>NC_086208.1:984500-1291500 GCF_035770615.1 Melospiza melodia melodia
ACTCATTCCAAAACTGTAAATTTTATTAGCTTTTTCTATTCAATTAAAAACCCTAATTCTAAGCAACAAGGGGGGAAAAAAGATTATTGTGCATGGTGCTGAAATGCCAAAGATGCACAATTTACATCCATTCCTACTTTAAGAGAATTTGTCATAACAGGAATGAATCCTAAAAGAACTTCAACCAAAACAGAATGAAACCTCATACATATTTGCTAGCAAACGTAGCTTACATTTTCATCATGCCAATTACAGCCTATTGCTCCTTCTATTTTAATCCCTTCTTAATGGGCAAGCTTATCTTCCCATTATTCAGGCAACTTTTCTGTTCATGCTTCAGCAATTGCATGACAACTGATTAACAAATCGGGGAACTACTCTTTGACAGCTCTCTCAGAAAAGCACAGAGTTCTCAACATGAAAGACTGGGACCCTAATTTCTGTTTGAACTAGATGAAAGGCCTTGGATGGTGAGCACTACTAATCATCTCTCACAGTTGAGAAACACATCTTTTTTTCATCACAGGCCTGAAACTGCTTCAGCTGAGATCCAGGGTGACAACAGTGCACCAGTTTGGGGTGGCTGAGGAGCCGTTCCCTGTGCTCTCCAGCTCTGTGCTCACTGCTTCATCTTCCCTGCAAAATTCCCAAAGCTGGGGCCGTGGTTCTGTGGGTCAGCTCGTGGCACTGCTGTACAAAAGCCAGGGGGGTTTTGGCTGATTCCCAAAGCAACACTCACCTGCACACAGAGAGCCCAGCAGTGAGCTGGCACAAACACCCAGCACCTCCCGAGAGGGCGGCCCCCGTGGGCAAGGCGGGCACTGCCTGGCCTCAGGTACATGGAGCACTCCAGTGTCCTGAGCTGCCAGTGCCACTCAGCAGGAGCTCCAACATTCCCCAAAAATACCAGGGTGACATTCTGCCCTCAGCTGCCTGCCTGGAGCTCTCATGGAGTTCAACAAAACCATTGCTCAGCCAAAGAGGGGGTGGCCCTCAGGACGCTTTAAGCAGCAAGCCCACCGAGGCAAAGCAGGACCATCATGCTCTAAAAGTTTCAGATATTTAAAATTTATTTCAAAACTCACATGAATCAGCTTCTCATTTGAAATTCTCAAATCTGCTTTTTAACTCTACACAAAGAGATTTCATCATCTCAAGTCAGATTTTTCACTCCAGGAGTATTATAAAACCAGGAATGAAATACGAATGAAAGCCATGTAAGACACTTTGTGACATCCTAGAAGCTGTGGTGCAAATACTTCAAAATACATTAAATGCATATATCTTTGTAAATTTTGAGCAGCCTAGCACCTGTTTTGTAAGAAGGCTTTCAGAGGAGTAATAGCCCCAGCTTTAGCCTACTCCTGTTTCATATCCTGGGCGAGTACAATTCTTGCACTACCAAATTGCCAAACCTCCACAGACAGTATCTGAAGAATCTCAACATACTCCTTCAGCTACAAATCCCAGCTTTTCCTCAGAACTGTGCTTCGAGCTCCCTGCAGGATAGATAAGAGTTGATCCCCAGAAATGATGTCTTTGAAGAGGATTTGGAATAAATGTATATGTAAGTAAATGCACACATCCACAGCCATTTCCAAGGTCACCACTTATGGGGGCTGCTTGCTTATATGGTTGAGAGCAAAACAAGAACCTCCAGCTGTTCATCAAGTTCCTTAAGCACAGGCAGAGAATGAGTTATCTCACAGATTGGTGCATAGGGAGAGGCAGAAGATGTACAATTAAATTATTTTGATTTAAATCGTACTGCATATGTAACAGACATATAAAAATAACCATTCTCCTCTCCTGCATTTTCTGGATATGTTAATTATCAACCAGCTGTAAGGTAGATATAGCACAGTAAGGAATTCTGCCTTTCCTCACAACTTTCTTTTTCTGCCCTCTGACTTTACAGACATGTGAGTACCACATATACAGACACACACTGGACATCCAACAACACTTTGGGAGAGGACTGAAACCCCTAAGGCAGAAAAAACACCAGAATTTTTAAAATTGAGCTTTCTCAGACCAGACTAACACCAATTAGTCTGAGCACCACAGCATGGCCTAACAGAAATTCCATTTGTGAGAGAAGGGCAAATCAAAAGGTGTTACTTACATGTATGAGTCTTCTTTGTTACAGAAATACCTGTAGGGAAGAAACGACACCGGTGTTAGCAAAGCAACCCTGAGTAAATGCTTTTGACATATAATTCATCATTAATCTATTTTATCAGCCACACAGCAGCCACTCTAAAGGAGGAATGAAAATTGCCATGATTTGTACGTTCAAGGTGGAAGGATCTCCCCTCTGTGTGAAGATTTTAGTGGTACATTCTCTCCTCACACCTCCCCAGTAAATGTTTCAACATGCATTGCTTCAGCTTGGTTGCTGCAATGCAAATCTCCCCACTGCTGGCTTCAAACTGGAGCTGACACAAAAAGAAGATACCAGCAATGCTATGGAAGCCTCCTTTATTTTCCATGGCCAGAAATGTTCCCCCACTCCCATTAAAGCACCCAGGGATCTGAGCAGCACAAGTCATTTGCTGTGCTGTTAAGTTCAGGCAGTTCCTTGAATGCAAGCTGTAGCTTATGCTCATGAAAACCAAACAAACAGCTCTCTCAATATAACTATTGCTTGTCAGGATTCCAAGCCAGATGCAAATATCTCCATGCCGTTAAAGATTGACTTTCTGAAGTAATAAAGATGTTTTCATGCTAGACAGGCATGTGGCAGCAATCACCAAGGATGGTCCAGTGCCAGTGAAATCTGAGAGGCATTTCAAAGAAAGCAACAGAGTGAACAGAATGAGGCAAAATTTGTAATACCAAATAAAGATAAAATTAACTCTGTTAAATGTCATTGGAATTCATGCTTGAATACAAACAATATTGTCTCCACTTTAGTAGATAACTGGTGACATACTCAGACCCATCAGTATTTAAGCTTCACTCTCCTTGGGGGTAATTTTATGAGATGATGAGAAGGAGGTTACTGGAAGCAGTAGAAGTATTTGAAACATTTAATTTGTGATCGAGGCCTGCAATGAAATTTTGGAATTGGGATTGTCTGCCTTAATATTCATGAAAAAGAGAGAGGTCTGAATTTCCTCTGCTACCCTCCAACTCCTTCAACCATCTCTTCCAAAACAAATTACTATGGAAGGAAATAGACTTATTCAGGCTTCTTGGTTGCGGAGCATCTAAGAGAGGCAGCAAATCACAATAACTCAGAAAAATGAAGACACCTTATTTGCAAACACAGAGCTAACTTCCAAAGCAAACAGCTTTCAAATTATTCATGTTTTTGATAGATACATAAAACCCCAGTGCCAATCCCAAATATTGAGCTATCAAGTTTGACATAACTGTCATGAGGACTTTTTTTAAAATCACACTTATGTTGCTGTTGGCATTTTGGTTTTTAACTACCAAGCTCTACAAGTGTGAGCACTGGGACCTTTGCTTTCCCTGAAAAGTTAAGAGGCTTCAGGTTTTGGGAAGTGAAGTTCTCAGTAGTTCCTTTGGGCAGTTTTGCAAATGTGCAAAACTGGTAAGCAATTTACAGAAATCAGAATAGTAGAACTTGACTATATACGTGTGTTAACTCAAATTGAAAGGCCCTGGCCAAACCTGCACATGCCTCACAAAGGAATCGTATTTGTTACAGCCACAAACTGTAGAGCCAAGGTAAGCAACAAAACCAAACCAAAACAAAACCCCAAGCATAACAAAATAAACTCCTTTAGATACAACTATCTACTACAGGAGGCAAACTCATCCTTTAAATTAATAATTTGTAAGAGCAAAACTTCCTGGGTTTTCATTGCAATCCCAGCACTATTGGCTGGCTCAGGGCAGGGGACAGGACAGGACAGGACAGGACAGGACAGGACAGAGGTGTGCCAAGGAGGGGCCCTGTTACAGGAACAGCAGCTTAGGGCAAGAACTGGGCCTGAGGGAGAAGGAGCAGAGAGGTCTGAGGCACCTTCATCAAAATGCATTCATGGGATTCATGCAGTGCCGGGGATGAGTGCAAACCCCTCTCCCCAGGTTTTTCCAAGGGTCTGGCTCACCCTGTGAACTGGGGATTACAGCTGCTCTTGGCCCATTGGCTCTTCCACCAAAAAGAGCATTTTTGCTGCTGTTTGCCTTCTTGAGTGACCCCTGAGCATCAGCATCCTCATCTTCACAAACTGTCCTAACACCCCTTGGCAGACCCTCCTGCCTTGCCCTTGCCTATCTGTCTGATTCCTTGATTTTAAGGATGTTTTATGCAATGGAAATGCATAAAGAGGAAAAGGTCTTAAATCTGAACACCATTTGCAAAACTTCCTCTCCCAACACTAGTGCTAATAAATGGATACAGCAGTGCTCTTTCAGCATTATGGGAGCCATATGTGTACTTTTCTCAGAAAATAATGCTTTCTGTAAAATCACTTTGAACAGAAAGTGCTTATGCTGTCACTTCTGATTACTCACAGCCTCTTCACAATGGGATTTGCCACAGCACAAAACAGACTTAGCTGTATTCGCTGACTGAGGACCCACTTTCCCTGATACATGAAACACTGCACTGATGGAAATATTACTGCTCAGATTTTTCTACCTTTTTTTTTTTTTTTAATGAGAGATGCGTTGTGGGTTTTTCCACATCAGATGTTTCCATAATAATTACTGATTATCATCTGGTAAAACCTTTTAGCTGGTTTATGCAGATATTTTTAGATAACCTTTTAAAGCAACAGCTTAGAGATAGATATTTTTGCATCTCCTTCATCATTCCACTGGTGGTTGCATTGAAAACAAAGTATTTTACTTTGAGCTGTGATTTTAAAGCAGCTGCAATCTGGTGGAACAAGGATAAATGCTGCCAATGAGTTCAACAGGATTACCTTTAAATTAATCACTAATCTTCACTGATGTAAAATAAATTATGAAGTTTTAAGTAGCTTTCCTTTTCACACAGGTAAGTCTAAGCTATAGAAAAACTGAGCAAAAAGGTACCATCGGACCCAAAAAGTTGCTTAAATGATATATAAAATCTTATTTATAATGTATCTTATATTTTAGTATATTATATTATATGTATATGAATATTATACATTATGTATATTATACTATGTATCTTATATTATAAGATACATTATAACTAGTGATTTAAATATAAACATTGAAGCTGCAACACTGAGCAAAAAGGTACCAGCATATCCAAAAAGTTAATTAAATTGTATGTAAGATCTTAGTTATAATGCATCTTAGATTTTAGTATATTATATTAATTGCAGATTGTATTATATTATATGCATATTATACTATGTATCTTGTATTGTAAGATACATTGTAACTAGTGATTTAAATATAAACATTGAAGATGCAACACTGTGATCAGGTTTAGTTGCACTGCAGGAAGCCAATGACTGCTATTCAGGTAGGTAATAATAACCTAGAAATGAGTGTTTGTGAAAATAAAAATCAGTCAGAAAACCATTTAATGTGAAAAGGGGGAGTTAGAGGACTCTGGCTCTCTCTGGGCCAGTGCTACATCCCACCTGCATCTACATGTGAATGCCTCTCCTGTGCAGACAATGCATCAGCTCCCAAAATCAACGGGGTCTCTTGAGAAACCAATTCTGCAAGTCTGGCACACACCAGGAATTTTCTTCACAAGATCAAGCACAATTACCAAGGATTGCTCATGTTGGTAAATATTTCTAAGGCAGGACCATCCCTTTATGTAGTAGAGTAGAGTATGGTGTTTGAGTAGACCCCACAGAATAAAACTAAACCCAACACACCACTGAAAGACAGACTTATTTTAATAAGCAGAGCACAAAGAAGTTACTGATTCTTTAAAAAATGTCAGTTAGTTAAAAAAATCCCATTTTTAAATGGGTTTCATTTCAAAATGTGATAGGTTGGAGAAGTGAGTGACTGCTTGCCAGTATTAGCACTCTCCTGCACTGCCAGCATTCCATAATCTCTGAACAACAAATATAAAAAAAATAAAGAGGTGAAGAAACAACACTGTAACTTCAGTGTTGCTAATACAGAAAGACTTCCTGACTTAACCAACTAGACTTCAAAGTAAAGCAAAGGAAATGTCATGAAAATATCACAATCTATCACTGCCATGGTTATCAGTGAGTGAAAGTTTCAGTATTACAGTTATCACAGAGTGCATCACTTCCGCAGTGCAATTTGACATTCCTCATCAACACCAAATCTGAAACAAATTAACTTCTTACGCTTTTCATCGGGGCTATGCAATGCTCTTTACAACAAAAATTGATTTTTTTTTTAAATGAAAAGAACTTCAGCACCATTGCCTTTCCCCTCCCACTAACAGTATGTAATTTGCCATGATGGGTGGTATTTACAAAAATAGCTTGCTGGATGCAATGAACTTTGAAAAGAGTATCTACCAACAGAGACAGGATATTCTTTTGCAAGCAGTTAGCCTGACTGACCTTCACTAGCCAACTTCAAATAGAGATAACAATGTCTTAAAGTACAAAAAGAGACTCAGATATTTTATACATCATAAGCTATTTCTCACAGTTGCCCATCCAAATAAAGCAGCATAATGAAACACTGCTTACTCTGTGAACCCAGATCCCTGCTGCTGTTGTACACTTGTCAGCTCCCCGCATTTCAAGGGGAAATCACACTTTGATGTACAGAAAGATAAGTAAAAAGGTCTTTGTCTGGCAGAATACATTACTCTGCAAAATATCAAAGAAGAATATTCTTGAGTACAATTTTCTTAAACCTCCAAGAAAACTGTCCCTCAGAAGTGTGGGTGGATAAACACAGGCATCACCAGCAGAGCTCCCAGCTCCTCTCCAGGAGTTCTGTTAAGCAGCACCGAGTTTGCTCTGGTGCTCTCTGTGTGCCAGGCAGGTGATGGGCACTGCTCTGATGACATTCTGCAGATGCCATGGGCAGGAGATGCTTTGCACACGTGGGTGTGTGCATCAATACAGGTTTGGGATTTTTTAACTTTCTCCTACCCTCCCCTCAGGCCAGCATTATACCCCTCGCATATTTTGGAACTTAGGCATTTTAGGATGGATTGGAAATCCCAGGGGGAAAAAACCCCAAACCTTAAAATTTTAAACTGTAAGCCTCCTGCCTGACATATTGTGTACAATCAGAAAGAAAACATATTACAAGCTTGGATCCCACTGTGTTTCATCCTGTCACTCCAGTTCCTTTTTACTGTCACCACACAAAGCTGGCAATTATGGCAGAAGATTATGTGTAACACTGGGACACTTGCAGAGAACCTAGCAAGGCAGAATAACAGATTTAGGTGTATTCAGAAAGGAGTTCATTCTCTCACAAACTTTAACAGTGGTTTCTGTTTAAGTCTATGGAGCTCTGGCTTGAAGGAGTTTTGTGATCCTTGGGGTTATTGTTTACACTGACCAAGGTGAAATAACACATATTCAAGTACTGCAAACACAACTTAAATGAATTAACATCTGAAATAAAATCATGTAGCAAAACAGTATCCTTGTCTAGGACAGAGGAGCTGTTAATGATGATCAGCACACACTACTGAAAGTACTCCAAGTAATTTCACTATTTTGTTTCAAAACTAGACCCTACTGCTCACAGTTCACTCAAGAAAAAATTAAAATTAGATTCTAGGCTAGCATGGATCAAGGACAAGAGCAACTAGGCATGTATGGACAAGAAAGCTTTCCAAAATTATGACACCACCCCTCCAAACTAAAACCTAAATGTCTCTTTTTAAAAAAATCCCTCAACTTAAAATTTGATGACATAAGTTTTTAAACATTCCAGATTTTCCCAGACTTTTTCACATCTTTTATTGAAAAGGAAAAAGAGCTTACCATGTGAAACAAGGTTCTAGGATTTTTCACCAAGTCTAGATCAATCACATTCTCAAATCTATAGGTATATAACAAGGTCAGAGGAATCAACGTTGACCTAAGTGCTTCTGTACTGAAAAAAACCCCATGTTTTTTTCTGTCTAGGATAGAATAGATAGATTCTGTCTATCTGTGCTCCTATCCTAAGATTCATAGCTCTTCCTTGTACCTAAGTTCTAGCAACAAATTATTCACAGCTATATTTTTAAGGGTTGCTTTAGTATTACTCTTAAATCATATGGTTATATCTGAATTAGCTACAGAAAAAAATAAAAAATTGTGTTCTGGAGAATTTACTCAAATACAGATACAAAGTATTTGAAAAAAACAGATTAAAAACCCCAAGGATGTTTTAAAAATGTTTTGACATTATTTTAGTGAGGTAGATGACTTTTTTAGCCCTTGGAATTCAGACTGGCATCCTACTTCTGAGAGTGACTTCCTGCATCATCCAGGCATTTTATGATTTCGTTTTTCAGCAGCTGACAGCCTCCCCTACCTTTAAAGTGAGAGTAGTACCTGTGAAAATGTGAATACATATGGCTTCTTTCAAAGTTAGAGTATTCATGAGAGAGCAGTCACCACTGTCCTGAGCTGTCACTGTACAACTGGCAGCTACAAGAATTCCCTGCTCTTCCTAGACTTTTCCCAAATAAAGAATTCTTAACAGACTCCAAACTGATTTTCTGATACAAAACTGCTCCCAATATGAACTTTAACCATTTCTTCCTTCTTGCACAACCTCACTGAGAGTCCCTCTGAGCCTTAATATATTTTTGTCCTCACAAATAAACAGTGTCTTACTTTAGGAAAAAATAACAAAGAATCTGCATTATCAGCCATAATGTTCTTACATGACAAATGCCACCAGAGAGCAGATGACATATCCATCCCACATTTACACTGTATTCCACACACTAGAAATCAGAGGTAGCTCAGAACTGTATGTAGGACTGTCCAGCAGGAGCCTTGAGAGTAAGACCACGGATCAGCTTTGTTTTAATGACTCCTTGTTGCACAAGTGAGTGAGTGAATCACAAGGATTTCACACCAGCCTTACAGAGCAGCACAGTTCCACGGCCAGAATCCAGGCCAATGTACAAAGCTGCACAAACCCAAACAAGCCCCTCCAGTCCTTGGGATGGACAAACAGGGTGTGAGCAACCCCAGCATTTCCTAAAAGCAGTCCCAGACTTTCTGAGCGCTGTATCTTTGCTCAAGCCCGTTTCCCAGAGCTTATCAGCGACAGAAGAGCCTTGGCAGGAGCATGGCAGACACCCCTGTGGGCACTGCACTTGTTCCTTCCTGTGACATTCAAAGAACAGAGTCCCCTTCAGCTGAGGCTCTGTCCTATCAGCACATTAATAGGAACAATTTGTTTAACTCACATTCCAGATAAGGGCAAGAAGCTCTGCAATGTGTGCAGTCTCCTGAGGGGAATCAATCATGGAATCATTTAGGCTGGAAAAGACCTCCAAGATGACTGAGTCCATGGCCTACCAGTGCCAGTTTTATCCCTGAGCCATGGCCCCACAGCCAATCCTCACTGCTGGCCACCCCTCACTGCCTGCAGTCCTGCCTCAGGGTGGCCTGGCCAGAGAAAATGTCCCAGCAGGTGTGAGTGTGACACAAGCAGCACCATTTGTGCAAACCCTGCTTGCTGATACTGGGAGGAGCAGCAGCAGCCACACCTGCACGTGTCCATGTGTGTGCTGGAGTCCCCACAACCAAGCAGCAGCACTTGCATGTGTCCATGTGTGTGCTGGAGTCCCCCCAGTGCACACCCCTGCACAGGCAGGGATGGGGCTTTGCTCCTCCACTCTGAAGAATAAAATTATTTTTCACTTGTCTGCTCTCCCACATCTCCCCCCATCAGACATCTCATCCAAGGACACTTTTCAAGTCATTTCAAAGCAACATTTCACTTAAACATTGCTCCTATCAAAGCCTTTCAGGCTGCTTTGTTCAAGACTACTGACAACCTCACATTTAAAAGCATGAGCCTGGCCTCCAAGAGTTCAGGGTATTTCCATAAAATCCAGAAAACTGCCAAGCTGCAAACAAAGTGGAGGGTGGGGGCTGTCTTCCTGTGCATTACCTCAGGCCAACCCAGCCTGAAATCAAACTGTCCTTCCAGCAGAACTGAAATTCTCAGAGAGGGGCCCAGGACCTGAGATAGAGCTGAGATAACAACCACAGGGCTGCAGCAGTCCTGATTCCACCAGCCCTCACCTCGAGGCAGTCCCTCTCGATGGGAGATAAGGGAAGCCTCAATGCCCCAATTCTGTGCCTTCAGGTACAACATCTGCCACGTGAACACCCTCACACGGACTGCTGAAGCTCCTCCAGTATGCAAACAAAACCAAAGTGTAACAAAATCAAAGGGCTGCAGTCCTTTTTACTCACTATTTGTGTAACATTCATTCATTATTTAAGAACATCACAAAGCTCAACACGTTGCATTATAATTTAAAATTATCTGATGGACATTCTTACATCAGGCAAGGAAAAAAATGGTTTTCTGGTAGAACACGCTTCCAGATAAAATTTTTCTTGTTTTTCTTATTATGCTACCATATCATATCTTCCAATAAAAGCTGCTGGTTTTAATGCATCCATTGATCTTCTATGCTCTCACAGACCCTTCTGAGACAACCAGTGAAATGTCTGACCAGAAGAAAACCTGTCCATGAGTTGTCCATAAGTAGGATATGATAATAAAACTCTGCCAATGCTGGCATGGAAAGCAGTCAGTCAGTAGATGGGCTGCAAGATGACCTGTGCTGAGTTATATCCAAGTGTTTTCCCTCCTTCTGATCTTAGTCAAATAGGTTTTCTGCTCTTTAAATAAAGAGATCATCAACACTGCTGTCAGTTCAAAATTCAAAAACTCATTACCAGTTCAAACATTAGTCTTAACTGCTTGGTTCTCAGGAATAACCATTAAAAAAAAAAAGTTCAAGTTCTTAAAAATAAGCAAAATATGTCTGCTTAAAAACTATAGATAACAATTCTTCTAACACTCTTCTGCGAGACATGAAATTTGTACACTCATCAGTGAAAAGAGAGAACCACTGTCAATTTATTCACGTATTCAAAGCAGAGCAATACTTTTGTGTGGCCAAACAAAAATGCTACTTGTTTGTGCCCCTTGCAGCCAGTGGTGATGGTGTATGGCAGGCAATTCCTGGCAAATTCCTCATGGAATCACAGTAGGATACATCAAGGATGTTCTTAACCCATGTCAAACCAAATGTTCAGCTCCAGAGTTTTAACTGCACACAAAGAGCAGACAATGGACAAATATTATTTGTATCACCAAGTTGCCAACACCAAGGAGAAGAGCACCTTGCCACTAAGTTTTTTCTGTGCTACAGGCACAGAATAATAATTTAATAAATTATAATAAATAAATTTTAGCAGTTCCTACTGTTCTACTAACAAATACTGCCTGGCCAGCTCTGTGATGATGATCATTACAATGACAAACAGATCCACGGGCTTTTCAGATGTACAATGCTGATGGCAGTGGAGAGAGGCTGGCCAGGTCACAAACTTGGGATGAAATAGGATGCAGGAAAGTTAGAAAATAACTGGAACTCACTGTATATGTACTTGCTGTGTATTTACCTGAGAGATGGCATTTGGAGCAGCACAATCCCCAATGCACTGAGGGGGCTTCTCTGCCAAGCACGGGTGAAGGACACCACCAAGTGATTTATCAGCCCCGTTTGCTCTGACATCCAAGTCACTCTGGGACATCTCTGATCCAAATTTAGCCACAATAAAGTCCAGGTTCACTTTGGAGAACAAGCAGGAATATCATACAAGGTGAGCTGCTTGCAAGCTAGCAGCATTTTTTTTGTTTTTGGTCAATTCCTTCTCTAACTGACAATCAACCTGGGCAATGGCACTTGACCAAGTCACTCTTGTGGCTGACTACAGGCAGAGATGTAATCTCTGCAAAGATGTGAGGAATTCAGGAAAAAAAGTACAAATGAACAAAAAACCCCCAACAATGACACTCAGGCAAATCTCAAAATACTAAGATTCATCCCACACTAAAAATGCAAGCAACTACCATGGTAGAGTGTTTTCCTTGGTGTTACTGGGTTGGCTTTTTTGCAGTACTACCCATCATCAAGTTAGTGCTCATATATCCCCAAACCCTATCTGCAGTTTACAGAAAAGAAACAGCAGCTAAGCAGTTACGTAACTACAAGCCATGTATTTATAAACTGGGCTCCCTGCCTTATAGCAGCAATCTTCATTTAAAAACTCCCCAAGCAAGAATTTTCTCACTGCATCTTTCACAATCAGTTCATGACTTCATCAAGATGACTGAGATACTACAAAATAACCAATCTAACGTGTCTGAGCACCAGAATTTTAATGTGCAGCTCATACTGCTACCCACATATATTTTAGAAATCAAATTTTGGCCTCTGTTTTAGAAGTAGCTCCTGTAATAGTGTGCTACAGACACAGCATTATTATGTGCTAAGAACTCACAATGAATACACAGAAAATAAATGTTTATTGAATGTTCTTCAAATCATCCTGTAGTGTAAAACAGATAATCCCACACTGACTACAGAGGATTCAGTGTTGTTTTGTAGATTTCTATGGGATTTAAAATGACAGCTGTCTCATATGGTGGATATTCCTCCCTGCAACCCCTTTCAAAATCAAGGCTGGCTAAATTCCTTTGCTCACCACAATGACTTTCATCTCTTTAACATCTTGGATAAAACTGGCCCATTATGCATCAAATGGAGCCAGCTTTGGGCATCAGGTTCCTGATATAACCAGATTATTTTAAGTTTATTTGAAAGGTGATCAATGTTTTGAATACAGATCATATTTTCTTTGCTCTGCTTTTCTGCAAAGTATTTATAAGGAAATATTTGTGATCTAGAACAATCAATTCCTCACACATTATCAGTCCCAGAATACTTTCACTCCAAAGTGTTTGTACATTTGCCTTTGAGTATTCTTCTGAGGTTGTCTCCTATCACAGTAACTCTCTCTTTTTTTTAATATCAAAATATACTGAGGTCGAGTCCCAACTTCTCATTGCTCTGCTCTCCTGAGGAAAAGAAGTAAGATTCTATTATGTCTTCAACAGCTGTGATGAATGAGGGGAAAACAGGGAGAGAGAAGGATTTGTGCTAGAAGCTCATGCAAAATTCGAGACTTGAATATAGCACAAGTAGCACTTCAACATTTCAGACTCCTTCAGAGCCAGGATCCCTGGAGAGTTGAGTTTAAATCACTAAACTTATTTCAGGAAAGTGGAGAACACTCTGGAGAAAAGTCTGTCGACTCCAGCAAAATTAATAAACTGGTTGCTCCTGATGTGAACTACATTTCTTGACAGGAGTTTGACAAATTTCTAATTCCCTCTTAGCTACTTGTGAATGCTGCACTTGTTGCTCCTTTTTAACAGTTATTTAATACTATGGCACAACAGAAGTCACAGGAATTGTTAAGTTTCACTCACCTTGCACTTTCAGTGCCAGCAATAAAAAGGAAAACTATGACCTTCCTCAAAGTCTGTCAAAGAGCAGGCTATTCTTTCCTGATTTTAAATGCTCATGTATAGAAAAAGTATCTAAGCCCTACTGGGTGACTGAAGAAATCAGAATTAATAGATGGAAACAAGTCTCAAATGAAAAGTCCCTAACATTATGCATTTTTTCTAAAGACAGGGCCAATTGCCTCATATTTGCTACAAATCTAAACAGAATTAGTGGCATTTAATTGTCACCTAACTACATTTATTTAGCATAACAACTCTGAGTTTGGATGGACAGTCACTTTTCAGAGGCGTTCTTTTCTCATTCTCATTAAGGAGCATCACTGGCTTTGCCTCTGTGTGTTTGTTTAGGGTGCTGACAGTTTTGTGGTGCTCACTCCCTGCTGCCAGGGCTGGTGATGCACAGGACAGCCAAACCCTGTCCTGTACCCAGGGGCTACTGGGAAAGCCTAATTCCTTTACAGAGAGGGTTGTGCTGCAGAGCTCAAATGCAGCTCACAATTAAGAAACAGAAGGTGTTAATATGCCCTTGACCTAAAGTATGGTTTAGAATTTTTGTAATGAAAGTGCCATGAGGCATGTGAATTACACTGAATCAAGCCATAAAACAAGGTAGAATGGAGTGGATTTCCTCTTTACCCCCTAAAAAGGGGTGTTTACTATCTCAGGAGGATCCCAAGAAGACAAGCCAAACCAGTGCCCCAAAAATGACATATTTACTTCACAGCACTTTTTATTACAGTATGGTAAAGTTTTGTTTACTGTAACAACAGGATTAGAGAGCACAAATACCAGCCTGATGTAATTTTCACTTACATTAGGGCTCTGGTATGGCTGTAATTGTATGGCAAGGTTAATGGTTGTGCTTCCCAGGATCCTGGACCTAGCAGCAACTTTCCATTAAGTAGGAAAGATCTTCCATGAGGAAATGAAGCTTTTCTGGGAAGCTCTACTCAAAATGCCTGCTGTGGATGGAGAAGGGAAGAAAAGGTTAAGAAGTGTCCTAAAAGATTGCACAGAGACATGTGCTGCACAGAATGCCAGTGATCACACCACAGCTACCACCACCTGGAATGTGGGACTCAGCACTCGGTACTGCTGTGTGCTGGCAGCTCTGCCAACAGGGAATTGTGTTCCTGTTTGCTGGCT
This sequence comes from Melospiza melodia melodia, assembly GCF_035770615.1. Classification (NCBI taxonomy): domain Eukaryota; kingdom Metazoa; phylum Chordata; class Aves; order Passeriformes; family Passerellidae; genus Melospiza; species Melospiza melodia. Next base: position 999,099 of record NC_086208.1, read on the forward strand.
GGGAGGGCAGCAAACCCTGCCTCCCACCACTACAAAATCACAATTTCCCACTGCAAAATCACAATTTCCCACTGCAATGCATGCAGGCTTCACTCTGGGGATGGGATTGGCAAGGCAGCCCCACCAACTTCCATATGGTCTGGCCAAGTCAGTCCTGAGTTCTTTCAGATCTGAAAGGTTTCTTGTCTTTTATACATTACACTCAAAAGACAGCAGAGTACCTCAAGCAAGTATTTACCACCTTCAATATGCACATCAACTTGGCACTGAAAAAAGAAAGTTAATTTTAGATAAAAGCCCCAAGCAAAAATTCTGCTTCCAGCACACGTTTCAGCCTGACTTTAGCCTTTTTCCCCTCTGTGCACTGAATCAGGGAAGGTGTCATGTTTGTCTGTCCCGACAGCCAGGGCTGAGGGAAGGGACCCCTTGGTGCCACTGCTGTGAGTGGCACAGCAGGGCTGGGGCACTGAGGCCTCAGGGGTGCACTCACCCTGCAGCCCTGCCAGCAACTCCCTGTGCAAGCAGGGCACAAATCTGCACCGTGCCTACACACTGGCATCTCCTACCAACAGGTTAATTCTGCCTGTTTGTTCCTCTGTGCCTTACCAGTCCTTATGATAATGCTTTTTTAATGGATCCTGATTCTTGATATGTTTAGATCAATTTTATTCATTCATGCTTCGTAATCCTCACAAAATATTCTGTGGAGCTCAAAATCATTGGGGAAAGTCACAATAAAAAAAAATTATTTTGAGAAAACAGGAAATGTTGTTAAAATAATTTTTAGTCTATTCTGTATTTTATACTGTTTACAACACCTACCAAAACCACATTTAGCCAGCAAAATTCTTTCCTTAAACCTTCTGTTCCCTGAAGACAAGGATTCCCTCAGGAATACAGCAAGAGCTTTTACAAATGTTTGGAAGCAATATGAAGCTGTGTACCAGTTAAAAAAAAAAAAGGTATAAAATATCCAAATAATCCACATTATTTATTCTCAGGGCTCCAGGGAAATTAAATAAGGGTGGTGGAAAAGGCATAACCTTACTCCTTTACATACACAGCTCACTTTCAGCACTATTAGCAACTGAAGCTCAAGACAAGAAAATTGAGCACTGGTCTGTAAATTCATTCTAATGACATCACTGCCAGGATTATCCTTTTGGGGATGGCTTGTGTAGGGGGCTGGGAGGGGAAGGCAAGGGATTGAGCAAGGGAGATTTGATTATGTTTGAGCTATTTCGATTTGAAGATGCTCTTAACTGACAAAACAGAAAGCGCCTTATCTGAGAAGGGATTTTGCTCAGCTGCTTCAAAAATCCTCCATACATGCTCCAAGTCAGCACATTCCCTGGAGGATCAATTGGCTTGACAAACTCTAGACATCCTCTATACCATCTTAGGAAAACAAAAAGTATTTCCATATAAAAAACTTTCTCCAGGCAAAAGCATGACATGCAAAGGGTTGTCCTGGGGCAATTAAAAAAGAACTTCTCATAAGTAAATTTAGTGCTTGCAAAAGTTGCTGCAGTGACAACATTTGCTACCAAAGGGTTCTCTTTGATCCAACAAGCTGCAGCAGGGCAAATGTCTCCCCTGCCTCTGCTCTCACAGCAGCATGAACGAGATGTAAGGTGGGATGAGAGCTCTTCAGGCTTATTCATCAAGAAAACTGACTTTAACTCACAAGCTGGCTCATTGATTTAAAAGAAACAAAACCTCTCATCTAAACATTTCAACTGCTTAAATGACGTCCTGCATTTTAAGCAGTGAAGTGTTGATCTCTCTGAAGGGGTCAAGGCAACAGCCAGCTGGAGTCAACAGAGCCCTGAATGCAGCTGGCAGTGCAGAATGCATGGTCAGTGAGAACATGACACCTGCTCCAGATCTCCTGCATTTCCTGCACTAAAACACAGTTCATGTAAGATAGTACCAAACAGTAAGCAACTTCAACAAAACTGTTTCTCTTATTCTTAACAAGGCAAAATAAAGGAAGAGTGTAATTTATTAAAAAAGCCTTCAGTTTTAAAAATCTGAAATGACAGATGATTATCCTTACAGGTAAGTTTATGATTGTTTGGAGAACACAGAAAATTTAGCCACTACCTATATCAGAACAGCAAAGTGTAGCAACACAAGAGTTGTACTGGCTGAAATGTGATCCCTAGCTGGATATCAGGGCAAGGGCTGCCAGGAGGATTCACAGCCAGGAGGATCCCTGGCAGCTCTCAGCTGGGTCATGAGCTGAGCACTGCCCATTCCCAGCCTGGAAATCCATCATGCCCGTGTGCCCCCACTAACCCTGAGCTGCTGCAGCTGGGCCATCAGGAAAGGAAGGGCAGCTCAGCTGAAGTTTAGGTACCTAATTAAGGTGCCTGGAGTTCCTGTAGCCTGCAGACAGAAGGGTGAATGATAGCTCTGTACATCAAACACTTGATAGTAGCTGAAGGTTCACTTTCCTTACCTGTTCCTGGGAAAACTGAAATCACCACTGCGTGCGTACTTCCTACAACAATGCCAGCACTCCCCTCCTTTCACACCTGGCTGCTGTCAGGTTTGGCACCAGCTAATGAAACGTGCTGGGGGTTTCAGCTGTTTTCAAAGAGGACTCCCCAGCTGAGGGACTCTGAGATGCTGTGGGACCACCACGCACTGCACATGCCAGAGCCCACCCCTTCACTGCCACGTGGCCAGCACGGGATGAGGCCCAGCACACCCTGGCCTGCTGGCTCACACTGGGTGCTTTGGCATGTGCCTTATCATGCTCACTTTGGAGATAATACAGCCTGCCTACAGCTCTGGGTAAACACCTCTACCAGTTAATACATGAATAAACTGATCAAGGAAAAAACAAGTAGGATGAGCTACACTAAAAAGAAATTAATTACTCATTCTCATTGCAGTTATATCAAGGTATGCATTGAAAAGTGATGGGATATCTCCAAGTGGCTTTTGTGTTCTACAGCCTTAAATAGGAGGCTTTGCTGCCTTAGAAAATATTTGTTAAGAAATATTACTATGGGTTTATCTCACCACAGTACAGTAAACTGGACAGACTTAGTTTAGCATTCTCTCATGTCCAAATATTTATGCTAACCCAAGTAACCCCAGGAAAATGTGCACTAAGTGTTCCACCAATACTTTCGGAGTCAAGGTATTTTTGTTTTCTCTTATCTCCAAACTGCGTACATTAAAGAATGAGAAGCTTAGAGAAACTCCTGCCTAAGACACTTGACATAAAAATAACATTAGCTGCTAACATCAGCACTGCACAGATGCAACCAGGCATTGAAACAAAAGGTAAGAGAAGGAGACAGGAGAGACAACCAAAAAAGAACCCAAAAGGTAAGGTGGGAGAACTCTGAAAGCACAAACCCAGTAACAACTAACTAAGAGCATTGGATCAACTCTCCAAGTAACTCCAGGGATATTTCCAAGATGGAATTTGATGTTTCTGTGCTCACGTTCATTTGTGCATTTCCATATCTGTGAATACTTGGATGGGTATTTTCCCACACAATTTGGTCAGTGCATCCAAGGCAAGGATTTGGATGTGCCCACGAGCCAGGAATTCAATTTCTGGTTCAATCTGCATTACAGGGGTAACATTGCCTCACAGGGATTCTAATGGTGAGGACAAACACAACCAAGTTTGAAAGGTGCTAATACATTCCAGAAAACTCAAATAAACATGTCCTGATAGGTTTCTAATGAGCAGCATCATGGCACAACACTCAGCTGACAGATACATGACAGCAGTAGCCAGTTGGTTTAAATTAGTAATAGCTATCCCTTGTTGGTTTGTTTGTGGGGTTTGTTCCATTTTCCCTTCAAGTTTCTGGCAAATGTAATGAAAAAGGATGACATGGCAAAGTGGAATTCAGGAAAAAAAAAAATCTTCAAAACCAGACAAGAATTATACTTAACTTTTTGTAACCTGAATTGCCATGTCCAGCACAGGTCAGACAAGGAATTTGTTAATATTTGGAAAGAGCCTCCTTTGGAAGGCCTGAAAATGAGCTGTATTCATTACTAAAAATCATACACGACTCGTACAAATATTTACTGAGCTGAAAGAACACGCTGGCCAACGCTTTCCACAAATCAGTGGAAGGCAGTCTCTAATTAATGAAAGCAAAGCTGTAGGGTTTACTAGGCACTTAGGGCCAGTTCTGGAAGCTGAACATAAATGCCATGGTTCAAACACTGCAGTCTATTAAGCCCCAGTGCTCTCTTGCTCTCGGCTGACTGCTCGCAAAGTGTGAAGAGGATTAAGGTGGATGGGATCACTGCCAGCTGCAAGTTGTTAAATGACTGCATTAGGGAAAAAAGCTCCATAACTCACTGCTGTTGAATATTTTTCCTACAAAATTCTCAGCCTCTGGAAAGATAAAAAGGGAGGGGGAAAGGGTTTGGATGGGGGTTTTCTCGGGGAAGTTAAAGTGCATTTACTGCAGTGACAAGAGCAGCACCATAACCACCTGACCCACTGAATACAAATAATAACTGGGGGGAAATGCAATAATTAATGACCAAGTCTTTGTGCATTCCATCAAGTACAAACAGCTGTCATAAACATCTTAATTGAAAGAGCTGCTGGATAGGGAATTATAGCACTGTAAAATGCTTCTTCCTTCTGCTGCTCCAGAGAACTGGAACATATCAAGGCTTTAAATTTTTAAACACAGCTTTCATATTCTTTGGTCCACAGAAAAATCTCTGAAAAAACAGCCTGTCAAGAGATTCATCTAGCACAGCCTCCTACCTTCCTTTCTGTCTGGAATGCTTCTGTGCACTGAACAGACATCACTCTACTTATAAAAGCTTTTAATAATATCTCCTAATTGTTTAAACACCACATAACTTAACCTCATTCAAGGGGGTACCATTCCTCATTATATGCAGTCTAAGCAAATCTTCTGGCTAATTGTCATACCCAAAAAATTGGGAGATCTCAAGGTCTGCCCGAGTTTTTCTCATGGGTGAAAGAGTTGCCATAACAAAGGGCTGAAATTTTGAAAGTCAGAAAGACAGATCATTTCTCATGCCCAGAGTCTAGCCAGAGAAAATGTGGAGAAGGAGACCAACTCTACAGTTTTAGTAACAAGTTATTATCAAATGAATGGAAGAATTTTGTGCATGACAAAACTTTCTCAAAAGGGCAGTCCACTGGTGTCTGCTCATCACACACAACATTTTCGAGATGAACAGATCCTACCACTGCTGCCTCCTCTATGAAGGAAAGTCACTTTATTTGCCACACCATATTTGAACATCTGGGGTTTTTATTGCCTCCCCTTGCCAGTAAAGAATGACTAATATCTGTAATTTGTAATTTCCCAGCTTTTGTGGTTGCTGTGTCAAGTAGTGTTCCTTATCTTTTCTAAGTTTCAATTTGGAGAAAATTGTCTTGTATACCATTTCCCCCCCATTTAATGTCAAATTAAAACCTCCTGACTCCTGACTATAGCATAGGTGACCAACACACCACCCATCACAGTGATTGAGCTTTTCTGCTTTGATAAGGGCAGGTATCAGAAGCATTATCTGCCTGAGTTGGTCAAGCAAAGCACGCTGGAATCGAACTGTCTTTGAATCTGAGACTGACCACAAGGACAGGCACCAAACCAGGAAACACCACCTTCCCCCCAGCCCTGAGAAAGGCTCTTCTCTCCTAAGCACACACTGCAGTGTCCCTGCCAGAAGCTGGCATTCATTTTCTCTCTTGGCAGACATTAATTCCCTCCCTTAGAAGCACAACAAGCAGCTGACTCAGGCCTTTGAGGACCTTGACCCTCACCTCCCTCCCAAGCTGGAACTTGGCTCTTCTGCTGCACAACCCCAGAAAATAGCTGGGCACAACACAGGTCACCAGGAAACTCTGGGCCTATCCTCCCCTCACCTCATGTCTTCTCCACAGGTTCCTGAGGACAACAATCTGTTTGACACAAAATACTGACTGTTCTATTGATCTACATCTTAGAGGATGAACAACCATGCACATGTTCCATCACAATGGTCCTCAAGCTTTATTAAGCTCCACTACAAATTGCTTATTTAACAAACTAGAAAGCACAAAAAACCCCATTTGAGTTATACCAGCTTACTGGGAAAGAAATCAAAAGCACAGATTTTAAGGAATGCAGGCTAATCACCAGTGCATTTTCTCAACTCTTTCACATCTAGAACGTGGGAGCTTAAATGTTTCCACTGGAAAAAAGCCACCAACAAACACAGAAAACACCACAAACGAAAATCATAGAACTACAAACCCCAAAACTCTAATAAAAAATTGTTTAATCAATTTTGTAAACAAGCAACTCTTCAGAGAGCAACAAAAGGCCAATTTCTTACTGAACTGGAGGCTGGTAAGACATTGGCTGGCCCAGAGGATCTCAGCCCTGAACACAGAGCAGAAAGGCAGGGCTGGCCTGCAGAATGCCTTGGCACACTCTGGGGGTGGCTTTCTTACAGCTGTGTTTTAAGTTAGCCCCTCAATCACCCACACACCCCAACGCTCCTGTTCAATCACTCCCTGGTTACACCAAACCCGAGGCACAGAGGATGGGTGGCAGGAGCACAGACTGCCACCCTCACCTGGTGCAGGCACTGTGGCTGAACACCATGGCAAACTCCAGCCTTGGCTGACAGGGGCAGTGCTTGCACACTCTAGACCCAGTGCTGGCAGGTTTGCACAGCAATCTGCAGCACCTGAGACAAGACAACCTCTATTGTTTCACAGCCTTGGGGGAAAATGAAACATGATTTATTCTGGTTAGCACTGAATACAAAGAAGAAAGTTTTAAAATGATGGGAATATCTACTGCTTCCCTAAAAATGCAGGATTTAACCAGTATTTTGTTTCCTTACTTCCTTCTTCTTGATCTTTGGCTGAAGGTGTTTTTTATAAGCAGGAAAAATAGAAAAGGCAATCCCTCAATTTGGAATCAAGCAGAGAAGGGCAGTACAGCAAGCTAGGGCAGGCTGGTGCCAAGGAGCCAAGGTGTGAGTGTGAGCTGTGCACACACAGCTCCTCCATCTCCAGAGCACACTGCCTGTGCATTCCAGGAACTGCTCCTGCTCCCCCTTTCAGTCCCACAAGCACAACACAAACCACCCGAAAGCACCACTCCATTCTGAGACACAGCCAGGGAGAGGAGAGGAGAGGAGTGAAAAGCTCCCGTGGGACTGTGCCAGCAGAGTGCTCCAGAACCCCTAGCTCAGCTCTCTCTGACTGGCACGTGCCAACAGAGAGCTTTAGAGCCCACCAGTGCCATGGCCAAGCTACTCATTCTCAGCACTGCCCAGATCTCAGCAGAGATGCAGAACTGGAAAACTTCCCAGCAGTTTTCCTACCTAAGCTTCCAGGTCTGGCAGCCTGAAAACCCAGCCTTTTCATTCTAAAATACCTCACAGTGACTACAGACACCCAAGAATGTTTTAAGTGTGGTAGCCAGTGACTTACAGCAAATGTGTATTGCCCATGTGACAGAAATATTCTATTGGCGTGAAAGTTTTAGACTGAAAAAAGAAGAAGTTTCTTCCTCAAAAAAACCAAAATAAGTATCAAATTTTACAAAGAACAGTAAGATGCATTTAAGCTCATTCAAAAAAATACCATCAGTATCTTTTTCCACATGAAAGAGGAACTCTGTGCTCTCTGGCTAAGATTGCTTTCTTTAGTAGCATTCAACACCAATACTTCAACTAATTCTACCTTTGTACAGAAATTTTAAAGAGTTTGTTTCTGGTTTTCCTTCTTCAGATGAGCTAATATGAGCTCCTTCACACTGGCATAAAACAGGCAGCGATGGCATTCTTGCAGCCAGCTCTCTGAACAAAAGTACAACTGGTGCTGGATTGTCATTTCTCTTCTCCAGGCCCCACGTTTATGTCTAATAACATGAGGCTTTCCTAGTACCTGCTTGATAACTACCTTCAAGCAGACCACAGACGCTGAAAAACATGAAACATAACAGTAATTCTGTCTCAGGAAACAAAACAATCACTTCACCCTTTCATCATAAAGCTCTTTCCCAGGTATCCATGAGGTACTGCAGACTCAATTCCATGCTAACATTCACACCTGCCTAATCAAAGCCAGCACTGCAGAAGGTGATGGATCAGTCAGGCTTTATTTACTGCTACTTGACTCTGTTTTCATGTCTAAAGCTGATCAAGTCTCACTTTTTAAAATTAAAGTGGTTAAGGAAATTTCAGCCCAATATTTATACAAGCTAGTACAGAATAGAAAACTTTCTCTTAAAAGTTTTCTGATTTCCTTCATCCTCAGCCAGCATTAATGAATCTGGTTTAATGCCACCAGTGTGGCATTTAGTGTCCCTGTGCTGAAATGGCACCTGTGTGACTCTTAAAGGAATCTGTTTGGCAAAACACCTGCACAGAAACACCACAGAGAAAGTGCCCTCTTTGCCTCAGCCCTTAGTGGGAGGACAGCTTGTCCCCAGGCCAGCTGTCCCCCTGGGCTGGCAGATGGTGGCAGGGAGCAGAATGGGCCCCTGTTACCCAGGAGGAGGCAGGCAGAGAACTGGAGCAGATGGGATCCACCCCAGGGGGATGAGGGATGTGTCAGGAATGGGGTGGCAGCAGGAGCAGGGAGGGCATTCTGTCCCTGTCCCTGTCCCTGGGGAGGGCACACCCTGAGTGCTGGACACAGGCTGAGGGGCTGGAGCCTGCCCAGAGGGGCTGGGGACACAGACCCTGAGAGGAGCCCCTGAGGGAGCTGGGGGTGCTCAGCCTGGAGAAAAGGAGACTCAGGGCTGCCCCCATCACTGCACAGCCCCTGAAAGGTGCCTGTGCTCAGCTGGGCTGGGCTCTGTCTGCAGCAGCACTGACACAGCCAGAGCACACGGCCTCCAGCTGTGCCAAGGGAAATTTAGGTTGGATATTAAGAAAAACTTCTTTATGGAAAGAGTGATAAAGTGCTGGAATGGCTGCCCAGGGAGGTGGTGGAGTGACCATCCCTGGGTGTGTTTAACACAGCCTGGATGTGCCCAGGGTTTAGTTGAGGTGTTGGGGCTGGGCTGGACTCAATGATCTTGAAGGTCTCTCCCAGCCCAGTCATTGTGTGATTCTGTGAACTCTCCCATCTGGGATGCACTGAGAACTGGAGTAATTCAATTCAAGCTGACTTGCATTCCTGACAGAGTGAAAAACAATGACCTTTCCATTTAAGCATTAAAATGCTGAGCACCCTAAAGAGAAACCTTAATTCTATTTTAAGTTCTATCATTTTAGCCATGCAAAGAGACTGAACTGAAAGACATGCATGTGATGCCTTTGTTCAAGAGCTACCTAGAGGAAGGGATGTAGTCTGAGAAGGCAGGAGCCTGGATTTTGACAGGTCTCATGCAAACCCCAAACTCAGACAAGAAATCATCAACACTGGTTACAGACAGGGTGATTTAAAGAGAGCTCACAGTGCTTTCCTTGCTTATAAATTTAGATTTGCACAGAAAAGTTGTGACCAGTTGTTGGCCAAGTAAAAACAAGACCTCACTCTACTTTCACAATTGAAGTATAAGTTTGTTCAAGCCTGGAAAAACAGACAATGAGTAGAGGATAACAATATCTCAAAGTAAAAGAGCTCTAGTCCTTGCCTGAAATGGGCAAGAATTTATAAACAGAGATGGATGTCTCTTCATTAGACTTAAGTAAAGGATATTAAATGAAAACAAGCAAGGTTATGTCCTTAGTTTCATTAGTCAGCAGCACTCTGTATTTTGAGGTGCCTCTCCCACTGGTTTTAAAGTATACACTGAACAATATTAGCTGAAAGGCACCTCAGGAAAATAACAACATCTGATTGTCCAGGTACAAACAATGTTCCTTCCCAACAGAGTGAGCCTCCACAAAAGAATTAGCCCCAAGAGAAACATGCAAAATAGGGATGTTTATTGAGCAGCAAAATATTAGTTATTACTCCAACTGAAGGAGACCTAAAAAGGAAATAATCCTTGTTTTTCATGGGATCCAAAATGGACTGAAGTGTTAGGTCCTGCTGTCCTCTTAAGGATACCAAAAAAGTGAGAAACCTACCCTCTGGAAAAACCCCTCAGCCTATTGCTCTTAAAGGTAATAATAATAATAAAAAAGAATATTTCAAAAATCCCATTAAAGGATAATTGACAATAGTCTTTTCTATAAAACTCTAATGTTCACAGTCAGACCACTGAAGCAGCCTTGGAAATATCAAAGATCCACTAGATCTTATCTTGCCAAGATGTAAAATACACCCCAAGGAAGTTCTGCTCTCTCTCTGCTCATTCTCATGCACATCAGTTGCTGACAGGTCCTTGGAGACTGCTGTGGGACAGGCAAGAAGCTGCACTACATAAAAACTCCAGGGATTCCAGAGAGTCCCTCCATGGCTCCTGGAGCTCTCACAGAAAAGAATTTCTCAGTGCTTGGCAAGCAAGAGGTTAATAGCCTATATAAAAAAACACCTCTAACAAAAATGTTATTCCAATTGTATTACATTTAGGAGCCCTGAGGGTCATGGGGTAGATAATCAAAAAGGACAAGGAGGAAATTAAAAAAGGGAAGAAGGCAATCAAAAAGGGCATTTAGAAGGACCCATAATCCTCCATAGGAAGAATACTAATTATACTACTGCATCATCTTATAATTAACCCTGATCTAAATTTTTTTTTTATTTTAGCTGTAATAACTTTCACATGTACAATGATTTGATAGCTAATTCTTGCCAGTTGTTCTTGAACAGCTATTTTAGGGTTTGTAGCTACTTTTTACACAGCAGTTTAACTCTCATTTACAAAAAAATAAGACAAAATATTTAGATAGCTGAATTTTTTTGTCATCAGTCATCCCAATTAGCACACTGATTTCCTTTTATTCTGACAGTGCTGGCTGGTACACTCCTTTTCTTTCCCCAGAAGTCTCTTCTATTTAGAAATGGAACTAATCTCCAATATAAATTGTATTGCACCCAATTCAGCAGACAAACTTGGCCATACACTTTGTGATGATTTCCATCTGTATTTCATATTTCATTTAATAAACATGGGATATCACTGCAGACAGCAAACTAAATTCCCAACATACCTTCATTCCATGGCAGAGCCCTGCTTGGGCTCACCTGCATTCCTGGCCCACTGGGCACACATTGCTGTGATATTTCCAATGGCTTAGAAACAATGGGAGCTCTTGCCAAGCTGCAGACAAGGAGCAAGGCCTAGGAGAAGGTGCTGGATGAAGGATTCTCAATTCTGTACGAAGCCAACATTAAATCCCAAACTACCTGAGATGGTGACACATGCAGTGATTTCACAAGAAAATCTGGCAGTGAAAGTATTTAAAAAGTGGACTCTACAAGCAATCTGGAGGACTGAAAAGATCCAGAAAACAGCCTGTATAAAGTCTGCCCCCAAAGGAAGGACTCTGCAGACATCACTTCTTGATCCTTTGGATTCATTCTAGCCATACATCCTCTCTGCAGATAAAAAGCAGATGTGCTCACCTCTAAGACTGAGATGTATGAACAAGGACACACAGCAGCAGAAATTACTTCTAACTGAGTTTTTGTAGCATGCCATGAAGTTATCCTCTAATATTCCATACATTCTTCATGTAAGGCACCTTGGTAATTAGTTCTGAATAATAGCCACTAGATCCTCACACAATTAACTTTGGAGGACATTATTCCCAAGGCAGGGCCAACCTAAGGATGGCAGTCCCTAAGGCTTCCTCCACAGGCTGGTCATGGCAGCAGGCATGATTTCTGATCATTTTTTAAAAAACACCTTACTACAGAAAGACAGGGCCTGAGGGTTTTGGCTCACATGGTTTATGAAACATCAGCTTCACAGAAATCTGGAGAAAACATCAGCTTCACAGAAATCTGGAGACTGCACTGTGTGGTCAGCAGAATGCACTCTCTGGAAAAATCTATTACTTCTCTGGGGGAAATAGAACAACAGTAAAAACCAAAAAGGCAATCCCTGCTACTAACACTGATTTCCTGCTGGTGAACCAAAGCAGGTATTATTTTCAAAGCAAGAATTAAACCCAGATTAAAGGGAAAACCCCAAGCTTCAGTTCTGCATCAAGAAATGTCTAGGCATGGTATTAGTTTGTAGAGAGCAAATAATGCAACGATTTCTTCCCATATCAGTCAAAACATCTGCAGAGAAAGAGATTTCAGGAAAAAGGAATGCTACCTCCCTGGAAAATGAGTAAGAATAGAACATCCTAAAGTGTGAGTAGACCTGTCTGAAAATATCAAGCCTTTTTTGTTCCTCTGAAGCCCTATCTTAACCTAAATGCATGTTCTCAATCAACATTTAATAACACCAAAGTCACATCAGCCTGAGGCATTCAATGCATTCTCCTATTCCTATTATTTTCCATGTGATAATATTTAATATAGTCACTGAGTAATTTGAATTGATGGTTGCACTCCTCAGATAATCCTAAAAACTGAACTTGAAGGCAAGGGTGAGCTTCTATTGCAGCCTGCACCACCAGGCTGCTGAACCTGAAGTTACAGAATTAGGGAGTAATTATTATTTAATGCAACATCTCCTCTGATTCAGAAACTGTGACTGCAGCTGCAGTGATTTTGTCACAGGAAATTGTCACACCAGTCAGTGTGTTTTGTTTTTGCTGGCTTATCTCACAAGGTAGCAACACAGCCAGCAGTGAAATGAAGCACAGAATTACCTCATTAATGACCTATCCTTGCTAATGCCTTCTTTTCATACTCAGAAAAAGAACTGGGAGCAAACACACCAAACAGGCAACATTTGGGAATATCAGGAGATGGCCAAAATGGCCACAGTGTGAATGGAGGCCAGCTCTGAATGGAGAACAAACACACCCTGCTATGCCCACTCAGGCTGTGCATTCACAGAATGCAACTAATGATATTCAAAGCTTTTTTTGTTAAAGTTGTGCAGTTCTTCCCACTTTTGCCCTGGGTACCTGAAGGTGGTGTCTGTTAAGCACCTGCACACTCAGCAGTCACAGTCAGTAGGAAGGAATTTTCTGCCTCTGTGTCTCGCCAGAAGCCTGACATGCAAACATTTTTCTGGGACTGACAGAAGCAAATAAAGGATTAATTCACCTGCTTTCAACTATTGCTTTTATGAATATAACAAGAATATAACTAGAAAGGGTAATTGCCACTGAGAGAGACTACCTGCTATTGATTTGTCTCAATTTTTTTCTTTTTTACCCACAGCAAGCAAAAAGTACCTCCATTATAAAGAACAAGTATTGATTGCAGTTAGAGAATTAAAACAATTTAAATCCATTTGGCAATACCTAGAAAATAACAGTGTCAGAAGACCAATTTGCATAAGAAACAAAACTTAAAGGGATTATCAGACGTTTGTTGGTGTGTATGTAAAATAATTGCTGGCTCAATTAAATGGCTCCCCCTTAAGAAAAGAATCATGTTGAATCCACTGCAAGTAAGTTCCACCATATGGACTGGGGCTGGCTGATATGGGAAAAAGTAATCCTGGCTGGAAATGTTCTTAAACATTAAAGAGCATTTTGGTGTGTGCAACTGCTGCTGCTGGGCAGCCCTGTGGTGCTACAGAAACACAGCACCAGGGCTGTCTCCTGCCCAGGGTACATTTGTTTTCAAAGGTGTGCAATGTTGTATTTTCTGGTTAGAGGCAAAAGGGTTTAATGATGTGGCTCAGAGAGCCAGGAATCATCTGAGAAATAAGCTTAAAGTACCAGTCAGCTAAATTTATGGCAAGGAATAACATGTTAAGGCAACTCAACAATGACAAATGCTAGCCTGGAAACAGGGGTGGCAGATTTGTAAGTTAAATTTCTGTTCTCCTCCACATGGAAGACCTTTTCTCCTTCTTCCCCAAGAAGCAGGCATGTGGGAGCCCCACCTCCAGGAGCTACTGAGATGGGACACTGATCTTTGCAGACACTACAGCATCTCCCTGCTGGCTTTTCTGCAGCTTTCAGCATGTGCTGAATGCTGATGGCAGCTAGAACCTGATTCTTCTCTCACTCATTTGTTAAATAAGCAGGCTCCCAACTCCCTCCTGTGCAGCATCAAACAAAAAAGGAGACAATAATTTTAACACTTTAACTCAAATAAAAATGAACAGAATACTGATGAAACATTTCTTTACATAAATTTCTCCCTGCTGAATTGCAAAAGCATTCTGCAAACAATAGATGTGTTATTCTAAGGGGGAAAAAAACCCTCATTTAAAATGTTAGGCAACCTAAGCATAGGCCCACTACCAAGTCCCCCAGCTTTGTTATTGGTTATCCAAAGCCAAGCAAGCCTGTTACCTGGATTACTGACAGGCTGACAATGGAATTACTCCTGCTATAAAGCTGCTTTGCAATCAAATTTAACTTCTGAGGTTTGTGGGGATTTTTAACCACTGAACTACAGTTCACCTACTTTTTGCACAGCAAACAAACCTACCGTTCTCAGAATTTCAGTTTATCAAAGTTGTCCTGAAGTTGTCAAAGAGACAAAAAAACCAAAGAAACCACATAAGATATTCCCCCCAGCTCAGTGCAAGGGTATCAAAGCTCAGAGGATTTGTGCATTTTCCTGACACTGCTCTGCTCCTCCCCTCTCTGAGCACGCTCACACCAATAGAGATAAGAGCCCAGATAAGATTCTCCATTGCTTTGAAGACCCTCACCGTGTGTATGAACTCAGAAACGCTGTCTTGGGCACTGTGCATTCTAAAAATGGGCCTGGGAAAATGCAGGCTTGCTTACATTGCTTACAAGAGCTCAAACATTTTTCCTGTTTAGAAAAAGCTCTGAGCTCACACAAATGACACTGAAAGGCAAAGCAGGTTATGCAGATTTACATTTCATTGGCAATCCTGTGACATAACTTGGAAATTGGCAAGGGAGAAAGACAGGCAGGAAGAGAGAAAGATACTAATTGGTGAATATTCCAAAGAAAGTGAAGTGAGATTAGCAGTAATTGACACCCTGCTCTCTAACTAGGTTGCTCTGTCTAAAAGACACTCAAGGCAGATAAGGACATTTGGATAACCAGGGAAACACACCGTGGATCTGCAGAGCCTGTGAGCAGGCGAGCACAGGCACTCCAGGCTTTGATGCAGCTGCCTTGAGAGCAACTGCTCTCCCATAAACACCTTTCCCCAGCATGTACCTGCAGGTGACTAAACTGCTTTCATGCAATTCCAGTTGCAGCTGATTTTCTTCTGATCCTGCTGTAATTGGCTCATTTGCTTTCAGAAATGCTCTCAAAGCTGATTTCAGCCTCAGTGACTTCTAGGACTGGAGGAAGAGAGCCATGAATGTCACCAGGTGTGCTCTGCAGCCCCTCTGTTTACACAAGTGAATCACTGAGACCTATAAACAACTGACACCCACTGAAATCTCTCTGGATAGAGAAACAGAATTGTAGTTACACACTCTGTAACATGCAAAGTAGACCTGAGTGAACTGTTCCTAGAGAATAATCTTATGGCAAATTCTCCCTTTTTCCTAGTTATGAATAGGCTCTGGCTTTCATGAATTCACTTGTGATTTAAAGGAGTTTGACTTTTTGAGAAGAAAAGGTAAATTAGCAAATCCTTGCCATTCCAGTCAGGATGCAGTCTCTCAGATCACAGCCATGTACTCGATTCCTTAACCAGGGGGATGGTCCTGCTCCCTGACTGGTTACATGTATGTCTGTAATTAAAAAAGAACACTGAAGGATGGATTAAAGACGTTTATAAAATGACTGAAATTCAACTACTGGAAAAGACTGAGCTCATTCTAATACACACCAGAGCCAGTTTTGGAGTGAATGTAGAGGGTGCAGGATCTCCTGTGCTCAGGGGCCTGCCAATGTCCCCAAGTGCAAGCACCTGCCTTGCCAAATTCTGGCTTTGGGTGGTGTGCTGCTTGTCTCTCCTGAAGGATATTTAGCAATTTGGGAGTGAGGTCAAGCCTGCTTGGGCTGCTTGTAAAACACACTCCATATCCTCTTACCCAAAATGCTCAGTGCAAACAGGAAACCCACTAGAGCTAAGTTTGGGACCAAGGCTTCTTAATTGTGTCTTGTACTTCCTTTTCACCAACTTCTCAATCTCTTATTGAATATGGATGAGGGCATAAAAATGTAAAAATGTTTCAGGGATTTGTTGGAAAAAGAATAGGAAAAAAACCCCAAAACTTCCTGACAAAAACAATTGTAAAAGCCTTGTGCTTTTCAAAATAATGTAAGCAATTTCATCTGAACAGTACCTTTCAATGTTCCTCACCTGCACTACCCTGTGGCTCTGAGACAAGGCCAGTGACTGCTCATGGCTTTTACTGTGAGTGCAAAATGAGCTACAGGAGCAGAGCCCCCTCGCAGGGAGGGGGACAGCACTGAGCAGCCCCTGAGCTCCAACACAAACACAGCAAGCCAAGGCCTGGCCTGGACTCCCACACAGCCCCACATGCCAGACAGACTGCACATGAACCATCCTGCAGGAGCTGCACTGCACGTGCCCAGCTGCTCCAGAGAAACCCCACTGTGATGCAATTCCTCACTTGCACACTCTGTGCTCTCTTGGCTTGCCTCATCCCAAGTCATCCTCTGCTCACCATGTGTTTTATTAAAGGTTAGCCATGAGAACATATCTGCAACAGCTCTAATGGGCAACACTATTTCCCCACGCCCTTTGTTGCTTTAGAGCTCCCATTTCATAATAATTTCAACAAATGGGTACACATGTAAGGTCTGTAGCATTTTCTATTGATCAGTTTATGAGGCTTTCACAGATTTGGGTACAGAGAAATTAGTTGTCATATATTCAAGCTCATGATCTCTACATGGCTGTCATCCTTCATTGTTTTTGCCTCCAGTTACACTGCATTGACAAAAGGTATATTTTCCACAGGTAGCTGTAATTTATTCCTGAGTATTGTCTGGTCTTTAGTCAAAACACAGATCTGAAACTAAAACTCTGTCTGAGAAGAAATGTTATGATGGAAAAAGAAAAAAGAAAAATGAAAAGGAGAATCAATTACTGTTCCCACAGACCTTTTTAGCTAGGGGAACACTTGAAGTTGTACACTCCATTCTATAGTGTCATTTTATAAATTTATAAATTGCCATTAGATTTAATAAAGTCTCTGAACAATGCAAAACATTTAACTGCCCAGTGGAGGTGGAAACCACAACACACCACTATACATTTAAAAGCAAATAATCCTACACAAAAACCAGTCAAATAATATAAAATAGCTTCAGGGGCATGTAAACTAAAAACAGATCTTGTGCTAGAACTTTGACTGTCCATTTAGAAAACAAAACTTGCACTATACCAAGGCTCATGGTTTTGTTTGGAAAAGCCATTCCTATTCCTTGATGTGACCCAGTGCCTGGGAGATCATTAAAGGCAGGAGTAACAATTCTGTTAGGTTTGGTCAAACTCAGCACAGCCTCTGTGAAATGGCTCTCCCTGAGCGAACAGGGGTAAATAACAGTAATTGCTTTGTTAGACTGCATGCCAGAAATAAAGCCTTTTATACTTATGCAGAGTAAAAGTCCAAACCATGGCAGGAAGACTCAATTTCAGCAAAGAGCCTGTAATGAAATAATGCTGCTGGTTCTGCTAGCCAGGAGCTTATTGGGGCCTTTGAAATGGTAATGTCCTTCACTGTACAGCGGAAACCTGCTAAATGAAGAATCTTGTTGCACAGAAATTGATGTTCTTTGAACAGATCAGTCTATTTTCCATAACAACTCTATTTTCAAGTTAGTTCCACTGTGTCCCTTCAGCCTCCCCTGCTCCCACTCTGAAGGCTTCCCACAAGGTAAGCAGTGTTTGCTAATCCTATTTGGGCCTGACAAGACAGTGAGTCACAAGGAAACTCTTCCTTTGCCCGTCAAGCACATGTGTTTTCAATATCTCAGACATCAGGTTCTTGCACATGCAAAGAAAGTCTGAGTCATTTGTGTACCTATGGCAGTAAGGTCACCTGTCGTGCTCTCCTTGCCTTGCTCCGCCTCTCTGAGAAAGCTCTTTTCTTCCAGACTTAATAGCAAGGTGTTTGCAAGGTCAGTTCAGGGTTAAATCTTCTAGCAGATATTGTTTTTGCATCACCAATTAATTTCTGAAAGAAACTAGGCCACCATTAGGCAGTAATGATTTTTTTGGGCATTAAACTGGGCAGCATCCTAGACAATAAAATTTAAAACTCCTTACCTCTGTACCCTATGATACATTACACTGCTTAATGCAACAGACAATCTTTCTACCCTAATAAACAGCTTAGCTCTTAAAATACCAATAAAATCTCATGTAACTCTAAGCACCTGTGCTTTCTGTTTTTCTGTGCATTATCTGCCACATTCCCACTCCAATTTAAAAGAAATAAAAATTTAAATAGCACATGAAACAAAAAGTGGAATATAAGGTTAAGTGAGTCCCAACTATTTCTTCGGTTCTGCTACAGTGACCTAGCAGGGTAAATGATGTTCAGTTGGCTTTAACAAAGGGGTCAGAGGTAGAAAGCTTTGGAATCCCATCCCAGAGTCACATTCTGCTTTTCAACATCTGAAAAACTCTCTGAGTTTCCAGGGTGTTAATTTTAAATGGGCGATGGGGATGTTTGCATATGAGGATCCCACAACCAAACGTGTAAGCTGGGTTATGTGGTGCTACAGCACTCATCAATATCAGCAAGAAAAGCAAAGGCCTCCCAGCTCAGGCTTGGTTCCATCAGGCCTTCAAACATATTGTTCTGTTTCATAATCCCCTCTCTTCCATTTACTTTTCCAGAGGAAATTATGCTAAGGAGGTCAGAGCAGGCTGCAGAGAACATCTGCGTGCGCTCCTTCTGAGGCCAGGCTGGAACGCACATTGCACTGCATTTACACAACGTGAACTTTTGTACATCTAAACCAAAAAGAGACAACAACCAAAGTGGGCTCCCAAGCTGCACACTCTGTACACACAGAGCTCCCTGCACGAGTTTCTGAAATGCTGCCTGAAGTTCACACTGTGCATTTCTGCCATAGGCTGCAAGAGGGAAACTTTGCACGCAGAGTATCACTGGCAGAAGAAAAGCCTATAAATATCCAACTCATCTGCAAGGAAAAACCCTTTCTTTCCTGTGATCTCTGCTTGAATGAAAGATGTGCAGGTTACATTTCAAGAAGCTAACTCCACTCAAAAAAGATTTAATGAAACATCTGCCAGTAAGCTCCTGCCAGTGACATTAATCAAAGAGACGTTTCAGAGAGAGGACTCTGGGCCCATCTGCCTATTTGCTTTCAGTTATGAATCTGTTTCCTCTCTGAGAAGGACAGCCAGTGGTAGCACAAGATCTCACATTCTCATAAATTGCAGATAAACATATGAAGAACAAGATCAAAGAATGCTTGCTTTTTTTTTCTGCCACCTTCCACTAGGAAATCGAGCACTTTGCAGCTCTCTGCCTGAGACAAAAATAAAAACCTCATGAATAGTATTAGATGGCTGTGGTGAGCAAGAGGCTCTAACTCAGACAGCGACAGATGACTGCTACAAGGGAGCACTGGTAACACTGAATCTCAGGAGTGTTCCAGCTCAGTCCTGACCAACAGCCTATTCCACTGACTCCCTTTCACTATCCAGAATGTTCCCTTCTGTTATTTCTGTCTGTTCCCAATCTTGTGATGTGATTAGAGTAGATGATTACGCTTACATAATAGTATCAAATTAATTTGCAGAGCACAACAGCAGAGGAAATTGTTTCGAGTTCTGAAATCTCCCCCTCCTCAGTTTATTTCAATGACATCAGGGGATTAAAGCAAAATGGGTCAGTGGAACACTGCTGGGAAAACAACCAAAACATCAGTCCTGACCTTGTAAACGAGAGTGAGAAAGATTGCAAACAAAGCAAGAGGCTTAGAGCGTGTTCTGTGGAAAGAGCCATCAAGGTGAATCAGCTTTCTAATCGCCCATCACCATCTGAAAGCTGACACAGGATGGCAGGTAAAGCCACGCTGCACACAGCCTCTCAGTACAAACAGCTGCTTTGGGAATATTTATCCAAAATTCAGGCACACAGACTCAACTGGAGTTTAACTTTCTGTTAGAAGATAGCTTACCATGGGCAGTAATACACTGTAAGTGCCTGATGCTTTAAGCCAAGGTGGGGCATTCAGTGACCCCTCCTCTGTGCACTCCCAGAGTCTGACATGACCCCTCTCAGCTCTCTGGATCCCCTAACTCTGCACTGCTCCTCTCTCTGTACAAACAATTACTGCTGCTGGGATGCTGAGATGGGAATCATCTTACAGGGCAATATCCATGTAATTTTTGTGCACTCCAGAAAGTCTTCTGAGAGTGTACAAAGATGGTACCTAATCAGCAGGTTTATATTGATTGTTAATAGTTGACTTGGTGCAGGAAAACAGCCATTAACCAGGTTCACCACCCCACACAGCTGGAACAGCTGGTTTGTGATCACTGCTAACCCTTTATGTACAAGGCACCCACAAAATATTTACCTTTCCTTTGGAAGATGTTTCTTCAACAGCTACTCCTTAAAGCTGGCTGGATAAATAAAATTTGGGCCTGTGTCCAACTTCTCAGAAATAGTCAAATGACTCCTCTTGCTAGCTGTTTGTCTTTTCATCCTTCCCATGCAGACACCTACTTTCCATCCCAGATCTTTTAATGGAGTTAAATTAACATAACTTGTGGTTTAATAACAGCTTCACTTTTTACACTCGACATGCCATAGCAGCATATTTGTGTTTTGCCAGCTCCACAAGCTGAGCTAAGCACAATAACTGGGAGTGGTGTGCATTTGCATGCCACTGTTGCAGCCTGTACCCAAACAATGGCACTCCTGCACCTGGAGAAAAGCAGCATTTTAAACAGATATCTGGGCTCTCAAACATTCCATTTTTATCATGACACTGTTTAACTTCTTTCTTGTGTTCTATTAACAACTCCCTTGCACATTTGTGCTTTATATTAAATGTACAATGTTCAAATTGTAGATTTCCATTTTCACTGAACTCAGCATCCTCCAATAAGGGCACTGTCACACATCCATTCAGCTCTCAAAATAATTCTGCATGACTGGAAGTTTTGTGCTATAGCACCTACTTACTATATTTGATCAAGTGTTCAGTGTCACAATATGTTGATGCATTTGGTCTCTTTTTTCACCAAGGTAAAAAGACTGGCTTTTTCTTGTTTCTAGAGCATATGAAATGACAGCAACTCTCCATATGAAAATTTTATCAGTGATCATGGTGAAAAATGACAAAGATCACACAGAGGCAAGCACTCTGCAGCTCTTTCCTGAAGTGTTGTAAATACAGCATAAGGCAGTCATGCTGGAAGCATAACCTAAACCCACTTTTCCTGTTCCTTCCTGTTTGTTGTTCTCTATCAACATTATAATGCTTTGATGAAATGCAAGTAGGAATACACAGACATGCTGTAATTTGTTGTGCTTTTCCTTTCCCCATGTCTGTAATTTCTACATAACTAAGAAAACTTGTATTAATGTCATTTACACATATTAAGAAACACATAACTTTGTTCCTTTGACCATATAATCATGAAACTTGCTTGTCATGTTACTGGATTACAGCAGTATAACCTGCGGTCACCTTTATTAGATGTTCAGTCTGCTCACAGATATTTATATTGCATATGTTGAGAAGAAAGCATTAAATATTAAAAAATTTACATATCTTTATATTGACACTCTCAACACCACGCACACTATTCTATACTGCTCTCTGTATCTAAAATACAACAGCACAAAGCAGAACGTGGAAAAGGAAAAACAAAACAAAACAGGAGTCATATTTGATGTTTCCTCCATTCTGGCTTTGTGCATTTTTCTTTCTTTAACACTGCCCTAAGGACATTTCCCTTACATACTTTCTCCATATAAAATGAAATGGACTTTCATGGAGGCAGAATGGAGAAGGAATTGTAGTGTTTGTAAATTGTCTAAATCAATGAAGCTCCCAGTGCTGTCAATGAAGGATTTACATCTGAAACACAGCCAAGATGCTTCCTAGACTGATCCATCACCAAGGTTTTCTTAACAGAAGATGTTATTTCCTTCATGTTTGTACTGCTGGATAGTGCCAAATGATTAGTAATTCAAAAACAGGCACTTAAAATTCCATAGATTTACTCTCTGCCTCTGCTTGGCCACCCTATAATTAAAGAACCAAAACCAGCTAGACAGGCAGAAGAATCCCTTACAAAATTATTCCATTTATTGATACAGAAACTTTTTCAGCACCAAGGAAACACTGCAGCCTTTTGACCCTCACAGCACTGCCACCAATGCTGCTTGCAAGAGCCCTTGCTCCAGCTCCGCTCTAACATCAAGCCTGATGCCCACAGAGAACTCAACACCACCAAAGGCAGCTCCTCTTCCCCACACCTGGAGCAGCTCTTACTCCCATGGATATACTGTGAATGCTCCCAGCAACATTAAATATCACTGAAGTCCACACTGCACTTAGTAATCTTAAAAATACTGAATCAAATAAATGGGAATCTAGGCTCCAGCTTCTGGGGCAGGCTGAGCTGAAAAGAGCAGCACTGGATCAGACAACACCAATTCTGGCTCATGACTTTTGTGTGGAGAAAAGACTGTATCTTGAATAATTCTGGTTAAACTGCTGTGGCTAGTCTGCCTGAGCTCTCAACTCAAAAACTTTCCTGGACCAAATATTCATGCTTTTAAAACTGGAGGTTCACAGTGTTGGCCACTAATGCAATCAAGCCATAAAAGAAGCCTTCCTATCTCGTTTCTCTGCATGTAAAGCCATGAGAGCATGATACAGAGTCTAATCTGTCAAATAGCCATGACATCTATGACAAACAGCTGCTGAAGATAAAAGCAGGAAATCAGGCAAAAAGGATGTTTTGGATGGCTATCTCTATTGCTTTATCATGGACTGAAGAGTTCATTGTAGCAGCTGTTTGGGCAATTTTAACATAGACAAAGATCTACCAATCCAGAGCACTTCTGTCACACCCTTTAAACCTTCCTGTTGTTTCAAAGCACAAAGGGAAGAAGACATCAATGCCTCCCTGCTTTCTTGGTTGGTTTTTTGGGGTTTTTTTGGGCCAGCAGAGGGGAAGTGGAGGAAGAGGCAGGAATGGATTCTATTGCAGAAATGCCTGGAGGGTCACACGGATGGCTGAGGTTAAGCAAAATGCCAGAGATTTCATCCAGGTGCTTTGAGCAATGTTTCCCTTAGGCTTGCACTGAAACACCAATTCTTCCCAGGCATTCCAGCCAGCATCTACTGGCCAAGTCCTCAGCAGGAACCTCTGCAACAGTGTGTTTACCCTTTCTGATGTACAAGCAGAAGACAATGCTGACTTGGAGCTCTTCTCATTTTGAATTTTTGCCTAGGAGAAGCTCCAGCCTCAGACTCCTGTGTACTCCAGATGGATGATAGTACTTGGAGGTGACAGCTGAGGGCACTGTGCTGTAATATGCAATTTATGTCTCTGATGTGCTCTTAAGCCACTAGAAGCTAATCATAAAGAAGCAGAAATCATAAAATACATCCAAGTACTTGCACCATCTGAACATATTTCCCCAGGTGTCACAGAGAGCACCAGAAGTAGAATGAGATTGGCATAACCTGGACACTTGACTGAAATGGGCAGTGAGTAGTTGACATCAACTATTTACACACCTGAGTCTTCACCCCACTCAAACTTCCTGACCACAGTAGGGCCAAGGATTCTGCAGAATAAAAAACATCCAAAAAGAGGGTATTGTTTTACTAGACTTGTGATTTCAGGAATATTGTTAATAGAAACAAAGCAGAATTCCATTATAAAGCAGCTGATCAGCACCTTGTCCATTTGTGGGATGTGCTGTCACACACTGAGGGACCCAGGACAAATCCCTATTGACTCAGGGGAGTTTGCCTGAGCACACAGGCAACAGGGCTCCTCCAAAGTGCAGGTGCACTTCCAGTGCAAGGAAGCAGGTACTGATTTCCTCAGACAGCAGGAGCCAAATGAATCTAATGAATGGCATTTTTTCTGCTGCTGGGGCTGTTTATAATAATAAACCTACTTCATTCCTTGGTCTCTGCAATTTCTGTGGAAGTTGACCCAAGATTAAATCTCCAAGAAAACAAATATAAAAGTGTTAGAAACCACAGCTATTTCTTCCCTCTCTGCTAGATGTTGCCTAATGAGTTCAGCAAATTATATTCAAGATGCTGTTTTGTAGATTAGAAGTGTCACTACCTGATCCCTGAAGGCCACAGCTGTGCCCCTTTATCCTTATGTGCAGACTTTTTATTAAGTTGTGGTCTCTGCTCCTTGTGTTTGAAGTGTTCAAACCTTCAAAGAGTCCAAAAATGCTAAAAAAATTACACCCTGCAATAAATATTCCATGTTCACAGAGGAGATAGCAGCCATTTTGATGCCTGACATTTTGAGCAAAATCAGAGTTTTATGTGAGTTTCTGGACCACAACCTGAAAAACAGTTCTCTCCTGGATTTACTCTTTTTTTTTTTTTCAACCTATGTATGTAACACTGGACAACTAACCTAGAAATCCAAAAATCCTAGTACCAACCACAGAGTTTGAAGATTGATGACACAGATTCAGAAATATCTGTGGAAGCATGTAGAAACAAAAGTGAAAGGTAATGTTCTATGGCACAGTCTGATACAGTTTCAAACATCTAATGCAGTATTTTTTCATAAAGAAATAGTTAAATCCAGAAACTAGAAAAATTGGACAGAAAAACTAGTGCTGGCTTCCCATGCAAAGGAGAGAGACCTTATTTAAAGTAACCATAAGACTTGCTGTCAACTAATGGCAGCAGCTATTTCAAGAGGACCAGAAGAATATACAGTTTATTCCTGCTCCTGAACCCACAGAAGCTCTTTTTTCTCATGGGTTTTTTGCTGTGTTCAACAGAGCTGCAGGGTTACCTCACTCATGTCCACAGCTCCTTGGAGTTTAACATACCAGCCTAAATATTCATATTGAAGTTGTGGCTATGAGATTTTCACTCAGCTGCTTGTCTGATTTGGAGAGATGGAAAGAAGAAAGTGCAGGAACCAACCATCTGTGTTCTTACCTGACTGCCACACAAAACTTAACCCTCGGGAGTTCAATGTAAGATGGAATTCATAACAGAAAGGAAAGAGGAACACTATGAGAACTCAGGAAAACAGAGATCGTGCTGGGGTTCTTCCAGCACCTCGTGTTTGACAAATGCAGCAGCACCACACATGAACCTCTGGAACTGGGCTGCACACCTCAGAACCATCCCAGTTTTACCAGGGAAATAAACCAATGTACTGTGAGCAGGCAATGAAAACAAACAGCCATTGAGAAATGACTCCATGTCCACACTGCTGCCAAGGCCTCTCCAGCAGGGCTGCTGTGATTCTGAAGTTAGCAGCGACTCGGCCCTTGCAGCCAGGCTGAGTCACTGCCTCCCACCAGACAGAAATGACTTTACACCCTGGAACAGCAGAGCCCTGATCTGCACCTGTGCTTGCTCTCTCCTAAGCCTATTTTTGTTCCTACCTGCTGGTGCTGGTGGCTGAGCTGTCCCAGCAGGCTGGGAGCTGCTCCCAGTGTGCCTGGCACGTTATTAACGGAGAGGGGCCGGCTGCCTCTCATTACTGCCACTGAGTGAAAGCACCTCAGAACTAATTTAGCTGGCACTCACAGGGGAAGACACACTGCTCCACCAAGAAGTTCTCTATTCTGCTGCCTTTAGCAATAAATTCCCCTTCTTTTTTTCTTTTCACATTAATAAGGTGAGAGAATAGAGTATTTCCAAAAGAAATTAAGCACTGCAGAAGATAGATGCCAGTGCAGAGGCTCCCTGTGAGGAAGCACCGAGCCCGAGCCAGAGAGATAACACGAATACTGCAGCAGATGTACAGGGTGGAGAAGAGCTCCACAGGCAAACAACAGTAATAAAGCCTGTGCCTGGTGCACAGAGTTAAGCAGGTCTCTCAACCATTTAAACTTTCTTCCCTGTTTGTGAGAGTTCTCTGTGGCAACAAATGCAAAACTCCTGTGAAATTAAGAACTATGGAAATAATTTTGCTCCCCAGGCTGAGAAGGTCAAACAGATTCAGAAAGTACTTCATATCCATCACTGTAAGAATAGAAACCTAATTAGAGACCAGACTTTGTCATCTAAAAGAGATCAAATTCACTTAAAGCTATCATCTGAAACATATTTTTTACAGCCTTTCCCTTGATTATTAATTCATTTACTTGCACTGCACACAGGTTCACTTAAATGAACCACCTTTAAACTGCCAATCATATTGGATTTTTGAGGATCACTGTTTGTTGCACTTTCCTCTTTTCCTATTTCTACCATGTCTCCTATTTTTTTATTTTGGTGCTATTTAAGACAGGATATCTTACATTTAGTATTCTTATACATAACTTTAACAATGTGCATTACATGCTTATGATTTAGTGTTCTACTAATGGAGTAGTAGTTCTACAGTGAAGTAGCAGAACCCCAAGCTAACAGATTGAATGGTACCATGGGATTGGGAACATGCTCCGCGCAAAGACAGCACAGGGTCTCCTCTGCCATGGACTCAGAGCCAGCAGCAAAGGGCAATCGAGAGAGATTTCCCTGGCCATGTGCAGATAAAGATTTTCCACCCATATGTGAATTAAACAGAGTAGGGGAAGTGTCAGTTAATCACTGCATAGGTGGATTTGAATCAGTACCAAGGACCAACACCTGTGTGCCTCACATGTAAGGAAAACTTTACTGGTTTTAATGGGTATTTTGTTATTCCTTCATATTTGGGTAAATTTAATGCCCAGAAAAGAGTAGAAAAGATTAACAATTACACTGGGCTGAAATGCTATAAATTTACTGTGCCACTGCTTCAGCTAAAGGGGTGAATGTTTCTTTAGTGGACAAGTGTAGAATGAGGATAAAATTGAATGTACTTTATCTTTCATTCTACCCTCATCTGAACAACAGTTAGACGTCATTTTTAAGCCAAATTTTTGGAGTGATATTTTGGTTAGTGTTTATCTTGGGCTCATACACCCTCTACTACTTACTCTGTACTAAACACTGAAGATAAAAATCAAACAGAATTAGATCTCTATTCCTCAGGCTAGTGATAGATGCTGGGTAGGGAATCTGAGTTTAAATTTTTTCTACCCCAAAATTATCTGCATCCAGAAAATTAATCAAACTTTCTCAAAAAAAAAAAAAAAAAAAAAAAAGAGACAGATAAAAAGTTGGAGAGCAGTTACACAACCCAAATTTCTTTGCAGATAAAAATATTGTTGTAGCTTTTTGCTTGTTGCTACCTGTGAAAGTATCAATTCCTGTTTCAATCATGCAGTTACTGCTGGAGAGCATTACTAGCAGACAAATGACTTTGGAGAGTTTCAACATATTATTTATCTGTGACATTAAAGCTCAAAATTTGATCCCAATTTATCCAGCTTTGCCCAGCTGTGTGTCTGTGGATGTTTGTACAGATACATAAACAAAGCCCAAACCATAGCTATTAGAGCTTGGAGTGCAAGCTGCACCAAGATGTCTCAGTGTCATTTCAAAGGGCTTCCCACTGGCAGGCTGCAATGCCCAGGTGGGAAGGCTGCTGTGAAATTTGTAGGCAGTGCTGCTGAGTGCTTTGCAGGAGATGAGGAGCATTTGAAGGCATCAAAGATTCCTGTGTGGATGTGTGTACATTAATCCTGCCTTTGTGATGCCTACACTGAATATTGTAACACGTTGTTTAATAGATTGCAAGGCTCACCTCCTCACAGACTGAGCCCTATTCAGAGATGTCAGTGCTCCCACCAGGCTGCTGACTGATTTTAGCTGTTCTAAACTTAACATAATGGTTGCTGAGAGATTATGCTCTTTGAAGGCTGAGTTTGCATCTTGCTTCCAGATTTTTGTCTCCACTGCTCCACTATTGGCAGAACTAGAAGTTCTAAATGTCCCTGAGATAGAAAACCTGTAATGAAGAAAGGGTAGGGCTTTCCTGAAAATGGAATTCAGCTTATGCCTGCTTTAATGAGAAGTAATAATCTATTGTTAAAAATTCATATCCCCACCCTGCTGTAAACAGGAGAAAGATGCTGGAATACTTGTTTTGTTTGTGGTGAAATACAGAGTAGGAAAGCTCAGATGTGACAGTGAAGAAAGACACAGAGCACCCAGACTTCAGTAACAGCTTTTCAAAGCAGTAGTTTGAGTTTTCATTACTCTGTTCCACTTCATGGTTTCAGCTTCATTCTTTCATTATGGCCTTTCAAGAAGCAGTAGAAAGGTAAATATGTGTTTATCCACCTCATAGAGGCAGCTGCTTTCAGTTCGCCACACAGCACTGAGGAAGTGCACACTAAAGAAGTGTATTTAATAGCTCAATAAACTAAAACCCCAAGCACAATGTAATTTAAACACACATCCCAAGTTAATTTATATTTTAGCATTACCAAGTGTTTTTATGGGTAATAACAAGACTGAGCACCAGCCCTGGCTGCAAAGGAACACCTCAGTCCATGAGGGTGTGCAGCCTCCCTGCTGCCCAGGCACACAAGGAAGGTGCAGAATGTGGGAGCACTTTGTGGCACTGGCCTGCACCAGCCTGGGCTCCCCTGAACGTTGCTAACAAACATACCCAGATTCTATGTCTATTTTCATATCCTCTCCAGGACTTGCAGAGCAGCACTCCCAAAGATCAGTCACTGCTTTCTTTATGTGAGAATGACTTCTGGCTCCTTTCTAAATCCCTTCTGGCCCTTCCATACAGTCAGCATAAGAATTTTCCACTGATAGGACTTGCCAAACTTCCCCTACATCTATTTCCATTTCTCTTCATTTTTCTTTCTCCTTTCATTTTTTCCCTCTGCATGCTGACTCCCTGGTTCCTCTTCTACTGAATTATGCTCTATTATTTCCACAGCCTGAAGAACTCACAGCTGAAGCATTATTTCTAACCTTATTTTGTATTCCTAGCACATCCTATAATCTGTTTTGAGTGTTATTTGCCACCAAGATGCTGACACAGCACCAATTTTGTTTTCATGGTCTGACTGGGTAAAAGTGTGCCTTACTACAGACACTGGGTTAAAAACAGTCAGCTCCCTAACAACAACACAAACACACTTGGAATGAGCCTTATTTTTTCAGGTGTTATTATTTCTAAGTGCCAGCTGCAAAGCCCCAGCCCATCTTGGAAAAAAAAAAGGGGGAGAAATGATAAACTGAAATGGTGTTTTTGTTGCATATTCTTTTCATTCTTTTCCCAATTTTAGTAAGCTATTTTTTTTTCCAGAGAATAAGCATTCATACCTGACCCACATCAAAAGTAATTGTTGAGCATGAGAGGGTCCCCAAAACCTTTTCTGACCATAAAAAGCAATATTCTTTCCTTGTTTCACAAATTACTGGTACCTAAACTGAGTCATTTATACTATAGTTCCTTGCTGTATGTGCTTAAGTATCCAAGGTATTCCCAAAAAAAGGTATTTTTTCTCTTTTCATTGAAATTATGCTCTATGAATACACATAAATCTAAAATCCTATATCCAAGCCTTTCTGAAGTCTTACAGGAAGTCTGGCATGTGAACCACTGTCCTTTTTTATAAAAACACCCTGTTAACAGCCAAAACAACTTCTTTAGCACTTTGAGAAATCCAGTGAGAACAGTGAAATAATCACTTCTGATAACCTACACTATCCATTTTTTATGAAAGTCTAAGGGAGTTATTAAGAAAGCTTAACTCAGTGAGTCACTAACAAAAAATATTGCAAAATCATCATGCTTATTTATTTGATGTATAGATTGCAAATATTAAATCACTGCCAATCATGCAAATTCAATGCATTACAAAGAGTCAGGGAGATCCCTCTTCTACTACAGCTTGTAAATAAGCACCATGTAAACTGGCATTAACAGTTTAATTAAGAAAAAAAGCACAATTACAGAGGAGTCAAATGCCTGAGTAACTACAGGGTTTAATACCCAGCAATTCAGGCTGTGTCCAAAGATGCATCACTTTCAAAACAATTAACTAATAATGGTGCTGGGAAGCCAAGTTTGCCTCTGAAGAACGAGATAAGTGTGGGATGCACACTGCCACCACTCCAAAAGGGGGTTTTACCTCTCTCTTTTCTCCCTTCTGTTTAGAGCAGAGAGGAGGGGACAGGAACACTAAGAAAGAAGCCACTGAGGGTGTCTGGCTCCTTGACTTCATGGACTACATGACCAAGTGCCACAGGGCTGCACAGGGTGATGGAGCTGCTGTGCCCCCGGGACAAGCACTGCCAAACCCAGGACAGGGCACTCAGCAGGGCTGCAAGGGGGAAAAGCTGCTCAGGGAATTCCCAGTCTAACACCTGCTCTTGTTCTGGCCATCACCTTCCTGCTTTAGGCACAAGCTTTGCCTATTGAAGGTGGATTCATGTTAAGAGGCACAAAGATAAGGGTTCCTATCAGTTTATCACCAGGAGCCATGTGCAAGGCTTTTGCTACCTTCATTATTTCAGCTGAAGAACTTACCACAGAGAACTTCCTTAGCTAGAAATTCCCAGGTCTTGGCATGCATGTGAATTCCCTCCCAAACACTTGGAGGGACTCTGTGCTACCCTCCTGCTCAGTGCAGAGCCTGCTGACCACACCGATAGCAGGAGAGGCTGCACCTGGACACAGCAGCAGCAGAACAAGCTGGCTCTCAGTGCTGTCAGAGAGCAGACAGGATCCAGTCACACCCTGAGCCTCCCCAAGAGCAGCTCCTGGCTCAGGGGTTGCACCCTCAGCTCCTGCCTGTGCCCCGGAGAGACCCAGGCACCCCGCACAGAGTGGGGATGGCACACTGCAGCAGCCACGGCAGCCTCCCCCAGAGGCAGGGCTGAGGGCAGGGAGCCCCTGTGGTACCTGAGCACGATCCTGGCATGCAGTGAGCATCGATCCTGGCATGCAGTGAGCATCGATCCTGGCACGCAGTGAGCATCGACCCTGGCATGCAGTGACCATGGATCCTGGCACGCAGTGAGCATCGACCCTGGCATGCAGTGACCATGGATCCTGGCATGCAGTGACCATGGATCCTGGCACGCAGTGACCATGGATCCTGGCATGCAGTGACCATGGATCCTGGCACGCAGTGACCATCGACCCTGGCATGCAGTGACCATCGATCCTGGCACGCAGTGACCATGGACGCTGGCATGCAGTGACCATAGATCCTGGCATGCAGTGAGCATCGACCCTGGCATGCAGTGACCATCGACCCTGGCATGCAGTGACCATCGATCCTGGCACGCAGTGACCATGGATCCTGGCATGCAGTGACCATGGATCCTGGCATGCAGTGACCATGGATCCTGGCACGCAGTGACCATGGATCCTGGCACGCAGTGACCATGGACCCTGGCACGCAGTGAGCATCGACCCTGGCATGCAGTGACCATGGACCCTGGCACGCAGTGAGCATCGACCCTGGCATGCAGTGACCATCGACCCTGGCACGCAGTGACCATGGATCCTGGCACGCAGTGAGCATCGATCCTGGCACGCAGTGACCATGGATCCTGGCATGCAGTGACCATCGACCCTGGCACGCAGTGACCATCGATCCTGGCATGCAGTGACCATCAATCCTGGCACGCAGTGACCATCGACCCTGGCATGCAGTGACCATGGATCCTGGCATGCAGTGACCATGGATCCTGGCATGCAGTGACCATGGATCCTGGCATGCAGTGACCATGGATCCTGGCATGCAGTGACCATGGATCCTGGCACGCAGTGACCATGGATCCTGGCACGCAGTGACCATCGACCCTGGCACGCAGTGACCATGGATCCTGGCATGCAGTGACCATGGATCCTGGCACGCAGTGACCATCGACCCTGGCACGCAGTGACCATGGATCCTGGCACGCAGTGACCATCGTTGTGACTCCTTCTGGCACAATGGGGGCGGAAGGGGAACGACCCACAGGGGGAACAACCCAGAAAACTTGGGAACACCAGTATGAAATACTCTTCTAGAACTACATCTCTCCCAGATTTCAGGCTCCCAGCTTCACACTGGGGAACAGTTATGTTTCAGCAGCATAAATAACTGTTATAATCCTGGCATCTTGGTTCAATATGAATTTTTATTTACTTTCTTTCATAGCAGAGTGATTTTTTTTCCTAACTTTTTCAATACTAATTCTATTTAATGCCAAAAGCAAGAAGGGATGGGTAGGCATAATCTGACCAACCTTACTTATATTCAGCTTGGAAATATTCCATTCAGTTCACCTAGACTGAATTCTCAATGATATACCTAATTATCTTGGCCTTAAATTTTTTTTAATGACCCATTTTAGATATGCTAGTTTCAGTGCTAGCAAAAATACTTACTGATGTTGATGGGCTTCAGCTATTTTTTCCCAATTTACATTAAACTACCCAGGAGGTCCTCTAATTCTCACCACAGCCAGGAAGCCCCAGTAACCTGACCAAGCCAGGTTTTCTGTAGCTTGACGCACCCTCCCTTTCATGTGGCTTTTGTTTTCTGTTGGCTCTGCCTTTTTCTGTGACTCACTGCTGGCTGCAGTGTCACACAATCCCACACACTCATTCTCTGCAGCTTCAGCCTCAAGAACCAGCCCATTTCCATTTTATATTCATGCTGTATCCATTTTTTACCTCAGCCAAACACTGATTTCTATCTGAGCCTCCCTTGCAGAGCAGCACACCTGCCCTGCAGCACCAGCCAGCCCCAGGTGCTAATTCCAACACCCTGAAGAAACCCGCCCCTTGTGCATGACTGCTCCAGAACTTCATCCCTCCCTCCTTTGGATCCATTGTTTTATTCTCACTACAAAATTTCTATTTCAAAAGCAATTTTTGCTCTCTCTCTCTCCTATTTCTGATACACAGACAATTTTTTTCATGCTGAAGAACTAGAGCAATAATTTCTGTAACCCTCAAATTACAGCCTCATCTTTTATGTATATTGTATTCTCTGGTGAACTCAAGTCTCCAGTCTTTGGGACCCCTGTATCTATTATCCTGTTCTGCTCAGCTGTAGCTTCTTGCTAAAACATCTGAAGGTTTTCTCCTTTCTACCCTTTCTCAGGAACTTCATCAACTGCTCAGGGAGAATGTAACCCCTTTCCTGTAATCCTCTGCCTCCTTGCAGAGACAGATCCTGACTTGATAACTCAGATATTTCCCAATTGCTTGAACTCTGCATTACTGTAAAAGGGGGAGAAGGGAACTGGGGAGCTTCTGAAAACTGCAGCAGAGATTTGCTCTCTCTTCAGATTAGACCCTTTGAGGTACCACTGCTATTTCCCTACCTCTGCCCAGGCTGCTGCACAATAAAAATACAGATTTTGCCTGTGAATCTCTGGGTGCTATTGAAATAAATGTGTTAAACAAAACATTGCATAACACTGCCTAGTTGGTGTTTACTTCTTTTTGCCTCTCACCCAACACCTGTGTAGCTAGCAAAGTATAGCACAATTTAGTAGAGATAGCTGAGAAAAAAATCAGGATTCCCTTTTTCACTTGGGGTAGTGTATTATGGACGGTTTCTTTTAATATATCTCATAACTAATTTAGCTGCCTACAGTATATGATACATATGAACATGGTGAGAAATTTTTTTTGCTGTTTATCGTCTCTTTCACAGGAAGAAAATAAAACCAATACAAACAAAACCCTAATATTTATGTCAATGCAAGAATAGATCAATGGATCAAAGCCAAAACAGTCCCAAGAGGAAAGCAATAGTCTCTTTTTCTGTTAATGAACAGTCTGTTGTTGCAAATTCATGTAGGCTTTAATTTAATAAACACAAATGGATGAATGTGCTTACAGGATGTCATCCCCTTCAGGCTTGAAATCACTGACACGGAAGAATTGTCACACTTCAGTGAATTGAAGTGCTACTCCCAACCCTTTCAAACCTCATTCACTGTGGCAACACAGACATGAAAAATAAAATTTCATTTTATAATTAATTCTTGTGCATTTTGCTGAGTTTCACTCTTTTGCATTGGAATGTGGATTTTAAAAGTTATATCCTGTTTTACCTGACTTGTAGATAAATTGGCTTCATCTGACTTAAAAAAAAAGATACATTAAAACCCCCCTCAGCTTGAGCACAGGATTTTAATAAATTAGAAAAACCAAAACCATTTGGAGTTCATTTGACCTCATGTGGGTAAATTCAGAAAATGAATCCACTAATGTCAATAAGCTTTCAGTTCCCACATAAAATTTAGTGCAAGTTCAAATGTATTTAATTACCAAATGCTCTGACTTTCACGTCGAGGCTGAAACTTGCAATCTACAATGAGCATTACACAGAGCAGGGTTTTTAATCCCCCTACACAACAGGGAGCAAGCACTAAATGCTGCCTGCCATGCTGCTCTGGCTGGAAGGGTTAACAGTGCTTTGGTAAGCACTGCTTTCCTTTGCTGAGCCAGCTGACTCTGCTCCAGCCCCAAACAATTAGCAAGGAGTACATTTGGGGGGGAAAAATGGAATATAGAGATCAGTTTTAAAAAATAAGAAATCTTCCTAATCTGTTTTACAGTTTGACTAATACCAGTTTACTCAGGCATGTCTCAAAGCTTCTGAGACAGACCAGATTTTTGGATTGTTTTGGGGGAGGGTGGTTTGTTTATTTTTCTTCCAGGACAGTCTTTTCAAGACTCAATCAGCTTTGTCCTTTGTTGGTTGCAGGAGTTATACCTGGCTATAAAAAACTTCATTCAAACATTGCTTCCTTTGATCTGCATAGAGAAACTGATCCAGGTACTAATTCAAAAACAAATCTGTGACTTAGCAAAATAAGATCTAAGACATTTGCATCTTGCTGTTGTTCTAGAACTGAGAATTAGATATCAGAGATGGAAACAAAGACTCCAACAAACAGAAACAAAACAAAAAACCCTAAAAGTGTACTCTGATGCTTCTAGCATGGAACTCTGCCCCACAGAAATCATAAGAAATGTACAACGTACACAAGATCCAAATTTTGCTACTCCTAGAGCTACAGGGGGACAAAAGCTGGAAGAGTGGAGGAAACCAAACATTCCACAAAAAATGCAGGTTACAACCTTCATACCATGTCAGCTTCATTAATTTAAAAGCCATCCTCAGCATTTTAATGGAGTGATTACCTAGCATGCCAACCACATCAGTCATATCACCCAGTAGCAAAGTACATTTTAACTGAATTCATTATAAATGTCTTGTTTCAAAAAGCTCACCTCATGGGATACAGAAAATTCCAAATGCCAAGCCCATTTCTTGAGAAGGAAGCAGCCCAAGAGCCACAGCATAGTGCTTGTCTTTAGCCCTTATGTGACACAAATGGCAAACTTTGCTGTGTACCTCAAATGGTGGCAATAAAAAGTATCACGGAATGGACATTTAGAAACAAGCTAAAAAAGCCATGGTGGAAATGATGAAATTTGTTGATTGCTAAAGTTAATCCCCAAAACATTCAGAAGACTGAAGTGGGTAATTCAAATGAGGGAAAGTGATAGAAAATTCCAAGACAAGCATAACAGAACCTCAGTCCAAGACGTTCTATTGTGAGTCACTCTAAGTACATCATTAACTCATTAACAAGCTTATTCTACCTGTTAAACCCTCAATGCCATCTGAGATCAGCCTATCTAAGGCTTTGTAAGAGAGATAAGAGCAGGCTCAATTCCCAACCTCCACAGCATCCCCCACAGCACAGAAGCTGTACTGGTCCCAGCGAGTTCCAGCTCCCCCGATTCCTGCTCCTGATTAGCAGCTCTGCAGGGCCATGCCCAAGGAAACACAGAAATTCTGGTTCTTCACTCAGGCCAGGCAGGGCTGGTTGATGGATCTCTGCACAAACTCCACCACACAGTTTAAGTGTGCCAGGTGTCAGGTAAATCATTTATTTCACTTGAGAAACCCAAGCAGGGAATGTTCTTCCTGCTTCTTTTCACCTTCAAACACAATTCCTTCACTCCTTTGTTACCACTGCAGACCACCACAGGTTCAGGGCACAGCACAGTTACAGACACAAATATCAACTGCTTTGGCATGGCCAAAGGTGCTGTGTTATCACAGCTGGCAATCCTCTAAATTATGCACAAATGACCCCATGTTTGCTTTAATGAAAAAACATTGGATTATTTCCACATGAACACTAAGCTATATCTTCAGATGAAGATGACAATCACTGAAAAAAAAAAAAGCCACAGCCACACTATGGAACTCCATGCTGCCTGTCTTTGCATCCCTGGAATTTGACCAGGTTTGGAGCTGGAGAACAAAATTCATCCTTGTGAATCACAGAAGGTGCTCCTGGCAATCGGATGATAAAGCTCATGCTTTGAAGTCTTAGAGTTTTGGCTGCAGATCCCATTACACATCAGCATCGAAATAATGAGGTGCTTATCCTAATTGAAGCAATATTTTCAGAATTTCTGTCTCATCACACAACTTCTGCTGTCTTCTTGTTGTTCTAAGCAGCCTCATCCCCAGGTGACTTGTTTTGTTTTCAGTGTTTCCTTTCTAATTTTCCTTTACCAGGAAATAAAAACTTCCTCATCCCTTTTAATGTAAAGGACAAAAGGATACTTTGCAGCATGAGGGCCCCATCAGATCACCTGCTGCTTGTTAAGGCAGAATTACAGCTTATCTTTCCCCAATGTTTTGAATCATTAATTATTTCTGCTAAGTGCACCAGCTCCAACTAAAAAGACACCAGGACATAAGTAGCCCATACCCACTCACTGGGGAGGTGAAAGAATGAAGTTTCCGTTCTGTGCTGGTGAGTCAGGGGTCTGGCCCAACAACCTTGACTGGAAATTGCCCCTCTGCACAAAGAAATCTGATCTGTAATCATTAGAATGATCACATCGGCTCTAACAAACTGGGATTTCCTGCTAGGAAGTAATTTGGTGGAAAGACCTCCTAAGTGACTTAAGTTAGAACTCTCACACAAATTCCCTAAGCCACCTTTCACTACAAAACTGAACTGACCTGCTCTGGTTTTGCACCTAACACAGTTTTGTGCATGTGAACTAAACAACTCTTTAAGTGTTAGGGGATGAATGGGTGGGGAATATTGGTCATGGACAGATGTCAGCAATAGTATTTCTGGATTTCATTTAGCACATGTTTACAAAAAATATTAAAGCAGGATACAGAAAAAGAATGCCAATCCAGTACCAGAATTCCACGTTAGATTGTTAGATACACAAATCATTCTCACACTGAGATGTCAACTCACAGCCAAGTTTGGCTCTGCAACTGCTAACAAGTGCTGTCACTTACCCCATCTGTAATTTCAATAAATACATGACTGAGGGGAGCTCCATTACAATGAGTAAAATCCTTAGTTTTGCTCTCCCTGCTTAATGTATTTCCCACTGGCTGCTGCAGACACTCAAGGCCATACAAAAGTCAGGCAGTGGGTTTGGGGAGCCCTAAGGAACAGACTTAGACATCACTTGGAGGAATCTCTGCACACATGGGCCTCCTTAGCTCCAGTGCTCTGTGCCCCCTGGGGTGATTTGCTGTGAGCACTGCCACGAGATCATGGTGGCTGGCACTGTGCAGGGGCAACGAGTGGGGGCAAACCACACAGGGCACCTTTATCAGGGGCTGGAAATGAAACGTTGGCTGAACCCTGGCTAGCACAAACTTCATGGTCTCTCATGAACTTCCTGTGACCCTCTAAGGAACACTGAGCTATTGAAACACAGACCTACTTACCTTTCCTATAGCTGCTGCTGTTTTCTTTGAAGCAGTTTTTCCTGTAAGCTGAAGTGGTTTTTTATTTAGACTGACTAATGCTGATGGTACCTAATATTTAGGTTAACTATACCTCTAAAAAGGCATTTTTCACATTTTACTACAAACCATTGCTCTGAAAAATAAAAGTTGTAATGTTATAGATAGGCAAAGAAAGTTACTGTGAAATTAAGAGTTTTTTTCTGGGGATAACCTAGGGGGATTGACATAATCCTTTCTTATATCAGCCATAGACCTTATTTTCAAAGGACATTTTTTTAATATTAGCAAGTTCTAACTTCTCACTGAATGCCTATAAAAACACAGCGTTATTCACATTATTTCAGATTTATCCATGCCTGTACAAATCATGCCTGTACAACTGCAATTAGAGCAATTAAGCTGAACGAGGCTGAACTAAACAACTTTGAGAATTTAAGGTTTAAGGCTTTGGAAGCACAAGTAAAACAAAACCAAACCTCAGCCTGCAATCCAGTTCCTGTGCTATTTCACTGCTGGGGCGGACTGTCGCTTCCAAGAGGGGAATACTGAGCGCAACGCAGATGCGAAGGGCACTGCTGGGCTCTGCCCCAGCGGCAGCAGCAGCGCTGTGCACTGAATGCAGCTGCCCGGGAGCACCGAGCCTGCCTCTCCCCGCTGCCAGCGCCCTGCCAAGGGCACCAGGAGCGTTCCCAGCCTGGCACGGCCCCGGAGCCCGGCCCGGAGCCCCGCAGCCCGGCCCGGAGCCCCGCAGCCCGGCCCGGAGCCCCGCAGCCCGGCCCAGAGCCCCGCAGCCCGGCCCGGAGTCCCGCAGCCCGGCCCAGAGCCCCGCAGCCCGGCCCAGAGCCCCGCAGCCCGGCCCGGAGCCCCGCAGCCCGGCCCGGAGCCCCGCAGCCCGGCCCAGAGCCCCGCAGCCCGGCCCGGAGTCCCGCAGCCCGGCCCAGAGCCCCGCAGCCCGGCCCGGAGCCCCGCAGCCCGGCCCGGAGCCCCGCAGCCCGGCCCTGAGCCCCGCAGCCCGGCCCGGAGTCCCGCAGCCCGGCCCGGAGCCCCGCAGCCCGGCCCGGAGCCCCGCAGCCCGGCCCGGAGCCCCGCAGCCCGGCCCGGAGCCCCGCAGCCCGGCCCTGAGCCCCGCAGCCCGGCCCAGAGCCCCGCAGCCCGGCCCGGAGTCCCGCAGCCCGGCCCAGAGCCCCGCAGCCCGGCCCAGAGCCCCGCAGCCCGGCCCGGAGTCCCGCAGCCCGGCCCAGAGCCCCAGAGCCCCGCAGCCCGGCCCAGAGCCCCGCAGCCCGGCCCAGAGCCCGGCCCAGAGCCCCGCAGCCCGGCCCAGAGCCCCGCAGCCCGGCCCAGAGCCCCGCAGCCCGGCCTAGAGCCCCGCAGCCCGGCCCAGAGCCCCGCAGCCCGGCCCAGAGCCCGGCCCAGAGCCCCGCAGCCCGGCCCAGAGCCCCGCAGCCCGGCCTGGAGCCCCAGAGCCCTGCAGCCCGGCCCGGAGCCCGGCCCAGAGCCCCAGAGCCCCGCAGCCCGGCCCGGGACAGCCGCAGAGCAGCGGGGCCGGGGCGGGCAGGAGCCCCAGCCCGAAGCCCCTGGTTCTCGCAGGGGCACAGAACCAGACATCCAGACCTTCCCTCTCCTAATGCACTCCAGATTTTATACAAGTTGGTTTCTTTACTTTTCTCTTTAATTTCTTTTCCCCGGGGTGGAACATTGCATGGTTTGAATGTCCACGATTAGGGAGAGCTGTGGAGTGAATGAATCTCAGCCACTCGCACACACACTTTGTTTAGGCTGTAATGCAGAGATAAACGATACCGAGCGCGATTGCCCGCACCCTCAGGTACACTTAATGAGCAGGCAGGAGGAATTAAAGGATTGTGCAGGACCAAGGCGCAGACATCCATCGCTGCTGGAAACCCTGAGTGATACAGAGGAAAAGTCGCTCATCTAGAGTCACCAACAGGATTGAATCAATGACATTAAATGAGTGATTTCTATCAGGATGGTGATTTGTTTCGTGTTGGTTTTATTGCTATAGTATACAAATCACTTCATGAAGGATAGGAGCACACAACAGATGATCAAACATTTCTCAGCAGTCCCTTCCAAACACGATTTTGTTCAGACAGAGCTCAGATTTTGTTATAGGACAAAGTCCGTTCCTGAGCAAGCACAAGTGAACTGCTGCAAACAGGATCCTATTAATTTATTAATGCAGACAGACCCTCAGATTTTGTTACAGGACAAAGTCTGTTCCTGAGCAAGCACAAGTGAACTGCTGCAAACAGGATCCTAATCATTTATTTCCAGTTTGAGATGTGGCCCTACGAATTCTTGACAGCAAAACAGTTCAAAACCAACAAAAATTATAATTAAATAAATCCTCACTCTTCTGAAAACTATCCCAGGTGGTAAGGATATTGGCACTGCTACATAAATGTTGGATTTAAGATAAGCCATTTATTTTAGTTTGCAGAGTAAAAAAATTCCATCATTATTAATCTGGGTTGCCATCCAAGTAACTGTAAGAAAAGGGTGAACACGGGGAAGGAAGATCAGCCCTTCAGAAATGTGGCCTCTCATTCTGTTTCTCTGTTGGGCCTGATTTAGACTTTACCAAGTAAGATGAAGATTTCAGATTGTTCTGTTGAATCAAAAGGAGGAAGAAGTCTAAAAGAGTATTTTTCTAGAGATAGGGGCTTTGTAAACAGCTTTGCCTAACAGTGACAACAGCTTGGTCCTCTATACTCATTTTTATAGCATTGGAAGCTACAGAAGTAAATACAAGTTCACATCAGAGCAAAATTACTCCATCCTCTCAATTCACCAAAGGTATGGATAGTGTTAGGTGACTACATTAAAAAAACCTCAAACACTAATTTATTTGAAGGAGAAATAGTTTTTTTTTTTTTTTTCCTGCCAATTAGGTAGTGGCCAAAATCTTGAATATCATGATTTTATTTAAAAATGACCTTAGCTCCAACAGAGATTTATGGCATTTGCAACTATCATAATTTTAAGTGGTGGTGTTGGTTGTTGTGGCCTTTGCTTGCTTTGTTTTTTTGTTACATCTAGTTCTAAACAGAGAGAAGTCTGGAAAATCTAAAAGACACTATTCTCAACAGAGAATTCTAGCCCAAAAAAGAGTGATCATCTGTAATTTTAGAGATCTTCTCAAAATTCCAAACTGAGGCCCTAGTAGCTCAAACTGTGCCAGTGAAAAGTCTGGAGAGCTGTACAAAAAGGAAGATGCAAAAACCAATGTACCTGGAAATTTGGCCTTGGACATTACAGCAGTAAAAGGCAGCAAATACAGGTTACTACATAGGCAGGGATCTAATTTTTATTTCCTGGTAAAGAAAAATTAGAAAGGAAACATTGAAAGCAAAACAAGTTAAAGGATCTACATTTGATCCCTTAGGTTAAAGGACAAAACCAGTTCTGAAC
Organism: Melospiza melodia melodia; assembly: GCF_035770615.1. Taxonomy (NCBI): domain Eukaryota; kingdom Metazoa; phylum Chordata; class Aves; order Passeriformes; family Passerellidae; genus Melospiza; species Melospiza melodia. Next base: position 1,040,295 of record NC_086208.1, read on the forward strand.
AACCAGTTCTGGATGTCTTCCTGCATGCACTGTAGCCCCTGTACAGGACAGAATGAATCAAAGAAAACTTAGAAAAAAAAATGAAATTGAAGGACATAAAAACAATGGTATTAAGTAAAATGCAACTCCTCAAAGAACTGAATAGCTCTCAATTAGGTCAAAAATGGAATGGAGGAACTCAGTAGGACCCAGCACACAGATCACTCCAGGTTAGCAAGGAGCTCTTTCTGATCTGGCAAATTCCTTCATTCCTGGTTAGGACAGTAATTAATACTGCTCCTGCTACATTTCTGTACATCTGTAAGCACAGGGGATTTTACAGAGCATCCCAGGAATTCTGAGCTAGGAGTAACCTGCCTGACTCCGTGTCCATCGCAGAGTCAGCCAGCAGCAATGAGCAGCCCTCTAAGGATCTAACAGGAGTAGAGCACCAAATTGTGCCATTGGAAGGGGAGACAGCAATGGCACGGGGTTTGAAACTACACAATCCAACTTCTGGAGTATTTCAACTCTGCTGAAAACAGGGAGGGAATTTACAGTGTTTCTTTCAAATAATAAATACTTGAAATAAGTGGAGATTTGGATTTTATCTGACAATCTGTTGAAGATTGCAATGCAAGGTGTTTTCCATTACCATCTGTATGGCAGATTACCTTTGTCAAGTGGGCAGTTTGCCTTATCTCTGTCTTTGAGTGACCACAATCACTCCTCCCTGGGGAGGGGACATTGCTGATAACAGCTATTGAGTGTCACTGCATGGCTGATAAGAACTGCAGCATCCCATTGGGAGATGTGAGCCCAGGGGGAGGAGCCAAGCATTCCTACCCAGATATAATCCAGAGGTTTTGAGACACCAGCACGGCTTCTCCACTGGATTCCCCAGAGGAACAGCAGCTGCCTCTCCTTCCACTGGATCTTCAGAGGAAGAATAGACCCTTCTCTACAGGATCCCTGCTCCAGCAGAACCACCCCTGACACTGCAGGAGGGCTGAGCCACATTTCCAATGGGACTGCTACCAAAACCCCACAGCATGTCAGGTTGGGTTCTGACTCTGTCAGTGTTGTTCTAGTGCACTGCATTGTTTATTTTATTCTTTTTTTTTTTTCTTTTCCCTATTTAAGAACTGTTATTTCCTGCTCCCACATTTTTGCCTGAGAGCCCCTTAATTTAAAATTTATAGCAATTCAGAGGGGTGGGGAGGGTTTGCATTCTCCATTTCAGGGGAGGCTCCTGCCTTCCTTAGCAGACTCCTGTCTTTGCAAACCAAGACACAATCACTAAGGGATAAGGAAGACAAAGCAGTGCATAAGAACACCAAGATACCTTCTATCATCCTGTTTCTCACAAACACACCTAAAAGCAATGGGCACATAGAGAAAGTCCCCTTGAGTCCTCCTGTTGTAAGGTTTCAGTATAACATTCAGAATATTCCTTAGTCACCTTCACTGATCCTTTGAGACTGAGCCAAAAAGCTTAAATTCCTCAATTATGCCAGGAAGTTTCAGCCAGTGTCAAGCAAATTATGCAGTTAATAAGGGATATCAATTTGTGCATCCATGTAAGCACTGACCACCCTCTGCTAGGTTTTAATAGCTTTGAGAACAGCAACTGAGGTCCTGCTGTCTGCTCCTAATGTTTACACTCTGCTGTGTGCACTGCTCAGAAATATTCAGAAGCAGTGAAGTAGGACTCTCACTGACCATTATGTAATGCAAAAGCACAAGGGGCTTCTCATAAAGGGGCTTCTCAGAGCCCACCATCACCTCAGCTGCTGAAGAAACCCAAGGGAGAATGGGCATTACATTTTGCAAGCCCCCATGACAACAAATTGCAATAGGAAGGTGCTGAGAGGGAAACAGTACCACCAGTCTGGAGGAACATTTGGGCATCAGACCAGCACAAGACAAAAGAACCAACAACTGAAAAACAAAAGGCCTCCTCATTTAAGGCTAAGTACTGGAGCATATATATATATGCTATATATATATGTATTTATATATACACATATATAGTACTGTCAAAGCACAGTAAGTAAAGGACAAACAGATGAAATGCATTAAACAGATCATCTGCATTACAGAGAAACACCAGGTTTGTGAAAATACTCTTTATCTCAGTATCACAAGGATGAAGGCCCAGGTAAAAATACATCAGGCTTCCCAAGAGAGGTTACTTAAGAGGGAGGCTGCCAGGAAGTCAAAGTGAGGTTGTTCAGCAGCATTCTAGGGCTCACAAGGAGGCAGAAAAGCATTCTTGGAGCTCTATTGCCCAGGCAGATCCACCCACCCCCAGTGCCAGCTGCTCCTTTTAGAAAACTTGCCCAGGGTTTCCTCTCAGGTGATGTGTTCTGCCTCCAGAGTCCTTTAGACTGAGTGCCACAGAAGCACCTGACATTCTGGGTGCTGGCTTGCAGGTTTGTTTAAACATCACTTAGAGCTTCCTACCTCCTCAAATAAACACCACAGCCCAAAGCCTCCAATTACACGTTGGGAAATGTTGTGGTCCAAAGAACATAAATTGTTGTGGGTTTCACTGGCTAAACCATCAGGCTGACATTTTGCCTGGGCAGTAACACTGAGGACAGTGCTCCAAACTCACCTATCACAGCATCAAAAGTAGAGGTCTGTTTGGTTGTATCCAACACAGCTTTTCATGGCAGTATTACAATGCATCTGATTCTCTTCATAAATATCAAAATAGGCTCCATGTTCAGACAACAGATGAAGTGAGCCAAAACTTACAGGATATATTTAGTATATAGAAAAAAAGATCTCTTTATTAGTTCTTTTTTGTTTTAATTAGAGAAAATTGCAATGTATACACCAGTATTGCAAGGCAGTCTTCCAAGAGAGCTAAGTGAATGTATGAAAATACTTTTACTGAAATAACTTATGCTGAATTAAATGTTTTGCTACTTTATTTGATTTGGCTTGCTGATCATTTAACTGTCACCGAATTCTGAACTGGAGAAGTGGCAATGCTTAATGACAATAAGACATTGTAGATCATGTGTTAATGCTGATTAATGCACTTCCCAAGCGTGCTGGGAGCATTTGGCTTGCCTTGTACCTTACCCTGTGCACCCAAGGCATGCATTCATCAGCACTCCTGCTCTGTCTGTCATGTCTTATTGCTGAAGTAGTGCACCATTCCCAGTATGTTTGCTTTGAGCCTGCCTCAGTCAATTTACATTACACTGCCCACCCAAACCCACATTTTTGAGGTTCACCCAGCTCTTGATGATCAGGGCCCTGTATGTTTAATAACGTTTTGCTCTGCCAGTCTAATTAACTCCGGCACTGTATCTGCAGTCAGATAAAATGCTCATTTCACACCACATTAATTTTTATCAGCTGAACATTAAGCAACACAAAGCTATCTATGCTTGGTTTAATTTACATACTGACAGAGCTACAAAGAATTACTGCAGTGACTGCAAAGCAAATAAGTAGAACTGGCATCAAACATGGCTTCTTCAAAATGAAATATTGATTTGCAAGGCTGGCATCCCAAAGCGGAAAAGAGGAAAAGAAAGAGAATGAGAAATTACTTTCCCCTGTTGGCACTAGGAAAAAAAATACACAGTTTGTAACCTGTATTTCCTTAAATGTTATAGCTTGAGAGGGGTATTAAAATTAAAACTTATTCTTCAATTGGCCAAGAAAAGTTAGAGGTGGTGGGAACATTTCTCACAGCTTAGAAAGAAAAAGAAAAGGGGTCAGGAAGGTGGGGAGGGACAAAACGACCATGTTAGAGAATAGAACTTAAAAGATTTTCCTGCTCTTTTCACTGGCAATATTTAGCTGAGCAGTCCTTTTTTTGTGGACTATGACCAGGAGTCAAATTTGAAGGCAGAACATATGAAAGACCCTGAAATTCTAATGTATGAATAAGAACACAGAAGAAAAATTCTGGGAGCCTGGGATTTTATTCAGAGTCTAGCAGTGACCCTTCAGTGCTGTTGAAAAGCATCAGTGACCCCACAGTAGCCAGAATAGGAAGTGTTCATATGAGTTAATCTGAACACATAAAAGCTGGCCATGCACATCAATCCTTGCCAGCTTTTCCAGAATGTTGCACCACAGTAGTGAGGTGAAGACCTTAGCTCCAAAAATAAAGTATCCTGTCTCTGCTCAACTGGCCAAAGTCAAACCTTCACTAAAGCTAATTATGAATTGAACACCATTTAAGTGTGCAGAATACATCTTCCTTTGGGCTTTATCTAGTCTTCTGTTTGAGGTTAAAAAAAAATTAGCAAGTTCAACTGGGCTGCATTGCAAAAATCTCACAGACATTTAATAAATGAGCAAAATTAATAGAGTAGCACTCTGCCACTTCTGCCTGTAGGTTAATGTCATCTTTTCAGTCTTGGAGTTGGTGTGTGCCACTGAGTGATCCTCTAATGCTTTTTTCCCCTGCTCCTCAGCCACCCCAAACATTGGGAAAGATGCTTCAGTAGCAGGAGCCTTTCCACTCCCAGAAGTGCCCGAGGCCATCAGCACAAGCAGCTCCCCTGTAAGCAGGCAAGGAGCACAACTTCCAGGTCCTGGAGGAGCACGAATAGCTACTGCTCAATGTTCCTTTCCCGAGGACAAGTCTTGGTAAAACTTCAAGAGCTTTCTTGAGCTTTGGTTTGCTGGAGAGCTTTGATTTGGACCCTGTTCAGCTCCATGGTTTTCTGGCTGCCCCAGAAACTGCCCTTGGCACTGATGCAGTTAAAAGTGTGTGTGACATTTGAAATTGTCCCTGTCTCCATGGCTTCCTGTGCTTTCCTGCCCCTGCCTCTAAATGAGCAGAAGAGCAGATCTACATTGCACTGGGAAATCATGGCACTGTTCCCTGAGGAAATTGGCTACTGCTGTGAAATTTTCCTTTGCTGTCGAAGTCACCTTTATGAGGAGCTCTTTTCTCTTCAAAGAGCAAATGCAGTTAATAAACTCCTACCTAGAAGCACTAATATCCAGCCTGCCTGGTAAGTGAAAAATAATTTCAAAACAGGACATGGTATTATAGCTATTTCTATTGACTGCAGTGCAGTTTATTATTGTATTCCAGCTATTTTGGGAAACAAGTCAACTTAAAATGTCATATTAATTATTTACAAAATACTGACACAAATGAAATGAAGATTTGACTGAAATAACAGTTCAGTGCCTCATTCTGCCTTCTTAATGAACGTAACAGGGAACTGCTGAATAATTTTCTGCTTACTCTAGCACTCTTTCCTTCTCCTTCCCCTGCAAAATAGACCAGCAAAAAAACCCTCCAGCTCAGACATCTCTGAATCTTGGACAGGTCAAACAGCATAATCCAATCTAGATTGCATCTACAGCTAATGCTGGGGAAATGTTTGGTTTATCTTTATAGAACATTCCTTCAACATATGTTACAGTCAGTGTCTCAGGGCACACTCACTTTATTTTCAGCTGTGCTTTGAAATATGAGAAGGAAAATAGCCCTGAAATACCTCTCTAACTAAAATCAGTCATTGTTTTGGAGTAACTGCCATACAAAGAGTATTGACCCTTTCTGACTTCCTTGTCAGATTACGAGCTGGCAGTTTTCTAAAACATTAAGTCAGTCAGAGCCCAAAGGATAACATGACTTCTAATTCAAGGTAACTGGAATAAAGAAAAGAGAAGAGAGGCTGATTAATTAGAACTGTATAGTGAACTAATTTGCATCCCTATTCTCACTGGTTTTCTAAAAAGAGAATCAATGTGTGTTTGTGCCTCACATCATCTGGCTCCTTCCCACATTAAAAATGACAAGTTTTGCAAGTGAAAAAAAAATTCCTATAAAAAGGTATATTTCCTATTGGGACAGAGATGATTTTTACTGAAGTAAAATTTCCTTCATCACTGGTGAGTTTGGGATAAGAAGCATGGAAATTTGTTCTTGGATTTCTTCCAAGAAATAGCAGGACTTCCAGCACTGCTGTTACAGAAAATTCAAGAGGTTAATGTAAATTATTTCATGCATCCTGCCACCACATCATCTGTCATGTCACCACTTGTGCCCAGCAGACAGAGCAGTGTAACCCTTCCTTGCACCTAAGGCTCACCTGTGCCAGAGATGGGCACCTGGCAGCACAGAAATGATGCCATTCTGCACCTTCCCAGCACCCTCCTCCCTCTTCCAGCCACAAAAAAGATAATTCATAACAACTCTCCTAGAGAGCAGCAGGGCAGATAATGGGATAGACCAAGGAATCTTTGCCTTGTTTCTATGCTCCTAGCTCAAGAAGATGTAGAGAACAGTGAATCATCACACTGAATTTTCCATTCAGGACTGCTGACTGGAATGATAGAGCTCCCAGCTGCACAGTAACACCATGGACTGAGCTGCAGGAGATCCCTCTCAATCCATCCACGTTTCTGTTTCAAATCACGTTTTTACAGTGCTGAAATTTTACTAGCAATCCCAGCTGCTTTACTCAAGTGTTTTGGAGGTCCAAAGATCCTCATAAATTTCCCTTCGTGTTTAAGGCTACTTTAACTCATGTGAACTGAAGTGGCTCTGATACTTGGAAATAAATCTCACTTTATGACTTGGAAAGACCTGGGCAAATATTAGCCAGTTAAGTCCCCTGTGACTTCCTGCCTCAAAAAGTGATATGAGACCTTGCCAGAGCTATCAAACTGAACTTGAACTCTGTTTCATGTCTGCCTGAAATGCAGAGGTGGGAAGAGCGGTCTTATGGTCCACTGTCTCTGCAAAAACTAACAAATCAAAACTTTTTTTCTTCCTTTGCTTTTTTTAAATGTCACAAACCAAAAGGCTGTGTTTCAAACTAAGGTTAGATGTGCCATGAGCTGTTGGCTTACACCCTAGGCACACTTTCTGAAGCATTCCCCACTCTGTATAACGCTGAGGAGGGCGGTGTATAACGTTTCTTTCTGCCTTTTAAGAAGGGGAGAACGTAATTTATCTCTCTGTACCTAACTAATATTAAAATGAAGAGTTTGCTTTTCACCACCTCATTCCATCCAACTTTCTTTCCCTGGACTCTGCTTTTGCCAGCACTTTGTGCAGGCTCTGTCTTTGGTGACTGAAGTCAGTAGTTTATTGCTATGCAGGCTTCAGGAGTGAAACGTCACTGGCTGAGAGGGAGCAAGTATTGGTCTTGACAGTTTGGATGCTGCTTCCTTTCTCAAAGATGACTTTTTTGACAGCACCAGAAAGCTTTGTCTGTTTTCAAACTCTAAAATATGACAGGGATTTAGAAGGCAGGATAAGACAGACCATGCCAGGTCAGTGTTTTTTGTCTACACAAGCTTACAGTCTCTTTGAATTTACAAACTCGTAGAGGAGAAGATGCTGGGGGAAAGGAGGGGGAAGAGCATCTCGAGTGCCTGCAGAAGGTCTGCTTTGCTCAGCCAAACCCTGATGTATTCAAGAGGAACCACACAGCCTTTGTTAAGCTATACATCCCACACTTAATTGAGAAATGATTTCTAATAAGTCCTGGAGAGCTACAGGTCTCTCTGTCTCTCAGATGGGAAACAATCATATCTCACGGCAACTCATTACGTATTCTTTTTGTACCAGGAGTTGTTTTAAAAGCGTGAAATTAGTTCTGGCAGAGTGTACAGAGAAACACCCATGAGATGAGACTGAACGAGTTATGTAAGGTTTCCACACATTCCTCATCAGTGTTAACTCTTCATGGCCAAAGTCAGCTATTTTAGATGAAGAAATGTTCATGTAGTATACAAAGGAAACAGCTTTTTTCTTCTTTCCCTGACATTCTGTCCATCCAAAATCTCCATCATTATGTTTGGCACAGAAACCTCCTGGCTCCATTGTTTCTTTGATACGTAGTTACCACGAAATATAATTTATAAAGTGATTTACAGTATTTATAAATTAGCTGAGCTGGAGCTGCCTGTGGTGCCAAGTAAATGACCCTTCTGTGGGTTTACTGCAAACTTTGAAAATGTATCAGAATCATTAAGATATAAATTGTCATATAGGAGCCCAAGTGCCAGAACACAAGATCTGTGTGCTAATTTTTGGGTTGGACTCTCTAACCTGGATACCTTGGACTCTCCAGCAAGGATCACAAGCTTTTCAAAGACTATGGCCACTCTAATAGTGAGCTTTTGGCCTCTCTAGGAAGATTATTAGCCTTGGAATGCTAGCAGGACATTTTTTGGCAGATGTCAGTGAACTGAAAGCTCTTAAAGGTGGAATTCTTCTCTTGTCCTGCTCAGCCTGGAGAGCTTCCACAACAACAGCTGGGCTCAGGTTAAAGGCATTGCTCAGCCAATGCTCACCTGGAGCTGGGAAGAGATTCCTTGTGCCCTCCTGCAAGTGGGATAGAGGGTCAGGAAACTAAGGCAGAACTCAAGTTCAGCTCTGAGTGCTGTGAATGAGGTCAGGACAGAGCTGCAGCTCAAGGAACAGTTAAGACAGGATCATTTGTCACTCTCCTCTTAAGAGTCCACTGCTGGCTAACCCAACAAGGCTGGCTGTGACACACAGTCTGCAGAGAGAGAGGGGAATTAATGAAACTCAGTGTCAGGACACAGCAGGGTCCGTATAAAGCACACACTGCAAAGCCAGCCTTGAATTGCAGGTACACTCGTAATTTCTCAGTATGAAAAGGAAAAGAAATCACAGGAAACTTGCAGTGAATGATTTAATCAGTTAAATTAATGTTGAAAAGATTCTGTGTAAAGGCTTGCTAAGCCTTTATGAGTGCAATCTAATGAATGAACTGCCTTTGCAGACCTGCTGAAGAACAGGCTGTTTAAAATGCACTTCCTTTTACTTTTAGCATTTAACAAGAAATGCAAATTCTTTGAAAAAAACATGGCAGAACTAAAAAAAAAAAAAAAAGAAAAAAAAAAAACAACCAAAAACCAAATAAGCCAAACAGAACCTCCCACCACAACAGAAGCACTCCAGTAGTTGGATTCAGTAGCTCAGATAAACAGAAGTAATAAATTTTCATTACATACCAGAAGGTGACCATCCCTTCTGAAAATAAAAAAACATTAAAAAAATCTACATGTTACATACATCTTAACTTTTACAATTTCTTAAGTTTCCAGGACAGAAATGGCCTCATTTAAGGCCATGTGATGCTAAGGAAAGAAAACCAGTAAATTTGCATTTTACTTCTAACAATCTTCTGTTGACACATTCTGTTACACACATAATGAAGAACAGGAGCCAGACACTTCCTGTTAACTGATGGGAATTGGAGTTCTCAGTGTTATACAAACAGCAAGAAGGAAAAAGTTTCATTGGCTTGTACTAAAACTCAATCAGGCCATTAAAAGAGGAAACAATTAAAGTGGCCTGAGCATTTCTCAAAATAAATGGTACCCTGGAGTTCAGCAGAACTGTGGAGCTGTTTCCAAACATCTTCTTTTCCTCTCTTTAAACATTATGGAAAATGACTCTGAATATGATGCCAAAATGTAAAACTGAAACACACAAAGGATATTAGAACTGTCTGAATTACAGATGTCTCTAAAGACTAATAGCATAAATATGTGAAGCAGGTTGACCTCAAATGTCCTTATTCTCAACCTGTTGGAAGCTCCTTGTTTCTTATGGTTTGCTTCCATACCTAGGCTGACTGGAATGATGATAACCATTCACAGGAATCTCATTAAAAGAATCTAAAATTGCTTGGTCATGCACCTGAGCCCACTGCATGTGCTAATAATGGGTGAGATTGCTAAAATCCTCACCAGCTTTTCTCTACAATGAGAGGAACTGTTGAGAACAGACACATCCAAATCAATATCCCCAGTGGAGCAGGAGAGCTTGTGGCACCAGTCAGCATCTTCCCTCAGCCATTAAAATTTAAAGAACCATTCAGCAGCAGCTGATAAAAAAAAAAAAAAAAAAAAAGAAAAAAAAATAAGAAGAAAAAAAAGGAAACAAAAAACACCTCTAACAACAAACACTTCTGCTGATAAAAAAGGGAAGAGACAGAAAATCTTTCAGGATGTCCTTCCGTGTTTACTACTTCAGAGATTGCCACATGAGAGGGCACAAGGAGTGAAGACAGAGAAAGACTTCCAGTGTAATTCAGCTGTAAAGTTACAGAAGAAAAGAACAGCCACAGTTCTTGGAGTCATTGCATGCTACCTTTATAAAATGCCTGTTATTCCATTACCCACTGCCCTTAACAATGTCTGGTTTATTTTTTTGTGGGTCACTTACAATTCAGGATATTCCATGATGCATCACAGCTGCTTTCACTTTGGTAAAACTGAGATGAGATGAGGAGTCAAATCTTCCAAGAGGTGAGGTTTAAACTAATCTCTCATTAATTCATCTCTCAAAAAACGACCAGCAATCCCCTTCTCCTCCCAGCATTCGAGCTTCTCTGAGTTTTCATCTGTGTGCATTTGGGGGATATGTGGAACAGGAAGAGACCACTTGCACTCAAGTGAATATTTTTGGCAGAATATTTTTGTCAAGTGAATATTTTTGGCAGAATATTTTTGTCTGACTGTGAAAACCACAAAATATCTTGAATTGTGATGTTAGACAAATTATGATTATTTCAACATAATCTACAGCCTAACATGCAGGTCCAGCTCATGAGTTTCAGACATGATTTATCCTAATACAGCTGAACTCTACCTCCAGCAGCCAAGGGAAGACTCTCCATCACAGGAATGACTTCATTGCTCAGAGTTAGGCTGACAACTCAAAGATACCTCACTCCTAAAGCAGGTCACAGGATCTTCAGTTGTAAATGACCAGCTATTCATCAGCCCAACCCAAGATCCACTATTCCAGCTTACAAAATAAATGCAGACCCTTCCCTGTTAAAGCAATCATACCAAAACAAACCCAGAATTGTGTCATGTCAAAGTAGAAGAATAAATTACTGTGCAAGTAGAAGACAAAAACATTCTCTATTCCATATGATTTCCACATTTTTATGGTAGAAGATCAAAATAAACCATAGCACTTTTTAACAAGAGTGGAAAGCAGCATAATTCATTTACCTTCACTTGCACAAGTATTTCAACTATGATTTTATGGCTCATCTCTAAAGAGCCTGGGGTACAGCCAAAGCAGCTTTCATATGTATTTTGGTTGGTGAAATACTGCTTAGAACACTTTCCTTTTTCTTAGAAAAGGAAAAGCTGTCAGAAGTCTAAATTTTCCACCCTTTCTTTCTTTATTTATAAGGCACTTAGGGAAATACCCATCAAGCTGAAAATAGTGCCTAGTTCATTGTATTTTTTCATGAATTCATCTTCTCTCACCAAAATAATCCAAGCGACCAGAAGTAAACACACTTTGCAAACACAAGACCTTCCATGTTAACAGGGTATTTTCAAGTGGCAATTACAAGAATGAAGAATTAAGAAAGTCCAGTTTGCCCTTTCCCTCTTTGGGCTGCTGCATGTTTTAAGTATTTTCAGGCCCACATTCTCCTAATCCTATTCCAACACTCACACACCCACACACCCATTCAGGGCAGTGAACACTGCAGTCCTCACACTGGCCTGACTCTGCTGTGCAGGTCATTGTCTTGTACCTAAATACATCAGTAGCTTCAAAGTTCATTTTTCTACCTGCAGCCTTTCCCCTCCCTTGGAGGAAGGGAGGGGACATGAGATTGTTTCTTTCTTCCTCTGCCTCCCCTCTTTTCTGAAGCTACTCCCACACTGAACAGTTGTCACACAGTGCTGTAGCTCTCTGAAATATGCCCCTGAGCTCTGCTTTCATTTACAGGCCTTTAAAGAAACAGCTCCCCAGCTGTGACAATACCAGAGGCTGAGTTAACTAATAAATACTTCAGGAATTTAGCTGGGAGATTGATGATCCCTTCACTAAAGTGGAAGATAGAATATAGATGGAGAGCATTCCTCTTTACAATAAAACATGTTTCCCCTAGAGATTTAGACACAGCACACAAAAATCTTTCTCCCCAGTTATGAAGTTATTTATAAGGAATATATTGAGACTTAAAGAAGTTCCTGAGACTTGCTCAGAAAACTACTTTTCTCTTCTTTGTAGGAAGTCAGAAGAAGCCTGACAGCAATCTAATCAAAACATGCAAATGAGGTCAACTTTCTTGAAGGGTTGTAGGATTTCTCCAGAGAAATGTAGAGACTGTCCTGGCACAGAGGTATTTTCTGAAGTTGCTCACTTTGTCTTCTGTGGTTCTATACCATTCTGTGAGGCCTCCTTGTCAGTTTGTACTCTCTGCTGGCTGCAGATGCCCCAGCTGGGGAGACACTTCATTTTTAATTTAATGCTGAACACCTCAAAGGATGGTGAGCTTCAGGAAGCAATCCTGAATGACAGAATCTTACACTTAGCCTTCCAAAGTAACAATAAAAATAATTTAAATAATACACTACTCAACAGTCTAAATGAAATGATTTGACTTCATTTAACATCAAGTACAAACCCAAAGCCATTGTTTTGTCTCCCTTCTAGTGCAGTTCATATAGAAACTGACTGTGCAAGCAGACCAGGATGAGAATAAAATCTGTTTTCTTGACTCTGTTCCTTCTCCTTGCTGCCTGAACCATCCCTTTCCATGGCATTTGGTGAGAGGCTGATGAGTGAAGAATCTGTTAAGATCCAAGTGCTTGCAATGAGCATGAAGTGACTTTTACAGAAGATTTTTACAGATTACCTAGGCTGAGAATTAGAATGAGCATTTGGGAACTCTCCCTAACCAAAGGAGGGGGTTCTGCCAATAAAAGCAAAACCAACCAGCACCCTGCCATGCCAGGGTGTACAGCAGGGACATGTTAACATGAAAGGTAAAAAATATCTCTGGTTCTCCAGCACAGCAAAAGCCCATGTTTCCCTGGATTACACAGAAAAGCTTACATGGAATATCAAAGCCTTGCAGGGAATATCCAAGCAGTTTTGGTTGCCCACAGGTTGACAAGATGGATTAACACACGAGCCTTCCTGCAGCTTGCATTCAGAGCCAGGTACCCGATCAAGGTCTGATTTTCTCAGGTTGCACACAGCTCCCTGCTCATCGTGTCTCTACTGAAAGAGCAGGGAGGAACTCTGGCACCAGCACTTTGTACAAAACCACACTGCAGCACCTCTCTGCTGCCAGACCACAGTGCACTGAGCAGCCCCTCTGCCACAGAAAAGCACTGAAGAGACCTGAGCATCAGCAAAGGCCATCAGTGCACAGGGGACAGGGCTTTAGAGAGGCAGGTACAACAAATACTGCAACTTTATGAAACAGAGACTGATCAAACACAGATCTCCCCATGCTGTAAATATGGTCTAATGAGGACACGGGTACAATTATGTTTATTATTACATCAAATATTATCATAGCTGGATTATTAAAATACACATCAGCAAGGAGATGCAATAGCATCAAACCCATTTGCTTATTATGTAGGAAAAGATTGTGATGCTGATGCATTTTTAAGACTTCTGTTCATTAAACATAATTGAGCAAGTAAGTAGTTTTTCTGTAGAATTGTCTAAATACTTTATTTTTTTATTACTTTCTACTGCTTACTCTAAAAATTGTCCCTGTAATTCTTACAGAAAGGATAAACTTCTGTCTGCCCCTCAATTCACATGCAAATCTGAAGAGGCAGAACTTATCTCCATAAACAAATCTGTAATGATTCTGATGTCTGCACACTTACAGAGCAGATGCTCAACATTCCGAGCAGTGCAGCTCAAACAGCCCCTGACAAGTGGAAATAACAGCAGAATACTGATCGTGACATCAGGACTACCTGGAGATCTGGTTAATTCCTCCATTCCCCACCCCCGAGCTCTCCAAAGGAAAGCCAGGAAAGGAATTCTCTCCAGACTTGTACTAGGAGACAAAGCAGTGCAAACTCCCAGCTACAGTGGTGCAAATCACAGCCCGGATAATGAGGGGCTCTGGTTTGTTAACCCTTAACAGCCCGGACCTGGACACGATCAGCACACGTGTTTTCTAAACCTTGAACCAGCCACACATTCCACAACAGCAGGTTGTTTGGTTGTATTATATTAAAAGTAAAAAAAAAAAAAAAAAATTTTTTTGAGAACTCTTGACACTAAAGAAAGAATTAACACCAAGCAGAAACTTTCTCTCTGCTTGACCCCTGCTCCCCATTGAGAAGGATGTAATTTATTGAGAACTGGCTGATACTTTCCTGGCACAGGATGACAACTTTTAAAAGAACAGCACCAGCTTTTCTTCAGTTACACCACAAGTGCAAGCATCACTCTAGACTTGAATGTGAAGTCATTCAACGCTTGCAACACTTTGGAGCCCCAGATCAAAGAGCGTTCATTGAGCCCCACGTTTCTCTCAGGTTTTACCCTGTGATCAGCCTTGCTTTGTCGTGGAGAGGCAATGAGCAGAGCCCCAGCACCAGGCAGTGCCTCAGACCAACACTCAGGAATCTGGAAGCACAGGCTCCTCTCACAGACAATGGGCCACAGTCTCTGGCCTCATAAAACCAGAATAAGTTAATGCATCTCCATGGAGTCAGATCCACATCGTGTAAGTACAATCAGAATCAGACACAAAATATTTAATTAGATTTTGCATGTGGATTTTTCAGCCCACAGTGATTTAATAAAACTGAGTCACTCATCCATTACAAAAGGAACAGTACTAACTTCTTATTAAGAGTACAGATTAGAGGTAGTTGAGATGAAAGCTGAGGGCAAGGGGAAAGGTTTGTTTGATTTCTATACAATTCTGATTTTCTCACTGAATCCATGCCAGTGTGAATGCAAACAGAACCAAGCCCAAGCAAGAACCCCCAAATCCCAGGAGCTGGTTTCTGCAAGTATGGGCTGCCTGACCCTGAGTACTAAAGCCTCTATGCCAGAGTTACAAACAGCCCCACTGAATTCCAGGAACTAGTCACACACTCAGTTTCAGGAGCTGGAGTGACACTGCTTCACTGATCCCAAAAGCCACCTCACAATCCTAAATTTATATTATAAAAAAACAGAAGATCTAGAAAACCCAAAGAAGAGGTACAGAAGCTACAACTGCAATGGCCTTTCTGTACCTCCAGATGCCAGCTCATCAATCCCAGCCAGCTAAAGTAAACAGCCACAAGAGCAAAGCACATTTGATCCTGAATATATTGATTTAGGGATTTCAGCTGTGGTAACAGGCCAATTGTTCCACTAGAAGAGTAAGTGTTCTAGGTGTCAAACTGCATTAAGAATACAGAATACTTCTAGGGAGCCTAGTTAAAAAAAAGAGTTACTAAGTAACTACATGGAGATCAAACTCAGGAGTTTTACAGCCCAACTTTTCAGACTATGAATCTTTCAGTTTATGGAAGAGCTTTCAATTTCCACTAACACCTTCAGAATGAAGGCCAGGCTTTCAAATGCACAGAACTGAATCCTGCAGTTATGATTTCATTAATAAGTTACCTGTGGATTTAGAGCCAAAATGCTTAAGAACAAGGGGCACAGAAGGAAAGCACAAACAGCTTGCCCCCTCAGTGTGTGCTGGACCCTACCCTGCCACAGGCTCTGAAAACATTGCCTGGGGCTGCATCTCAGCCAACTGGATTGCTTCACAGCTTTAGGGACTTCTCAATTGCTTAATGAATAGGTCAAAGAAATCCTGGTTCACTTCCACAATCTACTCACCCCTATGAAACCAGTCACAAATGTTGAACAGAAACTCTGAATAAGCACCAGGACTTCTCCCCAGGTTTCCAAAGCTGTCCAAGGCACAGGCACGAAGCCAGCCGTGGGGAGGAAGCTGAGCAGATTTCCTCCTTGCTGCATGGCACAGCCACCACTGAACATGTTCTGTCAGCAGCCCACACTTCTGGCAGGGTTAGCCATGGCAGACTCCCTCTTCAGAGTGGGCTACTGTACAGCATCCAGACTGGGATTTCAGAAGGTTCTTTACTGTACTGAATCAAAAGCAGCTTGTCTTTCCTCCCCTTCTGACACTTTCTTAAATGTGTGACATTGTTCCATTTTAAAATTGTTTTCATCTGATTACTGTTTGTATCCATAGTGCCAAGCACAAGCAAACAGAAGCAAACATGCAGTCCATCACCTAAGCAGAATGCAAGATTGGACAATTTTCTCAAGTAGGCAATCTGACAAGTAAATAGAACTGAAACACAGTCTTTAAAAGGGAAGGAGAGGTGCTATTCTTAAGATGATTTTGATCTTGTGACATTTTCTAAGCCCAAAGAAAAACATTTTTATGGAATCATCCAAATCAAACTCCCCCCTCCTCAAAAAACCTGAACTCACCCAACCAGAACTTCCATCAGTGCCAAAATTTTAAAGGAAAAGAAAGAAGGATTAAAACCCAAAAACAATAGGGAGGCAAGAAGCTTATCAAATGTCAACTGATTCATTACTGATCTTTGGATTTACAGGTAACAAAGGCAAAAAATAACTAATTTGTGTGTCCGTAAGGCACTGCAAAGCCCATTTCAAGCTCTGATAGAGGGCACACATTTCTCCACCCTGTTACAGGTATTTGAGCCTGTCACCCTGCTGCTGCTGGTTTTGTGTTGGAAAAGCAGTCTGGGATCACAACTTAAAGCTGCAGAGTGAGAGAAACAAAATTTATCCACTCCCATCCATCTAATATGCATAGTGAAAAACACCCAGCAGCTTTTATGGCTTGGCTCCTGCCTTAAAGGAACTTGAGGAGCTGTTGGCAGTTTAAGGAACACCAGGAAACAGGTGAAAAGCATTTTTCTTTCTTCTCTGGCAGGGATACATAGAGGAAAAACTCCAATTCTGATACTACCTTTAGATATTTGCTGCTAAGAAATGAAGAAGGTTGGCACTGTTACGTACAGTGGGAAAACCAGATATGGTTTAGGACTGCTAATTAAATTTTTATGTTATCTTAGTATATACTAAGTTTCATATTTTTATCTCATTACATAAAAATATCTGAAAATGTAAATCTAAAGCTTCAAAGCCTTTAAGGTATTAGAAACCCTAATGTTTTAAACACGTCAGTATTTCAGTTTTAGTCTTTCATGTTGCCCTTTAAAAGTTTTTGAACATTGTACAAGACAGTCATCAAAAACTCTCCATGGAATCAAAGGCCAATAAAAATGGATACTTGAGACTCCACTCCAATGTGACCTTTGAGCATCTGAGCTTTACCTGAACTCAGGCCCTTTGCTTGTCATCCTCACAGTCAAAAATCCTTCTGGTATGAGCACTGAATTTATGGGTTAGCTCCTTCACTTAGGCAACAGACCTCAGTCACAGTGCCATCTTTGAAAAGAAACGTTAACTTTCAGTTTTCACTGTGACAAGCAGGGTGAAAAACATGTTCCAGTAAAATGAGAATTGACACAAAGACTTCATCCAGCTCTGCAAGTAAATCTAAACCAGATAAAGTCTTTCAAAACTCAAACGTTATGGCAGACTCTCAGTCACTTTCAGGTGTATGGCTCCTTCCCAATGTTTCCTACCAGAAAGAAAGAGCAGAAAATCCTAAGACAAATTACTTCCAGTATAATTGTGCAGTTATTTGGTGATCAGAACAATTGAGAATTGCTGCATCTTTTGATTTTTACACAAAAGTAAATGAAAAAACCCAAAAGTATACAACTGAATCTGCTTTTGACTGAAAACACGACCACCAAGCTGCCAAAATTCTGTTATCCCCAATCAGACTCTAGAAGTGGAATTAAACAACAGCAATGACATGGAAATTTCAGCTCATTATATTTTTCCCTGTGTTGTGAGTATGCTGTGATTTGCCAGGATACTCATCTGTTCAAAAAAAGGGTAAATGTTAGAGCTTCTTTAATGCTTTTATCTTCATCTACAAAAGCAAAGAGCCAAGTAGCACACGTCTCAAACAGAGTGGGAAAGTTTCACTATCACTTCAATGACCATTATTACCAGAAATCTGGCTTCAACTATTAATGTGAACATGATTAAATCCAAACCAAAAAACCTAAACTCAAAAGCCAAATCCACCAAACAGGAAATGTGTGTAAATCAGCTGCCATTCAATGCACATTTTACCCACTCTAAACCAGGCTATAATTTATAGATATTGATCAGATAGTTATTTTTCATGTATGATTCAATGGCTAAAATACAGGAACATCAATGCAATCATCACAGAGATATCACCATCCACTAAGTACTAGTCAGCATATGAACACAAGGACTTTTTCCTGCTATTGGCCTCAAACTGGGACAAAATTACTGTCTTTTCCAAGATGCCCAGCATATTTAATACTGATTTCTATAAAAAAGGAGCTTCCTATTTTGTATGTCTCTAGTGCTTGCCATGCTACAAGCTTGGTCTCAGTAGTCAAAACCCCCCCCCCAGAATATATAAGATGGAAGCAAAATTACCACTCAGAGATACCTTTTGTGAAGGATTTCATATTTTGAGGAAATTTCTAAGGTTAGGTAAGCAATTCAAGTACTGCTGAGGAAAAATGCAGGTGAAATCCTTTCTGTAAGACAATAGTTGTTAGGGGGAAAGCAGCAAAGCAAAGCGGAGTGTGTTTGTAAACATGAGGGATTGAAACCCTGCTTGTCTATTGACTTCACGTGTGGGGGGAGGCAAACTGCTAAACGAGACTGTTTTATTTGTTCAAGTGTTAAATCATTACCTCCCGAAAGCTCCTGGCGGTACGCTAAGGATCCGCATGAGCCCCAGGAGGGCTCTGGAAATGCGCAAAGCCATTTTCGCCATTTTCGGGAGCCCGGTGGTGCCGCAGCCCCGCGGGCCGGGCCGGGCCGAACAGGGCGGCTCTGAGGGCAGGGACGGGCCGGGCAGAGCAGGGCGGCTCTGAGGGCAGGGACGGGCCGGGCCGAACAGGGCGGCTCTGAGGGCAGGGATGGCTCTGAGGGCAGGGACGGGCAGAGCAGGGCGGCTCTGAGGGCAGGGACGGGCTGGGCAGAGCAGGACGGCTCTGAGGGCAGGGACGGGCCGGGCCGAACAGGGCGGCTCTGAGGGCAGGGACGGGCTGGGCAGAGCAGGGCGGCTCTGAGGGCAGGGACGGGACGGGCAGAGCAGGACGGCTCTGAGGGCAGGGACGGGCAGAGCAGGGCGGCTCTGAGGGCAGGGACGGGCAGAGCAGGGCGGCTCTGAGGGCAGGGACGGGCAGAGCAGGGTGGCTCTGAGGGCAGGGACGGGCAGAGCAGGGCTGCTCTGAGGGCAGGGATGGGTCTGAGGGCAGGGACGGGCAGAGCAGGGCTGCTCTGAGGCCAAGGACGGCTCTGAGGCCAGGGACGGGCCCGGCAGGGCGGCTCTGAGGGCAGGGAGGGCTCTGAGGGCAGGGACGGGCCCGGCAGGGCGGCTCTGAGGGCAGGGAGGGCTCTGAGGGCAGGGACGGGCCGGGCAGAGCATGGCGGCTCTGAGGGCAGCGCGGCTCTGAGAGCAGGGACGGGCCGGACAGAGCAGGGCGGCTCTGAGGGCAGGGAGGGCTCTGAGGGCAGGGACGGGCCGGGCAGAGCAGGGCGGCTCTGAGGGCAGGGACGGGCCGGGCAGAGCAGGGCGGCTCTGAGGGCAGGGACGGGCCGGACAGAGCAGGGCGGCTCTGAGGGCAGCGCACGGAGCACCCCGAGCCCAAGCACGGCAGCGCTGAGCTCCAGGGATTACCCGAGCCCAGCCAAAGCAGCAGCACTCCTGCCCCCACACCAGCCTTCGGAACCTCTGAGCTGCTGCGTGCTGCCTCCATTTAATGTGCATTATAAGCTAAGCAAGCAGTGATTCGAGTACCAGCATCATCTCCTCTATGTGAACAGCACTTTGAGGAGGGGTTTGGGTTTACACTTCCCTGTGCTTCCACTGAAATGCCATTAATGCACAGAAACAGGCACAAGGTACCTCCAGCCCTGCCTATCAGATTAGCAGGACAGGAATTCCTTTGAAAAAACCCCAAGCAAAGCAATACTTCAAATTGAGTTTCAAACATTTGTTACAGAAGCTAATCGTGAGGAATATTAACTTTAAAATTTTTATTGCTGTTTTAATTTTTACTATTATTTTTTTGCCTTTGAAGAAATTCCTAAGTGCGACAACAGATTTAGCAGGTGCTGCATTCGATTACAGAAAAATAATTTGAATACAGAAAAAAATGCAAAGGTCCTATATATGTTGTTCACTATGAGACTCTAAAATCAAAACCCAAATGTCATAATGTAACTGATAACAACATGGTCAGATAAACAGATTGAGACATGTCTTTGTGAAAGCTCAGCTGTTTGTACCAAATTGCTAGCACAATGATACTGACATCTAAGCAATGGGGGAAAATGAAGGGCTCTTTGCCCTGCACCCCAAAAGTGTCTACTGACATAAATAAAATAACACTTAAGAGTTAAATGCTGTTCTGCAGGGCTGCACAGCTGATTGCAGGACTCTGCAATGCTGGTACAATTAATGAGCCGCATCTGCATCTTATAAAACTGATTTTAAACTTAGCCACACGACCATTTTATTCATTTGACATGCTAAAATAAGGTTGCTTAAACTTTGCTTCTGCTGTAGTTAAAATTATCACGTAACTATAGATTGACAACTTCAGAGAGAGCACGACTGTCACTCATCAAGGATACATCCTGCACACACCATGAAAGTAAAATTTTATTGAACTGTTTGTGACTGAAAAGCTGACTAGATAGGGTGGGGGCTTTGTTTCTTTTGGGTTTTGTTTGGTTTTTCTTTCTCTCCAATTACTAAGTATTGCAGGAATCGGACAGGCTCAGAAAACAGCAGAAGATCCTTTTTACTATAATCATGTACGGGCAGTGACAATCATCCAAAACAAAACAGTAGAAATTTTTTGTTAAGTAGTTAAACAACAATTTGTCAATGTCAGAAGTATCATTTTAGATCAGTATTTGCCTTCAGTCTGAAGTGGCTTTAGATGCCCCAGTTCTCAGCTTCAAGTAAAAGACCACATTTTGGAAGCAAGAACTTTAACGTGATCCACTCATGTACTGTTGAAAATATATCCAGGACTGTGCCTGTGCCACCCCCTGACTGCAAAGCACTTAGGAAATCCAGATGGGATCTGTTCCTTGTCAGTATCTGAGTTCCTGTCTCTTATGAATCATTTTGCAATGACAACAGAACAGATAAAGGGGTGAAAATATTAATCCATTACAACACTTCGAAATATTCATCCTTTCCAATAATTTTCTTCTCACAACTACAAGCTAAAATTCCCATAGATGTAAATATTCTGGGTCTCTATTATAAAACCTGTCACTCACAGCTACCCTGAGCTGCTCAGCAGCACAGCACCACTGGAAGGGCCATGAGCCCTGTGGAAAGCTCAAACCAGGGGTTACACAGTCCATGTGCAGCCCTCTGATGTCCCTACAGAGAGCTCTCAGCTGAAAGAGGTTTGCTGGAGAGCTGAAGAAATCATAGCTATCCCAGGGCATGGATTAGTTCAGAAATGAGGAAAAAGATTTATGTTTTGATTTGACCAAAGTGCTCTGCATATATGATGTAAAATTCTCATAAGCTGTCCCACCGAGATTTACACCATGAGTAAGGGGAAATACTCTGCCTCTTTCATGTTACTCAGTTTAGGTTGAGAGAGCTGAAGAATGACTAATTCTGCAAGATTTCTACTACACCTATTCCCGAATGGGTCCAGCCTAACTGGGGTAGCTTCTGCCCATAGAGCATTGCTGGTTAGAGGTGCGATTTTTTTCCCCTTTTTATTTATCCACAGCACTACACCATCAGAAACTGAAGCACAGAGGCAGTTACACCACCAGGAGTGTTTTTGCTTCTGCTCCTTACTGTATTCAGGGAACTGACAGAAGCTGCATCATCAGCGACTCTTACTCATTTTTTCCACTACAAATATTTATCCATAAGCCTGAAACTAATCACCAGAACAAAAATGGTATTTCCATCCCCCCTCGCTTGGGACAGGGGGAGGGCAGAGCAGGGAGCTGCAGCAAAGTAACAAGGGTTGATAAGCACCAGATAAGCTGTGGGTTTAAAAATTCTAAGTACAACGAAAGCCAAAAAACAGTAGAGAAGACTAAAAACCTCAAAAGGGCAAAAGCAAATGATAATCTGAATAGACAACATATCTAAAAAGAAAATCATTAGAGCTTACATCTGAGACACATGTAAGATCTGCACGACAAAGGGGCTCATTCGTTAAAGCACTGCTGATGATTAAACCAACCATTTATTTCCATTCATCTGTAACAAGGACAGATACAAATCTCTACAACCATCTTGGCAACGAGCTCACTTAGAATATCAATGCTTGCTGACATTATCACATCACTAACGCAGGGACTGAAGGGGGGAGTGAAAGGGATCCCCGAAATCACTCTCACCATTTAAAAAATCTCAAACCCCAAAAAAACGAACATTGCAAAGAACAAACCCCCCAAATTAAAACACCCAGAACCAACATCTCTGTCCTGCTTTACACAGTCATTATACCCCACAAGCCTGGCCACCAGTTCCAGCTCCAAAGTTGAGGTTCTCTCAGCCTCACTCAGAACACACTGCAGGTCTTGCACCAAAAGTAGTCTCAGCACATTCAACAAAAATAAAACAATCTTAACTATGGCACAATTTCAATCTTTTCACTTGGGTTTCTTTAGTTACTATAAAGCAAAATATGAGACATTTCCACACTCTACAAACGGCTACAATTCTAATTGGATGAGTTACAACCAGCCACAACAATATTCCTGTAAAATGTACACCAGGTGCTCAGTAATAATGAATAAAATAAAATTATAACAATTTTTAAAGTAACTAGTAGGGAAAAAAGGGAATTGGGTAAAATATTTAAGGCCATTGACCATTCATTTCCTTGACTGTGAGTGTTGAGCTGGCATTCTGGTGGCAATGTGCTGAGATTTGTTGATGCCTCTGCTGTATTTCAGATTCAGGAGATAAAATCTATTTTTAATGTGAACTGTTGGACTCTGGTTCTTTAACTATGGCAAGATTCAAAGCTCCCCCTTCACTGAGGTCTAACAAGAATCAAGCACACGCTGTACAGGACAAGGCCATGTTACAAGAGAGAGTAGCAATCCATTTAAGTGAACTCACACCTGGAATTTAGTGAAACTCTGACATCTGTAACCATGCTACTTTCATTGGTCGTAGGCATCATGATAATATCACGACCAGATATTCACCACAGCTGAACTGGCTGTGTCAAGGTTTTGGGTCAGCTTTGAGCTGATTTACAGAATCATGCAAACCTTTAGGTACAGCATGAACAAAACTGTGGCTATCTTAGGGTATGTCAAAATTTTGCAGTCAATCTAAGTCCTAAATAGAGAAATGAACCAAGGGAAAACTAAGCTCAGTCAGATGCAATTTCCCCACTGCCCAGAGGAGCAGAAAGCAGCGGGTTTGCTGAATGCAGCTATCAGCCTCCGAAAGCAGACAGATTTGTAACTGTCACACACCCCCACATTTTAGCTTTGCATGCCCGACATCCATATGCAATTGATGTCAGTAATCTCACTAGCAATCTTGACCACACACAGAAGCACCCACATGCTTCTCACACCCACAAACACTTTCTCCCAAAAGCAATTCATGGAACATATAACAATATTATTAAATAAATGTTTCATTATTAAATGCATAGCCCAGAATTAGTGATGTGGGGAGCACTTACTTTTGAAATGAAACATCAGACTAACCAAAAGTGCAGCTCAATAAATTCTTCTGACTAAACAAACTATAAAATGTTATGGTTTTGGACAAAATCAAATCCTGAAGAGGTATGGGATTTGCACAGCACTGATTTGTTGCTTTTTCCATTGCACGTGGTAGCACATTATTCAATAACCTGTTGGTGGACACTGGTGTTTAACAGCAACCTGAAATGGCAGAACTTTTGGGAAGTTGGCAGTTCCTTACAGCCTTTAAATCTGTGTTTATGCCCCCTCAGTAAGAGGCATGCCTAAGGACACGGGGAACAAGTGCTGCACCAGGACAGACTGGAAGAGCAGCACAGATCCCTCCTCCCCCTCTGCTGCAGACACTGGCAGTAGGCAGCTCCCAGTGCCCACAGGGCACCCCTCCAGTTTTACTGGGGAGAACTGCTGGAAGGAGGCTCCATGCCCTGGCACTTGGGGAATCCACAGGGGCTGTGCACACGGCTCATTTTTACCTAGTGCTTGGCCAGGACTGCACCTGTGCTGCAACAACATTCTTGGGAGATCCCTGTGCATTCCATACTTGCACAACAAACACAAGAACAATTGTACTGTACATTGCACAGCTTGGACTGGAGATACAAATTTGGGTCTCCCATCTGAGGAATTAAAACAATTTTTTCAACCCAAAGCAGAACTGACCCCACACATTTTACTGATGGGCTGTCAGTGAACTGACATTTCTGCTACTGATTTAGCTCCAGTCCTTTCCTTCTCCCTGTGGTGTACATGGACTGAATGCTTTGTACACAGGCAGTTTACTCTTTGGTACAATAAAAAGATGGAAGGAACTCTAAGGTCCATATAGAAGGAAATTCCCAGAGAAGTCCTCTATTTCTTTCAAAGGAGTCCACTGCCTCCTCCACTACTCCCATTCCCACTCTATCGTGCACGAAAAACCTGCAGAAGACTATAAATAAGGAACTACTCAGGACTGAAATATTTAACCCTTCCAAGACAAGAAAAACCCCAGTATTTCTAAACATCCTCTCATACTATTATGTTCCCACTCAATCTGCATAGAATATTCAGTGCAATGGCCTTTCAGAGTTAGATCACAAATTTAAGCTTTATGGGTATCTGGAACTGATCTGTTGAGCCAAGAGATATAATGAGAATGTCTGCTGAAATCTGTGAGACACCTGTTTTCCACATTCCTCTCTACTCCCTGGAGCAAGATGTATCAAAAGAAAACAACAATGCTTTATGAACTCCTCTTTCTCCTTTCATGTTTTCTGAGAAGATAAACAGCAGTTCCCTAAAGCCAATGGTTATTGCACAAGTACAGTAACTCTATTTAAGACATCTATATATATATATTTGTATCACAGAACGGCTATACATGAAAATTCAGAACACTTACCTTACCTGCAGACTATTACCAGAAAATTTGACAACCATGTTATATGTTCATCCTTTTTCCCCACCCAATAGAAAATGTGAATTAAACCCCTGGATTTTTAGAAAAATTTTCAGCTATTCAAAATATTCAACTCCAATAATCTGAGCACTTGAATATATGCATAGCAATACATTTTAGATGAATCTGTGCCATCTATGAATATCTTACCAAGATAAGCATATAAAGTAAAATGTGCCAATTCTCAAAGGTCACTCAGCATTATTTTAACAAGACTTTCACTGACTTTCCATTAAGTTACTTTGCTGGTAAACAGGAACAGGTTGCCCAATGCATCATGTGCACAGGCAGTATGTTCTGCTCATTTCCCAAGATATGTGATGGAAAGTGTAGCTGGGAAAAACATCAACAATCAAGCAAAAAGCATTTCCATACTCAAGGTAAATGTATCAATCTACTTATATAAAGCAATTAGTAGAAAATTTATGATTGAACAAAGGAACAAGTGTGTGTCTTCATTACCTAAGTATTTAACTATTTGGTTTAATTTTACAAACAATCAGAGGCAATTAAAAAATAAGAAAAGTCACAGTAATGCCTCATATCTTCAGACTGTCTGAACTATGCTCAGGAGAGCAGCCCAATGAATGAATACACTCCAAGTGAGACTGTCTTGTTTCCCAGCCTGCAGAAATTGATTGTGCTTCTCACTGGAGCTGAGTGACTTGTGCTCAGGGTACAGCACAAGGACAGGCACCAGTCCTTGGGGGTGCTTCTTTGCTTTCCCTCGCTCCCTATTTCCAGCACAGTAACCACCAAACTCTATGGAGAAGAGAAGGCCTTTCATTAAAAGAGTGTTGAGCTTTTTCATGGCCAAATAAAAAAACCCCACAGCCTGGGTGCTACAACTGAAATCAAGTTCTAGCATTCAGTTGGCATTCTTTGCTTTTCTGGACTGGCTGCATAACTTGAAACCATTACAAAGAGCCTTCAACCACGTGTCCCAACACATTTCCACACACACACTCAGCAGGAACAATTTTCATGAAAGAATTTCCAAAGCTTCCAAAATAATCTAGTCTATCCAACAAAAACCTGGATTCCCTCACAGTTTATCCATCTCACACCCTTGCCTTGCAAACTCAGCAAGCCTCTTATTCCTTAATAAGAGTCCTCCCAAATATTTTAATCACACACAAAATAACACTGCGTGAAACAAGTGGTGATAACATCACATTCAGATTGTTTATAGCATTACAAGAAATGCACTGCATGCTTTGTCTTTCATTCTGATGTCTTTATCTGCAGGATCCTCAACTGACTTTCATTTTCTGTCCCACCTTTCACCCATCAAGGGGAACGAAGATCTCTCCACCAATAAACTTGTTGACAGAATTTAACAGATTTATACTTTGAGTGGGAACTGAGGACCATCCCTGCACATCAGCTTACCTGCAGAAAGTATCCCTGAGTGTGCTTCACAACCTCTTGCAAATGTGCTTAAGAGATTTTTCATAGAAAAGAATAAAGCAAATATTTTTCTCCCAACTGAGGCATATACCTATGAAGAATTAGTTGAAGGCCACATAACTTCTCGTCAGTTGGTGTCTGTAGCTGATTTATTGACTGAAATGCTGAGAGGATGGTCAGCCCATGCTGCAACCTTAATCCAGCACAGGTGTGAACAAAAGACCAGCATTCCTTCTAAATCTTGCACACATGGAAGCAATGTGAAAGTGAAATCAGGTCTCTTCAACAAAATGAGTGCCAGGGAATATCCCTGGATCTTCACTGGAGCCTTGACACAAGGAACCCACAAACAGTCACTGCATTTTGTACCAAATTGTTTTTACAGCCATTCTTTGTAACCATTTACAAAGAACTTAATAAAACCTGCACTAAATAAACTCCTGGCTCTGGCAACACAAATTCTCAGACTGTCTTTAATCCAAAGAAGTTGCAAATCACATTTACTCCCTGGACCTCTCTGGCATGTGCACAGGTGTCCTCATGTGTTGCTGCCTCTTCACAGCATTGAGCCAAACTCATAGGAAACAGAACACAAGAGGCCTCAAGAGCTTCAAGTATATCCTATTTCAGAGGTCCAAACTCAAGTGAATTCTGATTCAATGGCTCAACTTGTTAGAGATAAGAGGAAGCTGAACCCAACACAGAACTGTGTTAGTTTCTACCTTAAACCAGAATTTGGTCCAGCATCATAAGAGCCTCTTGTATTGCCCACTTTTATAAATGGGTATCTTGCAGTACCACACACAGATAAACCCCAAACTGTTGTTTAGTGACACATCACATTTCCTTAATTACAGCAGTATAACACATTTATAAGGCTGATACAATGAAAATGGCTATACAACAAAAAAACCCAACCATTGTATTTTCTGCTCTGAGTGCAAAAAAATCTCAGAAAAAAAAAGCCTGCAGATGAAAGATGGGAGTGGGGGAAAGAGAAAATATTTCTAGGTTCCTTAAAACAACTGAGAAAAGCTGTTTATATGTAAATATGCTTCTAAAATGCTGTAACTGCTTTTTGTCTGTACAGGAGCTTGAACTGCTTAGTTGGGAGACATTAACCATTCCAAGGTACATTCCCATTTTGCTGAACACTACAATCCCTTGCAGTGCTCTGCTCAACCCACAGCACATCCTTGCAGGCCCTGCTCTCCCCTGACTCTCAGTTTGGCTGTCCCAGTGAAGGAGAGCAAGCTGTGCTCAGCAGCTGTAACATCTGTCATATCTGCAGCACAGCAGTTTGGTGTTGAGCTCAGTAGCAAATCAGTGGCACCAAGGTGTTTCTGCTTCACTTGGACATCTTACATTGGATCTAGAACAAGCCACTCCATTACATGAAGACCTTAAGCTACACAGTAAGAATTCGGAATCTTTTTCTCTGTGGTGATTTTTGTATTTCTGATATTAAGAGGTAGGCATTTGTGAAGCAGTGAGTCAGGGACAGTAATGTATTCAGAGCTACAGTCGCAGGCTCTGCTAATAATGATAAACAATGGTGGAATACGCCCCATGTGAAGGGCTGTACCACTCTCACAGGAGCCTTTTCAAAAAGCTTTTCAGGAAAGTCTTTAGCACCTGATTTATGCACAAAAATGCAACTATGTCCAAAATACAAAGATATAAATGACCAACAGTCTGCCCATTGGACTCTATTTCAGAAAAACACAATATAGAGTACGACAGAACATTCTCACCCGGTTACTGTCGAAATATTTATACAGCAGATCCTCACAGAATTATCTTTTCACCTCTCCATGTGGGAATACAAATCCCTTAAATTTAATGATGCTCTTGGTACCAATTGTCAGGGGATACAGATGCATAAATAGTGTATAAATAACCGTCATGTTCAAACTCTGGAACTGCAGATATACATTTTACTTACATTTCTTTTTAACCACTTTTAAGCAGCATCACAGAAAACTCATACTAAATCTATGTTAATATCATGCTCAAGATCTAGAAAATTGGAATAAAGACAAACATACCTCTTCATCATTAGGCTGGCACTCAAAATCACAGTAAGATTTTTAACTGCTAAGGTCCTCTAAGAAACACTCAAAACAAAGGGAAATTTGCATACATTGACCATTTACTAAAGCATAACAAGCTGAATTGTGACCTCTATTTCTATTGTAACACAAGATTTCATTGCTTTGGACAGCTTTGGCTCAACCCTGATTGTTTTCTTTTTTTAAATTTTTTTTATTATAAGAAGTATCTTTAAAATGATAACGAAGCATAAAAAATTACTGAGCTCCTGAAAATGAATGTAGAAGCAAAACATTTACTCCATTAGAAATTAATAACACAACTCATCTATAATCTATTATTGAGCACTTGAAGAATAGTTTGTACTCAAGTGGACAGAAATTCTCTCTACAACCCATTTATTGCAGAAGAAAAAAATTTAAGGGTAGTGTCACATTTTGAAAAATGTTATTTTATTGGCTGTAATTTTTCATGGTACCTGTGGGGACTGGATGACAGCTCCACACTGCAATTGTCCTTCATGCTGATATCCTTTTTTTAGTTGAGACTACCCTGGGAATACACTAGAAGTGATTTATTTGTCCCTGGACCTGTAAAAGGTTCCAGGAAGGTGGAAATGGATGCACGGCTAGTTGAGAAGAAATAAGAAATGAGCTCAGCACACTTACTTAGGCAGGAAACTAACAACCAGCAGGGAATATTTAATCACTTCACATTACAACTGAGCAAGACTTCTGATGGCTCATCTCCTGCTTGCAGTGCAATGCCAGGCAAGGCCAGCAGCATCAGCAGCCTCTGCTCCGGGGTGATGAGAGATCCTGTGGCACCTCCTTTGCACTGCCAAACCTGCAGCCCTGGGCTGCTCGTGCTGCTGGCACCAATTTCCCAAGTGCAGCAACCCTCCCCAGCTAGACTGCACTTAATGAGCAGGATTCAATGTTCTCCACCAAAGGCTCCTGTTCTAACAAAATCACCTGGTTTAAGATGGGTATTTATGCTTTTTACCATCCATACAGCACACTTGTGTTCTGCAGCTCTACTGGACTTGCTGACTATTGAGTCAACAAGAAAAACAGCTGGCATTCCCTCAGCCAGAGCAGGTAAGAGGACAAAAATAAAAGAGAGGCTAAAGACATATTCGAGCTTTGTAACAGTTTTATATTCATCAGACATCCTCCTGAAAGCAGGTGTTTGCTTAAAGAAAAAAGGAGATATGCCTTTAATTTAAGTAGGCCAAGTTTTATTACTATTTAATGAAATTCAGCCTTTTGGAATAGCACATTTCAAAAGCACCCAGACAGCACTCTGCAGTTTAGCTCAGGCTGGGGGCTGAGGAGGATTGAGGCAGTCTGTCTAGACACAACCAAAGGCAGCATCAGAACTTTGCTCTACAAATTAGAATGGTAGAAAACTCTCGTTTGGTTTGATTCTCAGCAGGTAACTCACTAACAACAGCAATTATAATCAACTGTTAGTGACAAGACAAAGAAATAGAAGAAGTCCCACAGAATTTCCTGCTTTTGGGCTGTTCAATTTATTGCACCATAGCTACACAAGGAAACTGTCCACTATGCAGGCCTCCTGCACAATCCTTCTCCCTCTCAAAACCCTGTTATTATCACCTGGACTATTCAAGCAAAGCCTTCCCAGTGGCATTGCTGCTATTTAAATACCCTTAACGTGAGCTGTGCAGCCCCCTGCAGAAACATGCAGGTTTGGAAAGAATGCATGGAGAACAGCAGTGCTCATAGCATGCTTTAAACTGAAAAAAAAAAAAAAGTAATTAAAACAGAAATAGAATGGCTGAAAAGTCCAAATACCACCTGCAAATTCCAGCTCCTAGGCTTCACCTCATAGTGCCCAATGTGTAGCATCTGTGTAGTATATAGAAATGAATTAAAATGTATGGTGAAGCACAGCTACTTTTAATATCCCCAGCTGAAACGAGGCCATACTGTGTTCTTGGATGGAACAGTCACAGATATGCAAACAGCCTGACCCAGGCAGAGAGCACTGCAGAGAACCTGGAGCACCACATAACTCCTCACCAAGTACAACACAAGGCCCTGTGGGGCTCACACGGACCTGCTATCCACAGGTTTCTACATCATTTACAGAAAAACGACATCAGATTTTGTCCATGCTGCAAATTATGTTCTTGTGCAACAATAATCAACTTATACCCTATTTGCAATACATTGTCATTTGTTTGTCCAAACTTGTTACTTTGGATGATTTCTCAAGAACACTTTTCAGACTCATTTTCAAAATACATTTCAAATGCTCAGCAAACATGAACTTACTCCCCTTTTGGTTCATAACTTTTTAAAGTAATTGAATTAATTTTATACTTCAGAAAATTAGTTTCTATTTATGCAGAGAGAAACAAGTCTTTATTCTGAGCTACAAGGAAATCATATTTTCTCATAAAATCTATTCAGATAGAGCCTTCAGCCCTCAGGAATTATAAAGTCTACTAAAGCACTATGAGAACAACAAACTACTTATCAAGGTAATGGATTTGTTATCCCTAAAGTACATAAATCATGGGATACTGATGGAGGAAGCTTGAATATTATTAGGGTTTTTTTGGGTTCTGCTTCCAATATTCAGGGCCTACAGTCACAAAAAGGAAAGCACAGCTCTGTGATCAGGCCATTGTACAAGAACACAACATTTCTGTTAACTTCTCTCTTAATTCAGTAGCTTTCCTAGGCAAACTGCATTGCTTCCAAATAATTGTACATTATAAAAACTAAATGCAGTCACAGAGATACAAAAATGCTCTGAATTTTAGTGTTTAAAATCAAAACAGTAGCACTGTCCTCAGATATGCGCTCTGAAATTTTCTTTTCTCCCATACACTTGGACACCTTCAAAATTAGACCAAAGTAATTATGTGAGTAGACAAGGGAAATAAGCATGTAGTTACTCATTTTAGTCTTCAAACTATAATAAAAAAATATCAGTCTAGACAGTTTCTGTCAAATGAGCTCTGTAGAAGCAGTTGTTTCCTGCAATTCAAGTTATATTAGGCAGAACAAAACCAGAATGACTTGGACAGTGCCACAAACTGATACTTCAAAGATAAAACAAATGGATAAAGAACCACAGGCAGCTCCAGACCTCTAAGGCTCATGGGCAGAATTTAAATCCATTTATCTGTAACAGTAACTATTCCTGCCCAGTTGTAGTTTTGAAGGACTTCTCCAAAAAGCATCAGATACAATGTTTAGCTGTCAGCATCCTGACTATCCCTCTAACGATCCTCCCAGGAGCAATAACTTGTAGGAATGGAACAATTTGGGATGCCTGACAATTCAAGAAATATCTTGACGATTTTGGCTCCATTCTGTTTTTAGAAGCATAGAGCCCTTGTAGGGGAAAAAAGTTTTTCTGAAACTAAGGGCTGTGAGTTTTAATTCAATATTGTTCAAGGCCACTCAAGCAGATTTCTGGAAGTCTGCTGCTAAGCTTTTGAGCTCAGCTCTCAAGTGCAATGTGCTCTAAATACATGACCTGCATTGAACTGCTGCCCCAGCAAGCTGGAGCTATTATTCACTTCACAATACAAAGTCCACAGCACTTGAAGGTTTGATCTGCATGATATATTAAATACCCCTCCAACACCACTTTCTGTAAGAGAGCACAGCCATCCAAACTGTGCACAACAGCATTTATCAACTACACCTCACTAAGACATTTTTCAAGTGCTCCACCTCTTTTTCACCTAGATACAATTCTTAGGCAGAACATGGTAAAAAAAATTAAAATGTTTGAGATACAAAGCTACAGTGTTTTCTGTCATTGAAGACTTTCCCTTTAATTCCCATTACAGCCTCTGTCCAGTGTTACCAGCCTTTCTATAGTCTCTGTTAATAATAATTTATGGACTGACTCAGTGGGTTCAAAATGAATTGTTCACAAAGTGAGGAACAATCTCCAAACAAATGCAACATTACAGTTTGTTTCCAGTGCTTTTGCCTTGATCCCATGTAACCTTACATTTACAAAATGAATTCTCTTAGAGATTAAGGATAGATTTTGTTATTTCAAACTAAAGCTATGCAGGGCATAAAGCAATCAGACAAATCACGTTTCTCCTTTGTTTTAATTCACAAGACAAATACGCATTTTACATCTGATCACAGGACATTTGAGGCCCTCTCAAAACATAGAGACATTTAAATATTTATTCTGAAATGAATAAAAAACAGATGCTTTTTCAACAGAACCATCCTACAGTGGTTCTGTCCTCATATTCATGAGGTAACTGAGTAAAAATCTCTTTGAGTCAATTATGGTACTAGAAATGTCATCAGAACGCTCAAGACTTGCATTATTTTTCACCATGCTGTGAGCACCTGTGACTTGGTGACAACCCATTTATTTGCAGTGCAGGAGACCTGCAAGTTCAAACCTAACCTGCATCCCAGCTCTCCCAGGACACACCTTCATGAAAAACAAGTGTAAGAAGGAGCAAGCCCCTCATCAGCTGCACTTGGTACAGACTGATGAACACCTCAGACATGAAAAGCAAATGCACTGAGAAAGGACACAGAAAAAAAAAGCTTTGTGATTGAAGGAAAATTAGCATTGTTAAAGTTCAAAAAACATGGATCAAAAGCTTTTTTTTTGTTTTTTAATGCAGTCCAGGATCAGAAGTCTGACCATAACCATTAGAGAAAGCCAGCCTTGGGAGAGGATGGAGGGAGCAGAGAGCTGGAAACCCTGAGGACTGACTCTCATGGCCAGAAGTAAGGAAAGGCTGCACATGGCTCCCTGAGCTCCTGAGCACCACCTGACTCTCAGAAGGACAAACAGGGAGTGCAGACCAACCTGTGGACTATTGTAAAATCAATACAGCTCCCAGGACAAACTCAAACCAGCACAGGTCTGTGCTGCACACCTTCACAGCCTGTGTGAGGCAGCAAAGGCACTGAAGGATGCAATCCCCCAGTCAGACACAGAGTCCCAGAATCTGGAGCACAGCCGTGTCCCACAGCTCCTCCTGAAGGACTGTGTAAGCAGCAGAGCCAATGCTCCTGGCCATCAGGCACGAGGAGCATTCCCTGGTCTGGGTGGCTCCCCAAGGACCTGATGTGCTCCAACCCTGATGCTGTAACCTGCTCACTGGCTTTTCTACACAGCCTTGCCTGCAGAGCCCATAATGCACATCAGAGCTCTCCCTCATAAACTTCCACCATTTTCTCCTAATTTAAAAATCCGACGTCACATTTTACCAATGCAGCTACAAATGCAGGCCTCATCCTCTTATCGCTTCCTCCTTTAGGATGTTAGAGAACTGTGTGACTTCTGGGCCAAATGAAAACAAATGGGTCAAGATTAATTAGCATCACTGAAGTTACCATGGCTAAGTTGGAGTCTATTACTTTATTCCATATCAATGTGGGCTGTACCTGGTGGCACAAGGGCCCTGCTTTATTCTCAAAGTGCCAAATGTCACCCAGCAGGGGCAGGGCACACATTTCCTCCCTTGCTCTCCATTTAGCAGCTGCCTGTTTTAAAGGCCAGCAGTGGAAGCAGAGCTAACAGAGTCAGTGTCTGTCTGAGCTGCAATGTGCACACACCACGTTCCCTCTCCTCCCCAAACTGCTGTGGGCCCTTGAACAGACCTGTCCGGGGCAGCTTTCTCCACTTTAGAACCAAACACCTCTGGGAAGGAGAGGCTACTTCTCCCCCTCCCCTTGACATTACCAACCTCCTCAGAAGATGCAGAGAGCCCTCCCTGAAGCTTTTGAAATGCCAGTTTTTCTTCACAGTTTCTTTTCTACTCAGATGTAGGTATTTGCATATCTGTGTTCCAGCTCCACCATGGTGATTTCCATAATAGCTCAGGAACAGCTTTATTCAGAACATTTCCAGAACTGCCAGAAGTGAGAAATACCTGGTATTTTACCAGAAGCTCATTCCCTCAAGAGATTTCTAGACAACTTTATCAGAATTAGCTCTGCAAGCTGTCTATTGTAAGGTTTTTTACTCTAACAAAAACTATTTCTTGAAAAGCAGGAAGTCGGGGCAGAATAGAAATAATGGTAAGAAAAGCAGAGTAGTTCCTTTCTTGCCTCTTTGGTGTCAGATAGGTCTGGCATGAAATTTCAATCACGGAAATTATCCTTTATCATAAATACAAAACAACTTTTCTTTTCTAAATTAAACCATGTTCTTTGCCAAAAGAAACAGCTATTTACTGTCCAGACCTGAAATTGAAACAGAATAATATCTGCCACAATGTTCATCTGTTGGGTCACTGACAAAAACAGGTTGTGAATGAAATTTGGGATATTTAATGACATTCACTTGAATTATCCCTGAACTGAGAATTTTTTTCTTAAATTTTTGCAGACTTTACAGAGAGATGTGTACTTCTTCAGCATGTCTCTAGCAAAATTTACACAGCTCCCAAGATACAAACATTACATTATTATGTTTGATAGAAGTTAATGCGACTGTTCCCTGAAATGGTTTGCACAGTCTGTGCAGCAAGCACAAACTGTTGATTTACACCAAGTACATTCACTACAATTAGGAAAACATTTAAAAGCCAATAGTTGAAATAATTGCAGAGGTTCAGAGGCCAGACTTGCCTTTGAAACAGAATTTTGACATCACTCCAGTATGCCCTGTAATATTTGGGTTTGTTCAGATTAGAAGAGGACAAAAACCCAACTGCATTAATATGAACCCTGGTTAACAGTCAGTTGTTTTCTGAAGCACAGCCAGCAGATGAATCAAATACAGCATCAACCAGAGAGAGCCTCTAGAGCAGGGATGAGACAGCTTGGCAGGAGAACGAGGGGAAATCACGGCAATGTGATCCAAGAGCTTTTTAGCTAAACAGCATGACACCTCTTTATTAGCTCAGACAACATTGCAATGCAGGCCTGCTATCCTGCACAGGGTGCACGATGAGCACGTGTGCAGAGCCACAGATAAAAACTGGGCACACTGACACAGCTGACCTGCTCTCTGTGCGTTCTCAGTGCTGACCCGGGCTCTGAAAAGGGACATGTGGCTGCAGATTTGGGTTCTTCACAAAAAAGGAGCAAACAACACAGTGCCATTACAAAGAAATCTGGTTTATTCCTCTTAACTAACACAACCATCACAAAACCAGGAATTCCTGGTCACTTGTGCAGAATATGAGAATATGGATTGCAATCTAATACTGGGCATCACTCTGAACACAAGGAAAAGCCTTCATGCTTAGAAAGGGTAACAAAAATTCATAGTCCACTGTCAAGAAAGCAAGATGCACTTCCACAAACTGCTGAGCAAGCCACATAACACACTCAAAGAATTCAGATTCTAAGTACCCTGTGCACTAGAGAGTGGAATGGAGATCCAGGAAAACCCAAATATTCCTGCTTTTTCACAGTAAACAATTCAGACTGGCTTTTCCTCCCCATTCCTGTAAGTACATGAACTTCATTAACAAACATGCACCAAAAAGGTGCTTGAGGACAAATCAGTAATTGCTCTTTTATAACAAATCAGAAGTTACTGAGAAAATCTTCCATAGTCTGTCAAAACAAGTCCCTTAAGGATTAACAGAAGCTGAATCCTCTGTCAGAGATGTTTTTCTCAACAGCAGTAAAAGGGTCTTAGTATCAGAAGATCTTAGAAAATATCCTTTCTTGCTCTCAGAAGGGGTATCTGAATAGTGCTGCCTTCTTCAGAAGCATACATTCTATTTCCTCCCTTTTGTTTTTGTACAAGCTCTACTTTCCACAGCAAACAGCATTTAGCAATTACTAGAGCAACAACATTGATTCATTCCTCATTTCACTGGTATTGTTGTACCAGGACAGTACCTTTAGGAACATTTGCCTAGAATCAATGAAAGGCAATTAACAACATTTCAGCTAGCTACATATTTTCAAATAATAGCCCACATCGTGTCTAGGGAATACACAGAGTTAGAATATTTATTTTTTTTTAATGCAGAAAGAGTAGAGAGTCATCTTTGCTAGTCATACAAGTCAACATTTGCTCTTTCAATCTGTAAGAAATTTTAGTGGAAGATTGGTTTTAAATAGTCAGAATCTTGACACATGTCAAAACCTTTCAAACTCACAGTTTGAGAAATTAGTATTTAACATGCTGTCAATAAAGAGGCATCATGTTTATTGTATTAAAGTAATTTGGACAAGTCTTTTATTTTGACTTGTCACTTGAGCTTACATCACGAAGAGAACACAGCATCTGTCTCACCCTGAGCTGCTGGGAAATGAAGAAGTGCCATTGACAGGCACAGGAACAACACAGGAGCTCTCCCTGCCCAGCAAAGGGGCCAGGGTGTGCCAGCACCAGCACAGCCACACTGCCTCCTGCACTGCAGCAAAACCTGTGCTTCTCACAAATGCTTCCCTGACTGGACTTTGCCAAGCTGCCCTGCATTGTATGCCCTCAGCACACGTCAACAGCAGACAGAAAAGCACTCCCACGTTTAGCTTATGAACAGACCCCCTTCTTTGCCAATGTTTATGTTTGTCTAATACTGTCCAAACAGTTTCCAGCACTCAATTTTCTTCTCACCACAGCAATTCCTTTCCAGAAAAAAAAACCCAAAAACCTTAGGTTGGCAAATTATGTACCACCAGAACTATGAATCAACAGTTGGTGTAACCTAAAAGCAAACAAGGGTTTTGTTTCTATGCCACAAGTGGGCCATTAAGGAAAAAAAAAGAGGGGGCTGTTCACTGAATTGGAGCCTTTTTCTTTATCACAGAATTGGCAGTATTTCCCATGCAGAAAGGGAAATCTCATCTTGAAACCAGCTAGTGCACATGGAGAGGCTGCACAGTGCAGCCCCCTGAGCATGGGGGGAGCACAGGGTCACACAAGTACCACACAAACACTTGCACTGTCCATTGGTTCTGTACCAACCTCCAGCTGCTGGCAACAACCACACACTTGTAGGTGTTATCCCAGCCTGCTTCACCAAATCAAGCAAACAATGAGTCCCACAGATTAACTGCCTGAATTCATGATCCCTGTGTTCAGTGTTGTCCCTAAACATCTCGTGCAATGTACTTTTATCATTAATATCTCACAATGCTCAAGAGAGTCCAAACTGCAATGCAGAACTTTTCCAATGTAAAGCTCAATACAGAAATAAAAATAACTTATGCATATAACTGATTTAACAACAGTAACCTATTGCTATTTCTTTCTGTTATTAAAAAGAATGTCTATGGGCTGATCATGAACAGGTCACCAAGTTCAGCACTTGTCATCAGGTAGCTCACTTAGCAATTCTGAAACAGATGAATCATATAAAATACATTCTTAAATCACACACAAATCCTTCTGGTGCAAATACTGATGGCATACAGCGCCAAAACCTTGTTTATAGGAAAAACCAAACTCAAAACTTTAAACCTTGTGGTTTTTGGTTTTCAACATCTTAAATAAACATGAAATATAAATGCTTTTCCTTGAAAAAAAACTTGCTTCTGAAGATCTTGGGAAGACAAACTCAGCTGGCTACTGAGTGACAAGAGACTGTCAGCAGAAGAGTCTGCCAGTGGTCAGTGCCACTCTCACCAGAGGTGTGACAGACACACAAACTGCCCCTCCTGTCTGACAGAGAACACAAGCAACCAGCTTAACACAGCTACCAGCAGCACTAACACTGCAACACTTTTATAGAATCCCTAAAACGGGAGCAGACACCTCTTCAGGATCTTGGCTGCTCCACCAATCCATACGCTTGAACACCTACTGGATAAATCAGAAATCTGAACAATTTCCACAAGGAACTGCCTTAATCCACATACATTAAAGAACTCCTGGCAGCACTGCCTGAGCACTTACTCTAATACAAATCTCAAAGAGTTAACATGAGCTGCTCCATTCATATATAATCTTTTATAATTTTTATCCTGTATTTTCCAATAATAAATCAAATAAAAGCTGTAAAAAGTAAACAGTATATACTGTTACAGACCAATTTTATGCAGCCTAAATTCTACAGCTGTAATCCTTAAACCTCCTGAGAATTTTCCAGTAGATGCAACTAAATGAGCTAGTGAATTCTAAGCTGATGAGTTACAGGCATCCTTCTCGAGTCAACACAATCAACAGGAATGCAAAACTGTAAACTACAACAGTACAGGTTTGTTCTAATTGTAAAGCTGAATGCCAAGCCTCAAAGGGGCCCTACTAAAAGCAAACCACATTCTAAATCTACTTCTCTACTACTCATACCATACATGTTACTCCATACTAAGATGTGCTTTTCTTCAGGCATTCCCCTAAGGGGAACCAAATTAAAACACAATATTTACTGCTTAAGGATGCTGACAATGTAAATTTTGGCCAGCTAGAAGTGCCAAGTTCAAAGTGTTCAGGCATTTTATCTTTACAATAAAAAAGCTGCATCAGGAAACCTTATCAGTGGCCTAACTTTAGATTCAGAGGTGAAAAGCTTTCCTGAAGGACCTGATTCCTTGAGATGATACTTCATAACTTCATATACTTTAAAACCTCAGCTTGCACCAAGGCAACACACGGCCCTAAAAGCCACTGGTTGGTTGATTCATCTGAACAGCAAAAGAGTCATTAGCATTCCTCAAAACAGTGAAAATTCCTGGTTTATTCTACCTTAAAAACAAGAAACCAACAGAAAATTCTCCTAGTGTAAGACCATAAGCTGATTCTATGTTTGCAGAATAAATCACAAACTTCAGATATTTTTCTGATTCATCACTAAGTTAACATACATCTCAGAACATTTGATAAATAATTTTCTAAAGCATTAATAATTATGGCTTTCCTAACACAGACTTCAAGAGAAAAACCCCACTGTCCTAGATTTTAAAGGAAACATTTTGTGAGTTAGTGAAGCACAGCCAGGCTTCGAATGTGAACTGTCCTGTTTGCATCAGCTCCTCACAGCAGCCTCTCTGAACCTTCACTGTCATTACAGACCCTGCCCAGATGACGAGCACCTCTCTCCCTACACTGGATCAGCTACCTCAGCAAACTCACTCAGGCCCCTGTACCTCTGATCCTAGGGGAAGTGTGGAGCCCTTGGCTGTGCTCTGCCTTGCAGGAGCCCCTGTCAGGGCTGCAGGGAGCTGAGACCATGCTGCTGGCTGCTCAGAGCTCAGGCTGCGTGCTGCTGCAGCGTGGGCTGTGCCCTCCTGGAGCAGCACTCGAGCTGCTGTCACCGTGCACGGGGAGCTGCTTCCCCAGCTGAGCTCCATCTGCCTGCCAGCAGGGATCAGCACTGACAGTCAGCTGCACAGCAAGGATGGGGCATAGAAAAAATGCAAATAAGAATGCAGGCAAATTCAAAGTGAAGCCATAAGAGCATGTGTCCTACAAACATGTTCACTGAATGGAGGGAGATATGCTGCACAGAAACCCTCCACACGTAAAGAGAATGTCAGTAAGAAATTCAAAGTTTCCAGAAATTGAAAAGAAGAATCTTGTATCAACTCTCATCTCTTCTATTGAGAAAAATCTCAATAAAATCTTTGAATAAATCCTGATTATTACTGAGTTCTGAAGCAGCAAGGTTCTGTACTGAGCAAGAACTCTGGAGAGCACTTATAAAGCTTCTCAGGTGGGAAAGCATGACTTGTATGTAACAAAGCTATGAACCAAGGCATTGGTTCACACCTTCACACCACAGACACTCTCAGCTGGAGCAGTGGCACATAACTGGCATTTACAGACACTCTGCACTCCTGGCCCTGCCTTAGAAAACACAGCGCAATAGCAAACTTACAAAGTCACAACCTGAAAAATTCAACTCTTGGAAGAAGAAATTCAGGATATCTTTGGTGGTCTAAAAGAGCAACAAATGATGAAAATGAGAAGTATCAGTGCTGCAGAAGCAAAGTGTGGATTGGCAGGTACTGGTTCTCTCCTGTGGCAGTTACCTGTACTGGATCTTGCTCAAGCTGCTTTCAGGAGTTTTGTCAGACAGTAACCTTCAGACTCCAGGCCAATTTGCAAACAGCGTCAGTTGCCTGCTGCCTTAGAGTTCTCTACCTCAGTACAATAATTCATGGGTTTGGCACAACATAGAGAGCAAAACTGTCAAGGGACACAAACATTGTACCAAACAATATTGTGTCAAACAAACCATCCCATTCCACAGTCTGACACCCACCAACTGCAGTGTTCTACTTACCATCACTTCTATTGCTCTTCTCATTTACTCAGCTACCTGTTCACATTTCATCTACCATTTTTCTCAGTTTACTAAATTTCAAATGGGCTGTTAACTGTCTAATTTTGGTGATATTTAGGCTCAAAAGAAGGAGGGAGTTAAATAAGAGTAAAACTATTTGCATTAAAAGGATTACTGAAGTGATGGAAAGTACTAGCACACCACACTAAATATATCTGGAATGGGAAAGTGCTGCACCAGTGGAAAATACGTTTTATGGCGTTGGCTTACCTTGGGATTACTAAACCATGGATGCTTTGTACAGTTATTTACACAGTCCCATGATGTAAGGAGCTTTCTCTTAAACCTGAGTGGGGAAAGTTTTGGAATAGCAAAGTTCAGTAACACACCCCCAAGTACCAGAACGCTCCCTGTGTGAAGGGCAAGCTCAGTTTGGAAGCTCACTGAAGCTGCACAGGAGCTCAGACACCTCCCTCAGGAATCAGTCATACCAAATCTTGTCCTCTTGAACAAATAACTCCATTCTTTCAGGGGACCTTTCTTGATTTCAGGAGCACTAATAGCCAAGTCTTTGTCTTTGAGCAAGAGTGACCAAGAGCATGTGTCCTACAAGCACATTCAGTGAACAGAGGGAGACATGCTGCACAGAAATCTTCCATTTGTAAAGAGAATGTCACTGGTTTTGTGGAAGAAAACTTCTTGTGCTCTTTACATCAATGTCCCACCAGCAGATATCTGAATTAACAGTAACTTTTGTACTAAAAAACCAAATAAGTGAGGAAAACATCCCCCCTCTTTCCCATTAGTCAATTACCTTGTTGCCACATCTCTTAACAGGTAATCAAACAAATCAAACAGCTCAGCTTATTTAAACAAGTCCTATGCAAAGAAACCCATTGCCTGAAAATGTTTCTCTAATACTTGAAATAATCTAAATAATTATGCTTTTCCCTCCAATACTTTAAATAATCTAAATAATTATGATTTTTTCAAAAGTTGAAACTACCCAAATTCAATCCTTGACCTTATTAAGAGTTTGAGCACGGAGCCAGCTAAAAAACTGGCTGATTGCTGAATTATCTCATTCAGTGTGACCAAAATTACCACAAACTCTCACAGAAGCTTTCTGAGACGTTCCAATTACCAAACAAGTCATGAGAAACTGCTCTGCTGCTAAGTTCCCAGTCAGCACCTTCTGAAAGATGGATTGTTTAGAGATGACACAAAGAAAAAGAAGAATCTGAGAACAGAAAAGATTTAATTATAATTATTCACATTCATAAACACCGCATGCTAGACAGAGTCCCTGTGCAATTTGAAATACACCTTATGTTTATTCACACCTCACAGGATATTTGTTTGAAATAGGTCCCCAGCAAGAATCTCTGAACACTTCCTACAGGTTTGCCCAGTATTTAATTGAATGACAGACCAAAGAGACGTGGTGGACTCAGCTATGAGAAAAACAGAAGACAGACAACAAACAAACTAAAAACACACAATCCTGAATAATTTCTAGGCTAAGAATTCCTGTGTTACTTTTTCAAACACAGATACATATCTGCA
Source organism: Melospiza melodia melodia (assembly GCF_035770615.1). NCBI lineage: Eukaryota > Metazoa > Chordata > Aves > Passeriformes > Passerellidae > Melospiza > Melospiza melodia. The sequence goes on from NC_086208.1 coordinate 1,082,547, forward strand.
TATGGAACCATTCACATCTGCTTGAAACAAAAAAAACAGTACATAAATAATTAATAAACCAACTGAAAGGAATGTCTACAAATCCTGGATTTGGACAGCAGGGATGACCCCTCCCTTACCAGTGAGCTCTAGAGATTACTCCAGAACTCACTATTAATCTCTGGGCTGCTACCACTGCTTAAACCTGTTACTGTTAGTTCTCATCTCCCACAGCTACTAACCAGTGAGGCTATCAGAAATAAACTGAAGCCAGACATTTGGAATTGCAATTGCATGTAAACAAGGCAAGGCTCAGCCAGAGCTACTTCTTCCCCCAAATGTGTATCCCTGAGCAGAGGTGATACCAGATAAGAAAAAGATTCAGCGAGAAATACAGAAAAAACCAAACTTTTATAAGAATAAAGAACAGAGGTTGTAAACCTCTTTAACAATTTCCCCCCTCATGTAGGTGGCTATGTAATTTATTTAAGAATAGACCAAAGAAACCAGAAATCAAGGCATGAAAATTAATTTAAAGTCAGCTGGAGAAAGCTCAGCTCTTGCGATAGTATGGCTTAGGGCAAAAAGTGACAAACATTTTATTCGCAGTTACACATTTCTCTCTAGCAGCTCCGTCGGATTAAAGGCGCAGCTGCCCAAACCTTTCCATGAAGCTTCCGTTATCACTGGAAGAAGTTCTAAGTTCAACAAAAACTTCAGGTGGTGAGAGATAGAACATAAAGCAATCAGGCCAAGGGAAAGACGAAGATTAAGAACAATTAAACAAAGCCGAGACAAGGGTATCAGAGAGGCGGACGGAGTTCCCGCAGGTGCTCCCGAGAGCGGCGCGGTCCCGCCATGTCCCCGCGTCCGACCCGGCCCCGCTCCCTCCTCCTGCTGCCCCCTGGCGGCCGCGGCTGGCAGCGGCCCGGGCTGCGAGTCCCGGCTCCAGAGCCCTCACGGCCCGGGCAGCGAGTCCCGGCTCCAGAGCCCTCAGGGCCCGGGCTGCGAGTCCCGGCTCCAGAGCCCTCAGGGCCCGGGCTGCGAGTCCCTGCTCCAGAGCCCTCAGGGCCCGGGCTGCGAGTCCCTGCTCCAGAGCCCTCAGGGCCCGGGCTGCGAGTCCCTGCTCCAGAGCCCTCACGGCCCGGGCTGCGAGTCCCTGCTCCAGAGCCCTCACGGCCCGGGCTGCGAGTCCCGGCCCCTGCTCCAGAGCCCTCACGGCCCGGGCTGCGAGTCCCGGCTCCAGAGCCCTCAGGGCCCGGGCTGCGAGTCCCGGCTCCAGAGCCCTCACGGCCCGGGCTGCGAGTCCCGGCTCCAGAGCCCTCAGGGCTCGGGCTGCGAGTCCCGGCCCCTGCTCCAGAGCCCTCACGGCCCCGAGTCCCGGCTCCAGAGCCCTCACGGCCCGGGCTGCGAGTCCCGGCCCCTGCTCCAGAGCCCTCACGGCCCCGAGTCCCGGCTCCCAGCTCCTGCTCCAGAGCCTGGCCAACCAAACGCGGACAGTTTCTCATGGTGCCTTTGTTTCTGTGCCATTGGGCAGCCCCTCGCAGGGGCTGCTGCCGCACTTCCAGCCTGGCGAGGCTCTCAAAGGAGTCAGCGCTGCCATCTCTGGCCTCCGGACAGGCCTTTCTTCCCCACCATGCCATGTCAGAGGTTAAGAGCAACTCAGAAATACTCCCGTTATTTCTATTTTGTACCTAAGAAAGAACTACAGCATGGATGTTTTGAAAGGATGTTCTGTTTTGTCATGCATATGAGTTTTGTACACGATTTCCCCCTTCCTCCAATGAAAGGGAAAGGCTGCACCTGCATATAATCTATAGCTCTTTTATCAATCCATGGGTTTTTTTTGCTGGCAATGAAAAAAAATGCTCTTTGATAAAAGAAAAAAAAAAAAAAAAAAAAAAAAAGAAGAAAAGGCAAAGCAAACTTCTTCTAACACATTAAGTTAGAAATCCCAAAAAAACCCAAATCAAATCAGCAATGTCCCACAAGCAGCAGCCAGCACCCAGGAGAATGAACATAGCAGGTGGCAGTGACCAAACAGACAATTTAATACAATAAAAGTGTCCAGTAAAAACAAACCCCAAACCATAGTTGTTTTGTTTTTTCCACATAAAGAAATATCAGGAAATAAATAATCTGCTATTCTGAAATCTAATCAAGCACCGGAAAGAAAATCCAACACTTTCTCTTCATGTAAGTAGCCAGCTTGGCCACTTCAAAAATCTCATATTACTGCTAGTTAACCAACCATGTAATTCTAATTTGTTATCACAGAGCAGGTACTGCACATGCTTATTTAGTCCATCCACATGACAGGGTAATTTGTAGTTATATAATTTCATGGTAATTATAGTTGGAATTACTATGTACAAACTGGGCATTTCCAATGTAATTATCAAAAACTAGAGGCTCAGTATTGACATGATTAGTGGAACCCTCTCAAAACAAAGTATTATGTAAGAGTGACTTGGAGGTTGTTTTTCACTCCTCCTCCAGCTTTGTATCAACAAGGAACAACAGAGCAGAAACATAGAGACCAAAGCCAATGTTTTGTGGTGTGGGTGGCACTTACCTCCCATGAGCTGATTAAAGTTGCTGATTCTACTCACATTTCTGATCAAGGATGACACAATTGTACAAATGTTACCCCCTCTACTGCAAAATTTTAGTGGATAAAAAGAAAAATTGTTTTCATGTTAGACTTTAATTGCTGGATTTGAAAACAGACACCAGTGCTAACAACCTTCTTTCTGCTGTATTCATTATCACACAGTGCTTGGTTTCTACCTGTGTCACAGACACAAGAGCACACAGACAGCTGTGGAAAAAGCAGCTTCAATATGTGACACACAGACATGTCACTGCTCTATCTGCTCCATTTGTGTACAAGTGGTCCAGGAATTAAAGGGCCTATCAAGCTACATAAATTCTGTAAACTGTTTCTCCCCAGTTATCTTCAGTTTGCAGCTCATGGTCTCATTTGAGAGAGTTAATTCAGGGGAGCATCTCCCAGGGTGGGACTATTTGAAGTCCAAGAGATGGTGCCTTTGTATGAACACCTGGAAATGAAGCCCTGGGCATACACAAATTTGTAGAATAGCAATTCAACTGTGGCAATAATACGACCAATACAAATAAAGCTAAAAATTGGAAAATTCACAACCATTTCAGGGTTGAAAATTCATAACAAACCACAAAAAGTCTGCCTATTATGGACAAAGACAAGATACCGTGTGTGAACATTGAGTCTCATCAGCAAGGATGAAAAAACAGCTGGCATAAATTAACTTGAATGTAGATTAAACAAGAATTATTTTACTACAGCAGCTCATCTCATAGAGATATTCTACCACACTCACCAGGACATGCTGCAAATGTATACCAATGGCTGCAGCAGTGAGCCAAAAATGAGTGCACAGTCAAAATCCTGGAAAACTGACAGCCAGGGAAGACTGAAGGAGTGGTGAGGAAACAGCAGCTCCACAAGGCCAGTAAAGTGAAAGTCCCTCTTTCATGAACCTGTTTATTGTGCTAGTAATGTGGCCTATGTTATTACAAGTATTTTAATCAACAATTCAGAAGTGGGAAAGATGATCTGTCAGTGAAAACTTTGAATAAATAGTTTAACACTCAATTTGTTTGGTACTGTTAAAGAGAGGGGAAAAAATCCCACACTGTTGTAACTGAAAACAAAAGCCAGCTGGCTGAGGAGAAAATGCTACAGGAAGGGCACAACTACAAAACGAAAAACAAGATCTTTCTCAGCACCAAACTCCTAAACAGAAGTTGGAGAAGAGAGAGCAGAATGCAGTGCTGGAGGTTGTTCTGCCCTGCTCCAGTAGCACTGGATGTTAGTTACAGCTGTTTCCAGAAGTGATGGTTGAAACCAGCCCGCAGCAAACCTTTTTCCTACTTGCTTTATTCTCTCAGGCCTTTCCTGTCTGTGTGGTTTCCTTCTCCTTGCTCCCACTCAACCTGCAATGCTCCATTTCCTGGCTCCAGAAGCAGCTGCTGGTATTCAGGCAGTGCAGCCCCTGGCGTGAAGCACATGCCCTGTAGGCAACACTCCCACTGAAGTTACCTCAGTGAGGAACACCAGAGGCAGGCTGAGAGGAAGGCAGCACGGTGCTTTCCAGCACTGGACAGATCCCTAAGAAACCAGTTTATTAGGCCACCAGATTACATTGCAGCTCAGAACAGAATGTAAAAATATTTTTCAACATTTGAGCTTGAAACCTATCCAGTGTGGAACTCCTGCTCTAGAAGGCAGCAAACTGGTGTGTGCAAGTTTTACCTCAGGGTTTTCCCTTGCTGTGGGGTGCTCTGGGGCCAGGGCAGGGGAAGGACCCTGGTAGCCAACAAGTGAGCAAGTGAAGCCCTTTCAGACCAGGAGCCATGCTGATATCATAGCAGCAGTGGCTTTCCTGAGGGATAAGGCACAGGCAAGTAACCAACAGAGGCTGCTGCCACTTCCCATGGGGCTGGGCTGCTATTTGAAACAGCAAACAACCTCGTATTTTGTATATATCTGATGCTCCCTTGCTCCTAATGACCCCATTCTCTAGATCCAAACAACAGCAACAAACCCCTTAAAACTCCATCTTTGTTACGATTGCAAGCCAAATCATAGCTTTTACATCACCTCGACGAGAAGGCATTAGAGACCCCCAGGGAAATGAAGGAGCAGCATCTGTTCCTGGGCACAGCCGCAGCCAGGAGCGAGCCCCTGAGCGCGGCTGCCCGGCAGGCACGGCCAGCCCTGGGAGGCTCCCCAGGACACCGGGACACAGCCGGGACACCGGGACACAGCCGGGACACCCGGGAGGCTGCCCTGGACACCGGCACACAGCCGGGACACCCGGGAGGCTCCCCAGGACACCGGGACACAGCCGGGACACCCGGGAGGCTGCCCTGGACACCGGGACACAGGCAGGGTGGGTGCCAGCCCGGCTGCCGCACCCACCCGCACCCGGGGTGTGCTCCGAGGCCGCTTCTGCGGCAGCAGGCGCAGCTGCCCGGAGCGGAGGGAGAGCCCGCTATAAATAGAGCGTTCCCGGAGCCGCCACACGCACAGCGCCGCTCGGCCGCTTTAACCCTTTCATCAGCGCCGCACACGCAGCAGGGAGGGTGCAGAGCCGGCAGGGGCAGCGCTTTGTTGCTCCCACCCAGAGCCCCGCAGAGGAGAGCGGGGAGCAAAGGGCCAGCAGCACCAAGAGCTGCCATCCTGCTCCCAGACTCACTGCGGAGCTCTGGCACCCTCCAGTGAGCCACAGCCCGGCTCCCGTGCCGCTCCAGCCTGTCCCTGTCACAGCACAGCCCCGGGCTGCACACACAGCAGGGAGGCTCACATGGACACCCTAAAGCACAGAGGCCACCCGGGGCCATGGCCAGCCTTCCAAGGGACAGCAGCGGCAGCTGCATTCACAGGAACCGGGCAAAACACAGTGACATCCCCGCTGACAGAATGACACACAGGAGAGGCTGCCCCAGGAAATCCCTAAAGAGGAACAAAGACATTGCACCTGTATTTCACTTGAGAGGCTGGAAAGCTAATCAGAAGAGGAATTAATTTTCATTACCTGGTTAAATTCTATCCCTGCCAAACCACTTGCTCAATCTCTAGGTAAGACAAAAGTAAAGCTTTATTTCACACCTGAAAAAAAAGACACACACCAAACCATGAGGTTCAAGAAGTTTGACTGTACCTACAAAGCTGATTAAGGAACTGTGCCAGAGTGAATCTCAGATCTCTTGACACCCAGCCCAACTAGTCCCTCTTCTAGACCCTTCTAACAGGGACCTGTCACTCACTGTTTTAAATCTCAACCTTGGCACTACAGAAGGACCTGGCTCCTTTGAGAGGAGCCCGAACAGCAAATCCATAAACGATGCTGCTCATACTGCCATGGAAATGTGAGACTTTCAGATGGTATTCTCCAGCAAGGAGCTGAATGATTAACTCAGAACCCTTTCAGAGGAAAACATGCTCTATTCCTGGAGCACTCTATTTTTTCTCAAAATACTCATGCATGATAAATACTCTCAGGCGTCAGTTTACTTAATTTTCTTTCAGGACAGAGCTTGTTAGAACCATTTCAGAGCCAGCATCAAATCTATAATTCTTCACAGAAACAAGCCTGTCTGCCTCAGTATTTATCCGCTGAAGATTCTGTTCTCTCTTTTATCATCCCCCACAATGACTTACAGCTATATTTCCTGCAGACAACTCTTGCACAACAAGTGTAGAGAGCCACCCGCTCAGATCCTGTACCTCTCCCTTTCCTGTTTACACTACTCCTCCTCAGAGAAAATGCCTGCCTATGCTGCCACAATAGGATGTTTGGTAACAAGACCTTGCCCTTAGCACTGGCAGAGAGCTGGAAGGTTCCCCAAATGAGTAGGGTCCTGATCCTGGCATAAATTGCCCCAGAAGAACAGAATTTTGTGTTGCTGTACAAATGTGGTACTTTTGTGGTGTCACACCAGCATCCTCCTTTTTCACCCACTGAGTTATCAGAATGTCACTCCAGGGAAGAGAGTACAGGGAAAAATCAGTGAAAACTTCTGTTAGGGAAGGGAGGGATGGTCAAGCTCAGGAACACAGGTGAGATGCTTGCCTTCACATGGGACTGATAACCCACGCTCCAGCAATGCACAGAGCAGCACAGATAGAAGGATTAAAGGTGGAAACAAGACAAACATCCAGACTGAACTGGGAGATCCAGGAGGACTGAAGGGGGATGTTTCTGAGAGGACTGAGAGTACTTGCCACAGTTCTGGACTGGTCTCTTACAGCAGCCAGTTCCTTTCAGTGGAGAGTACACACATGCATATATTACTTTACCTTTTTCCCCCCCTTTTTTGTTCTTTGGTTCAGGTTCCAGCCTAGTGGAAATGCACTGTACAATCCCCTGCTGTGCTACAAGTCTCCTTTTCAGTTCAATTAACGAGCCATAAATAACACGATGAAGGTGTCAACAAAGAGCCTAATTTATCATAACTTGTCAGAGCAGCGATTCTGAGGAGGAGAACGCTCATTCACAGTCTGCTGTAACACACCAAGATTTATTCCTTGCCTGGTACCTCCCTCTACTCCCTTGGCGTGCCAAAATTTATCTTGTGCTGCAACCCTCACAGGTGTACCACTTTGACAAATATGCTGTGAAGTCTGGTATTCATCACAGGCAAGGCTTTGTTGGGCAGGAGGCCGGCAAGAAATAAATTTGTTTTAGAAAGAAGGTGCTTGTGATTCAATGTGCTCAGGGGTATGGGGAGAGGCAGACAGGCTCATTATTTTTAACCTCCCTGTGTCTGCAAGAGAAGAAAACGAGGTAATGTAGTTGATGTGACATTACAGTTCCTGACTTCATTACTTGCTGCCTGGTTAAACAAGCACCTAGGCAATTACTACTGCTGCAGTCTTGCTCAGCTTCGCTCCTGCCTCACACTTGCCTCCAATATGAAGGGCAATTGATGGCTGCCAGTGCATTTTATGGAGGGGAATTTTGCTCACGGCCAAGTCCTTTACATAAACTAAAATTCATCGGCTCAAGGTGGTTCTTACAGGGCCCAACTGGAGATGAAGCTACTAAAGCCATTCTGGACACCCAAGGCAGCACTGTAAGAGACTGAGGCAGAGCAGAGTCTCTCAAACAAGACTGAGAGCTGGCTTTACCCCAGTGCAAGGGTAAAAAGCTAAATCAGTCTCACTGCTCCAGATTTACACCACTTCAAAACCCAACTGCAGTTCTGTATCTTCCCTGTGAACATAAAGTGCAACATTTACTGAATGTGGCCTGAAATGGAGACTCACAGATCCAAACTGGGATTTTCAGCATGCAAGAATGAAGGCAAATCCAGCTGCACCTGAATTGGATGTCTGCAGAAGGCACGCTGCCTGTAACAGTCTGAACCAGGCATGAAGATTTATCATTGCCAACAAGTAGAGTTTGACATTCTGAATGCAAACTGGCACAATCCTACCAGCACTGAGACTAAAGGTAACTTGAAAGTGATTCCTTTTTAGAGTGCTAATACAAAAAAACCTCCAAACTGTCATACTGGAGTGATATGTGCCTAGCAGTCTTTTAAGTGTGACACAGAAAGAGAAGCAGAAAGCTCAATGGTAGAACTTAAAAAAAATCCCCCCAAACTACCTTGATATGATAGAAATATTTACTGGGAAAAAAAAAAAAAATCAAGACCAAGACATTTTACTTCTTGATCTTTGGACTGACCAAATAATGTTCTGGCAGTAAATGTCAACCCCTAACCCTAAAGGCTGGCAAAGTGGCATCCTCACCTCTCTGAAGAACATGCAGTTTGCAAGCAGAGGCCCTTCCTCAGCAAAACTGTCCATTTCTTTTAGAGCATTAGAACACTTATAATTTAATACAGTTCTGTTAATTTTGTGCTTTTGAGATTGACCTAGTGCTACCAGAATGTTTTTATTAAAAAAAGAAAATTATCTTTTTAGTGGCTGCAAAAGCCAAACACAGAGAAAGGCACAGGCAGCCTAGAATTGTACACTTGCAAGAAACTTTCATCTGCCTTTTCCTTTATTTTTTTCCTTGAGAGAAAGAAAGAAGTTTTGAAATTTGGAGCTGACAGTCTCTTGGTTCAAGAAATACCTAATTAGCATAACAGCAGCAACATGCTAAACAAATTAACTGCTGTGGGGTCACAGTGGCCTCCCACTGACACAGACCCAGACAAGGATTTATTTTGCTTTGTTCTAAAGGTTGCCCTGGTTTGTTTGAGTCTCCACTCCCTCACATAATTTACTACCGGTTTCCTACAAGACAGAGTTGTTCCATATTAAAAATACTTCTAAAAGCAATTAAATCTAAGAAGTTGGATGTAGCTCCCTAGTTCTTACCTAACACAATTTAAAAATCACTTGGCAGACAATTTCTGGAGAAAAATTGCTTTCCAGTGACAGAGCAAGGGCATATACACCTTTATACACCTCTGATAATTCAGTGTTGGGCCATTTTCATCACAGTACAAGCACCTCAGTCTCATTTTGCACAGGGCAAATATGCTCCATGTTAACATATGAGAACATGTAGAATACTGAGCAAAGATTTCTAAAGAGAGCCAAAAAAACCCTCACAAAAACGCCTCACTGCAAATTGCTCGAAGACACAAGCTGCAAAAATATTTGGATTTGCAGGATACATATCAGGTTTATGTAAATCTGCATCGGGATAAACATGTGAAGGGTATGTACCAAGGCCTTTAACTGGAAAAAGAAGAGCCCCACCGTTCTAAGAAAACCTTTTGATCAGAGCACGTTATCTCTCAGCCCCCTGTCAGAGCTAATTAAGGGAAGCACATGCACAGCACATGCAGGGCTTAGGTCCCAGCATGCCTGACACAGCTCCAGAGGTGGGTGGCAGATCAAGCTTTAGGCCACTTCTCTCTCCTCCCTGATCCTGCTGCTGACTGCAGTCCAAACTTGACTCTTGCCAGAAGTTACAGTTGTGGCTGGCACAAAAACAAGAACTGTATTTCATTTCAGGGTTGGAAAATACTTTCCATTCTGCATTGGAAGAAAGATGAAAGCCTTGAGAATGTTGCAGAAGTGTTTTCGTAGAACAGCTGACAGTCTGGTAGCCTGAGCAGATACCTGAGACAGAGAGGCCACAAGCAGCAGAGCTGGGCCTTGACTTCACCAGCCCACATGCTAAACTGCCCATAGCCAGAGTCAATTACACCCATATTTAACCCACTAAAGGATCATTTCAAGTGGTTTATTCCCCAAATCAGCCTCAGATGTTGCAGAGCTCATGCTGATTTAAGCACTGTTCCCCCCACACCCCAGAAATGCCACTGGCCATGCTCTCAGCTGACAGCATCCTTCCTGCTTGCACAGCACTGACCAGTCCTTGTGGAAATACTCAAACTCCCATTTAGGCAAGGGATGCTGCATTTCAGTTAAAACAAGATCTGCATACCTTGGGCTCCAAACTGCAAATTTTTTAGAGTAGGCTTTCTTGCACTTCTCTGTTTTTCCAAGTATACTAAGAAAGCCAAAATGTATTAAGAATAAAATTTATCAATAGAATACCAGTAGATTTATCAATATTAATGTACCTTTTTATCAGACCACAGGTTGTGATGTGGAGCCAGTGCCTAGCAATTAAGTATTGTCTGTTATCTTATATCAACATTCTAGGTACATTGACCCATGAAAAATAAAATCGCAGTTGCAAGAAAAAAATAATGTACATTTACACAGTTATTTGCTTATATACATGTACTTGACAGGCCATTTTGTAAAATCTAGAACAAGCTCCTGTACACATCATGATTGCTTTGAGCTCTGTGTATCTGAACTCATCTTCTGCCTTCAGCACAGCAGGAGCAAATACATTTACTTGTAAAACAAAGGCAGACCTGTTTGGAGGTGGACACAATAATCAATCCACTTGCCACAGAGGCAGTAAGTGTTCATTTACCATTCTATGACCTGTAGCAATACATATTATGGCTTGTGCCAGCAGGGGCCTGGGCAGCTGCAGCAACCACAACTCTGTCAGCAATCAGTCACAGCCATCCCTGGCAACCTTTTGTTAGCTGCTCAGTAAGGTGACTTTACAACAGCAGGATGGAACATTTTCTGGAGACCATCCTTGAGATCTTAGTGCTGATGGTGATGCTGCTTCAAGTCAGCATTTACCATTAAACTTCCCCACAGATTTCCTCTCTTGCAGTGCCGCTCCCAGTCCAGCTTGGTGCAGAGTGAGGAAGGCAGCCCTGCCTCTGGGAGGAAGGAAACCCTCTCACTGTCAGGGCAGTGTTCTGGATGCCAGAGAACACTGAACTCCTTTGGAGTGCTGGAAGGAGCTTACTAAATTGAGTGAGGAAGTTACTAAATTGAAACTGAGATGATTTATATGCATGAGATCACAAATTTATCCTTACAGTACTGGAGGCCTGATTCCCCATCCGTGATGCCAGCAGACCTGGTAGATATTCCTACAAATTTTTACTAACTGTTTAACAACTTAATTCCTATCTAATTCCTAATAGAACTACTATATCGGAATGTGTAATTTTTCTTTTTTTTTTTATACTATTAACCCCATCCAGGGTTTGATGACAGAAAGAATCCATGAATCATGCCATCAAGAGCCAGGCACCTGTGGTCAGTAACCTATACACAAGCTGGGGCAAGGCCTATCAGCTGCTGCACTAATTATTTCTTGAATGTAGGCACTGTCAGCTGCAAGTTTCTAAAGTAGCATTTTCCCCCAAATACATAGTCCACCATAAAGGGGAAAAAACAAAGTATACTTCTGCACAATTATGAGCTGCCAGTAATGAAGTAAAATACTCTGTGCCCTACCATCAATGTAGGTTTTACCTGGGCCTCTTCCAATCACAGCAAGACAAAATAAAGCAAGACAGGCAAAACAATGATTTGGGCTGGGCTGCATCACAACATGCACTTCTGCAGAATAATTACAGCAGAACAGTTGAGACTGGTACATTCCCATATTCACCAGCCTCATTTACAAATTACAGCTTCTCTAGAAAGCTGTGCAGTAATGCCAACAAGCCACTTGCTAATCATAACTCCTCGTTTACTATAATTTGAAAAAAGAAATCCAGCACAAGGAGGTCTGCAATCTACAGACTTTTGCTATAACTGAAGTGCTCAGGCACATGAATACTGCTCTAGAGGCTCTAAAAACACTAAATATTGCAAAACTAATTCATCTGAAGCCTCAAATAAAGCCTTGGCATTTTTACTTTCTTGACTGCATTTACATTTTTAATGGCTAACATTTCAATAGATTTTCTTATCCTTTTTATATAAACAATTTATTTAATTTTCAATTAAGAAATGAATTTATGAGGAGTGGTTTCAATTATTTTACTGTCTCATATAACATCTATTAAAAACGCTTTTCCCAAATACCAACTTAGTCCTATCTCACAATCATGCCAAGGAGTGATTTTAATTCTGTTTTCCATTTAAGAGTGTTTGAATGAATGCTTCAGCTCAAGGTTGGTTTTTGGGTTTGGGGTTTTTTTTTTCCTTCTCTCTCTTCACTGATAATAATCAAAGACCCGCCTCAGCTATTTTATTTACAAATCCACCTCCTTTATGAAGCACAGAATGAGGTCATGGTCTCTTGGTTTCTTCCAGCCACCTCATGAGCCCATGGTTAACTGGAGCACCCAAGTGGTGCCTTGTTGAGGCTGGGCAGCCCTGGCAGGGCAGGGTCTGCCTGTCTGGGCTCACTGCAGTCAGGCAGGGAGAGCCCTGTGGCAGGGAACAATGCTCACGGCCACAGAGGAGTGCTCTCCACACTTCTGCCCTGTCGTTAGCTAGAAAAGACAATTACTTAGAAATGGCAACTATGGAGACTCATATTCATTTACTAATGTGGCATTTACAAATGTTACACAATACAAGCTTACAAGTGATTTGCAAGCACATGTAAAAATGTGGTATTAGAGCCCTTATGATCTCTCTCTCCTCTGTGGTTTACAGTTGCAAAGCCCATCTCAATTCTCCTCAAGGTCAAGATACTTCAAGCTAATCTACATCATGTACTTTTCAGGTTTTTTGAGTTATGAATGTTGATGCCAATATTAAGACTGAATACTAAATTCCTTTAGCAAGTAATCATCTGTGAGAAGTTTATTTGCTCAAACAATATATTGAAAATTATTTCCTAAGGATAGTTTTTTTTCCCTACACTGTCAATGCTGGAAAAAAGAGGTATTTTTTCTAAGGAATAAAGCAAGAGCAAAAAAGGGAGGAGAGAAATGTATTAAAAAGTATTGAGAAACAACACACAGGTAATGTTATCCTGGGGCCTCCTGGCCTAGCACTGGACAAATCCAACTGATCAGTCCCAGCATTATCAGCAGAAAGAGTGAACAGACACCAAACCCAGACACAGACCCTTGCACATGAATCATGTACCAGTCCTACACTGGTTCCAATTAGACAACTGAAACTATGGAAAGGTTGGAAGGGTCAGATTCAAACTATCTAAGAATGAACTTTTTAGGAGGATAACAACTGTCTGGGGAAGAAAGAAATGTTGGCATGCTAGGAAGATGAGTTTCTAGTAGCTGGACTAAGTGTTCTGTTGGTATTGTTTAGGAAACAGTCAGTAGCAATATTTCACAATAATTTTACTGTGTCAACAGTCTAAAGGTGGGATAGGTCACAAGCAGCAGGAGTAAAGAGGAGAATTCAAATGATTACAAATTGGAGAGTGACATGAAATGAATGGTAATTGAGCAAGGACGAAGGCAAAATGCTCAGCTTAGGTGGTGTAAGCAGCTGCAGAGGGGCTCTGGGGAGGATCTGCTTCTAAAAGCATCTGAAAGAAAGGTGCTGCTTGGCCGGAAAGATCTCAGAGGAGTAGGAAATATGGACATCAGGAAACATCCAAAAACCTCTTTGATTCATGGTCTAGATACCACAAGACTAGATAAATATTACATGAGCCTCTGAATACCTGAGAGCTTGCCAAAGGGTCGTCACCTTTTCCTCCCTGACACCTGAAGACAGCACTGCAGGTACTGAGCCTGAACTTGAACAGAGCAAATTTCCATCAGCTGTCAGAAATACCTGCCATGGATCACCTGAACACCTGCAGACTGTCCATCTCTGGAGCTCAGATGGGCACACATCTGCTAGTCAGACCTGCAATCATTTCCACATGAAGCTGACATGTTCAGGCCCAAGGATGGCTATGGTGACCTCCCAAGGTATCTCCTGAGTGTACTCACTATTGCCTTTTGTGTTTGCCATGGAAAACAACACTGGAGAGAGCAATAACCTACAAATGATCCTAAAATCACTGCATCTAGATGCATGGCTTATTAGACTAGAAATGGCTTTGATAAGTATCTCAGGGATCTAAACAAACAACCCAGAAGGTGTTCTGTCAACCACTGACTATTAAAGCTAAACAAAGCAAGCAGATGCTCTGTATCTGGCAAAGAAATTAGTAATTAACAGCATGGCCTTGCAGCCATGTGCAGGACCAATTATTCAATTACCCATGGCCAACTGTGAGCTAACTAACAGTATATGGATTTCCTGCTTTATTACAACAGTACCACAAACTCCATTTGCTGTAACACTCCTTCCTTCATTCCTCCCTCATGTCATTGGGCAGTTGTAGCTCTGTGCATCTCTGTTCCAGTGCAATCCATCACAGAAGCTGTTATAAACACTAAAATCATGCTTAATAGTAACAGGACAATGAATAAAGCTTCCATGCACCTACAAACAAATAGAAAGCAGACAGGACACAGACATATCTAGATGATGTGCAACTCATTTTTTCAGAAATATCTCCATCAGTGGTGTAAATAAACAAATCAGAATGAATTTTTATGAGACCAAGGGATGAAAATGTTGTACCAAGGCTCTCCTACACTCTTGCTTCCAGCAGCCTAATGATGTTATGCACATGAAGATAACTTCTTTTGAAATGTGGGGGCTGCCACTTCTGGAGCTGAATTCCAAGCCAGTGGCATCAGCAGCTTTTGAGTGGCTGTGATGGATCCCATAATGATGAGAAAAGAAAAATCTTAAAATAGAAGTGGATAACTGTTGAAGGTACTATAAAAGCTAAACACAATATTTTTCAAGTGCTTCTTAAGCCAAGGACAAGAGCTGTCAACATTTTCAAATGCACCCTTATCATTTTTGCAAGTACTTTAAGAGCCTGAGTCCCACTGAAAATCAATGGGACTTGGTGTTGTTTGCACAGCTTCATTCAATTCAAGTTAAATCAAATTAGCTAAAGTGAAAATTACTATGTATTAAAGATCATTGAACTCTTTGAAAGACTCCTCATTCAGAAGCAAAGTGGCTTTCATTAGTTCTCATTTTAATTCGTTTTGCAAGTGTTCATTTTGGCAAAACATCAACCTTCAGACTGTTTGTCCCAAAAGCACAAAGACTCAGATTAGAACCAAAAGAATAAGAATAGAGGTTCACAAATCTCTTAGCAAAAGCAAACAAATATTGCAAACAGTGATTTTATCAAAGACAACATGGCAATTAGTGGCTAGATAGTTTTCCTGGGCTGATATCACACCTCCAAAATCCCAAAACAAACAAACAAAACCAAAAACCTCACTGAGAAACAAAGAAACAAAAAAACCCCAAAAAACAATTGAACAAACAAACAAATCCTTCAGACCTGTTGTAGGTTTGGAATAAAAACCAAACTCACACACACATTTCTCCCTCTGTTTATGTCCTGAACACAATTTTTTTCAAATGCAATTACTTTTTATTGCCAAGCTGGACCTTGAAGTCCTGAATGTCTGACAATGTTTTTCTTCTGAGTATCACCCAAAGGAAAGGAAGGAGGGGATGGTGGGCTGGGGGATGGCCTAAGTGATGTCTGAAGTAACAAGTGAAGTGACAGTCAGCTGTCTCTAAATGACCAAGTGAAACTGTCCCGTAGGTATTTGCATTGAAGGGGTGTCTCAGTCCTGTCAGGATTTCCACAGTTTTTCAACAAGGCTTTTTCCAGTTATACACTGTGCCTTCCAGTCTGTTTATAAAAAACCAATCAGCTCTGCTCAGCTGTAGCTTTTTCCTTCCTCCCTTCCCATTTAGAGATCATTATTTAGTTATTTATTTTTGGTAATGAAGTCTGCAGGCATCACTGTCCAAATAAAATCACAATATCCCCACCACAAATGGCAGCCTCAGCTCTCTGGGCAACAGAAACGAGCAGGAAACAACCAACACCTCAGTCCCAAGGAGCCAAAAGCTGCCACGGTGAGGGAAGAAGAACACAAGAGAGCAGAAGTCTTCACCTTCTGTGCAGAATCAGACTCCCTCCCTGCACTTCAGGGATGAGGGATCCTACTCTTAGTAGTGAACTACAGGAAGCTCACAACTTGATTTTGAGACAATTTTCTTGGCATTCCTCTTCAGAGAGGAACAGCAATAAATACAAAAATTACACCTTCAAACATCCAAAGGAAAACATTTTATTTCTAACTTGCTTAGAAAACAACAGTCAGGAGGGACCAGCTGAATGATTATGCAGTGATTTGAAGGGCAGCACTGGGTAATTCTATATTCTGTGTTAGATATGATCTTTACTTCACCAAGCAAAATGAAAATACACAGCAGAAAATGTGGCCCACCAACTGTGGGTCACAATGGTAACAGCACTTTAAATATTGACACTTCTAAAGCCAAGGTAAATTAAACAGCAGGGATTATTGCATGAAAACGAGAAGAGAAATGCTTCTCTCTGTGTCTCCAATTGCACAGAAAGAACCAAAGAACTTCCCTTTGTGCCCTGAAATGCCTCAGTGGTGGTGCAATGCCAACTCTCCAAGCAGTACTCAGTGTAGTAAAGTCAGTGCAGTAAAGTCAGCCAGGTCGCAGGAGCCTATTTTGCCAACAGGCACTGCAGCAGAGCAGTGCAATCCCTCTTTTATTGGGATTGCCATCACACAGCAAAGCCTCACACACCTGGGAATTCACACTGAGCAAAGATCAGCCCACTTTGTTAGTGCATAACCTATTGGAAATTATTTTGGTTGTACCAAACCTACTCAAGTTAGAACATATATTAATGATGATGAAAATTGCAACTTAGCTGAAAAATATGAAATAAGAGATTATTTCAAAAATAACCTCCCAGTCTGCATGTACAATCTGCAGTAGCTTAAGATGCCAAAATCTTCAAGCTCAAATATTTACTGCACATGGAAAATCCAGGAGTCTTGTTTCACAACTACTTGACAATGACTTCAAAAAACAAATCATCACAAAACTCATTAGAACTAATTGCACATGCATGATTTCAAGTTCCAAGCCTATCTGAAACACAGCCATTGCATTGCCTTGCTGCTTTATTACCTCTGTCTTAACACTGATGTATCTATTATGCTATCTTTTTTCATTAAACCTGAGCCATATTACAATTTCTCATTAGTAGGGATGAAAAAAGCTACTTAATAAAAGAAAACAACAACAAAAAAAAAAAAAAAAAAAACACCAAACCCCAAAAAAACCAAAAAAACCCAAAAAACCCCAAAAAAACCCACAAACCCAAAAAAAGCCCCAAAGAAACAATAAAAGTGCCCCAGGGCCATAAAGCTGAATCTCCAGGTAAGTCTTCTTGTGTTCCTTGCCAGAAGAAAAGAGGAAGCAGAAATATCCAGTGAAATATGCAGAGCCAAACAGAATGAAGACAAATGCCCCCCAGCTAACATTAGGAAAAGAGCAGAGATGTGGAGAGATGAAAACATCCAAACTAAAACAACATTTAAAATACATTATATGGAGTGGTGACTTCTTTTGCCAAGATTAATTCAGATGGATGTTTCTGTTCCTGTTGTCTTACCTCTGGTTCCTTGCCTGGGCCTTCCTTTAAGTAGAAAATTGGGAAATATTTTTAACTGACCCACCCTGAAGGAGAAGAGATTGACTTCTGAGAAGTCCCAGAAATTTTATTATTAATTCATTGTATATCACAGCCTGTATAACAAAACCTTTCTTAGCTATCAGCTGATTTTCCAAGAATTCTGCAAAGATTGGCCCATGCCATTATAAAATGGACATTTCAAAATGACAGCCTTGCCCTTGGGTGGGAAAGACTGTCACTGAGTAAGCAAGATGACACTCAGATCTGACCCAATGCCTAAAAAGGAGTAAAACACTCCAGGTTTTCCTAGCTGAAAAACTCCTTGAGAATGTGATAGCTAACAAGGTAAAAGGAAAGACAGCACAAGTTGCAAGATTTAAATCCTTCTGTCTTTATCTGATCAGCAGAGCACAGATCTGTGCAGCTCACAATAACAGGGGTGATCACAGATTTGATGGCACAGGAGGACCTAAATGACGTAGCTACAGAAATAACCAGGAGACTTCCACAGTTTTTCAACAAGGCTTTTTCCAGTTATACACTGTGCCTTCCAGTCTGTTTATAAAAAACCAATCAGCTCTGCTCAGCTGTAGCTTTTTCCTTCCTCCCTTCCTATTTAGAGATCATTATTTAGTTATTTATTTTTGGTAATGAAGTCTGCAGGCATCACTGTCCAAATAAAATCACAATATCCCCACCACAAATGCAGAAGAGTCTGGCACTTTCTTCATTGACTAGAGAACGAGCTGGCAAAGCTAAAAGCTTAAGCCAAGCTTTTAAGATTTTTCTGATTCCTCTCTCTCTCATTCTCCCCCACCCCCTGCCCCATTAAATCTTGGAGTAAAAGAAGATTAGTGCAGATGGATGAAAATATTTTTTCCACTTCAGCATTTGCTGTCACTATTCAGTGCTAAGCGGGTTCTCATATAGTGTCACTGGTAAGATGGAAATTCCTACACTTCTCTTAAATATAATCACCTTGCCACAAAGCAGGAAAAGAAGAAAAATTGGCTATTTATTTTGCCTGGATTGTGTGTGATTTATCCAGCAGAACCTGCAAACATTGTAACATCTCAAATTGAGGCGTTGCCTTTCATCAAAGTTCAGCTGGCTGCTTCTGCACCACACCAATCTGCTCCTGGCTCACTGTGCCCAGCCAGCAAATTGACCTGGACCCAGCAAAGATGAAAATATGCAGACTTAAAGTAATCCCCCTTGCTGAGCATGCAGGCACATGGTGGGATTAACTGGGGAGGGAGCGTGGGGGGTGGCTGGGGGCTGACGGCCACTGCTCCTGCTGCAGCTGCAGGAGGGATGGAGGGAGGGATGGAGGGATGGCTGCAGGCACAGCACCCCTCCAGCTGCAGGAGGGATGGATGGAGGGATGGAGGGAGAGGTGGAGAGATGGCTGCAGGCACAGCACCTTTCCTGCTGCAGGAGGGAGAGGTGGAGAGATGGCTGCAGGCACAGCACCTTTCCTGCTGCAGGAGGGAGGGATGGAGGGATGGCTGCAGGCACAGCACCTCTCTAGCTGCAGGAGGGATGGAGGGAGGGATGGAGGGAGAGGTGGAGAGATGGCTGCAGGCACAGCACCTTTCCTGCTGCAGGAGGGAGGGATGGAGGGATGGCTGCAGGCACTGCACCTTTCCTGCTGCAGGATGGAGGGATGGAGGGATGGCTGCAGGCACAGCACCTCTCTAGCTGCAGGAGGGAGGGATGGAGGGATGGAGGGACGGCTGCAGGCACAGCACCAGGCTGGGCTGGCAGGAGCAGGGAGGGAGCCAAGCTCCATCAGCTCCCAGCCATTCAGAGCTGCACACTCACTCACACCCTCCCCAACAAGTGCCCAAGAGCCAACACAGCCACAGGAATCTGAGCACTGCCTTCCCAAAGATAAACAGGCCTTTTACCAGGAGTAACCAAAAGGGGGACAATGGAAAAAGAAAATCAGCATGATAATTTTACACATTCCAAATATTGCTACATCAAATAAAGTAAACCAAGATGTAAACAAAGTCTTTCATCCCTGACCAGTAATTAGAAAAGGATCAGCTTGCTAATGACTTCATATTCCTAATAAACATTCAGATTACAACTGAATTCAGTCTCAGATGATCACCCTGCTATCACAAGTAAGAGAAATGCCACAGTACAGATTCAGTGTAACAGCATTAAATGTCTTCAAACCACCCTCATCTCCAACAGGGGAAAACAAGTAGCTGCTTAAACTGCCACGTAAGGATAAATTACTATTGCCATCAACAGCCAATGTTAAGCTGTACCTTGGTTATTTGACACTATTAAATAAGTCATGAATAAAATAAAACAAATATTTTACTTAATAAATATAATATAATAATTAAGCCTCAGTAGTAACCACATTTCCTCTCAGCTCTAAAATGCACATTTTAATTACCAACAGTTCTGCATAAAGAGAGAAAAATCCACTTCAGAAATCTCCTCATTTGATCTAAGCTAGCTTTGTCATTCACCATGAGAGTATCTTCAGTTCTGAAGCCCATGGATTACCTGAACAATCAAAACAAAAGAAGCCCATGATATTCAGGAGCTCTACAGGCCATCAGCACACATGGACACTCTGATGTTCTGCATCTCCCCTTTTCCTGCTCCTCCTGTTGTGATCCTGATTCCCCTGATTCCTTACAGCCCATCTCTTCTAGCTGTGAAGCCCCTTTAGCCTGCTCTGATTTTGCACAGGATGAAAACCATGGAACTTATTTTTCATGAATGCAGATTATCATCAAGACAGGGGTTATATGCACCTTATTTTATTCTATATAAAATCTATACCACTTTAGTTCTTTTTCTATTATAGAAGCTTCACAGGGATCTCCCCAGTGCCCACCACCACACAAACCAGGCTTGGATTTGATAAAACATTCTGACTTCTAGAGAGTAAAAGATTCCTCCCATTTCCTTCATCCTTCTTCACCAAGGCCAAAGCTGATTTTTAAAGGTGTCCTGAGCAAACACCTAAATCAAGGTTCAATTCAGATACATTTTGAAGCAGGTATGTCAAAAAAACAATCTTGAACTGCAGAGAGGGTCAGGAGTTTGCCTGTTCCCCACAGTATCACCTGCAATGGCAGATCAGGGCTGAAGTGCACAACTAACAGAAATTGTTCTTAAAATATCCTGATGCCAGCTCAGGAAGAATTGAGTGTTTACATAGCACTAGGTTGTGGATCTGAACAAGCTAAAGGTCTTTTAACTGCCCAGCTGATTCCAAATGCCAAATATTTTGGGATTGACTGAAATTCAGTGTTTTTCACATGGAAGAATCCCCCAGTCCTGGCAATCAGAATTCAACTGTGGTAAACTAGTTCCTCTATAACTTAAATACACCAAGATAATCAGAGATAAAACCCATTACATAGGAAGTATCTGAAGCAAATTTTGCAAGTATTTTGCTAGATATTATATGATTCTCTTAAAGCATGTTTCACTTATTTACAGATCACAGACTGTATAGAAACATCTTCTAAATTATGAGAGATTCAGGAAATCACATATTTTGCATCTGGAATTCAGCGATTACTTTGCTTCCTTGCTATATTAAGTGCATTGGATTATAAAACACCAACTAGTTTTAAGAGAAGTCACACAAAATACTCTTTTTGGTCATACTGCTAACACTGGTCATTTGGAAACATCTCATTTGAATTTACTGGACTGTTAAATATCACTGCTTTCCAAGATCAGAAAAGATACTGGGAAAGTTTCTGAAGCCCAGTTACAATCTTTATCTGCATGTCAAGATACAAAACTGTATTATATTTATCTAAAGATTTAAATTATTTTTTCACTGGTATTTTTTAAAAGTAAAATAATTGGGTTACCCTCTGTATTTTTAAGAAATGAAGATTCAAAATGTGCAAAGACCAACATTCAGATTTCAGTGGATAGTGCACATCACACTGGTCCAAGTGTGCCACAGTGGAAGCCTCAAGGGCTGAGATAAGGACAGGGAGAAATCCCTCACCATTTACCAGATGGGCCAAACAGAGTCAGCCTCAGATCTCTGTGTCTGCAGAGCTGTTTCTGTCAGATATTTCACTCCCATTTGCAATTGCTGCTGTGCAGGGTTTCCTCTGGGTGGATCTGTTACCCCAGAGCCCAGCCCTGGGCAGCAGCAGCTCCATCCTGGAGCCAGCTGGAATTGGCTCTCTCAGACACCTCCTCCCACTGCAAAGCCTTGCCACTCAAACCAAAGCACGAGCAAAATAACATCCTAATCATCTTCCAAACAGACTTCCCAGCAAATACACTAAAGAAGATGCAAAGTTCCCCTTCTGCCACTGGTTCCAGGTGACAACCTGAGCCCAGAACAGCAGGATTGAACAGAACTGTATTTATGCTCTTTAGCAGAATCTACTTACTGAAAGAGAAAAGGGAGGAAAACATATTCACTACACTCCCCTTCTTCTGTAAATGCTCATTTCCCATGTGTTTGGTGGAAGTAGGTGCTTAAGGAATCTGCACATGGAATATCAACACAAACAATTCTGCAGCACAGCTCCAGTACACAAATTATTTTTAATATCAGAAGAAAAAGCTTTTCTCAAAGAACACTGCATCCTCAAGGGCAGTTCAAGGTCACCTTCATTATATTTTATTTACTGTCATATAGTTTCATATTATCTAATATAACAACTCAGTATCTATTTAAGATATGATATGCTCAAAGGCTTTGAAAAGAACTCTGTCCTCTGAGGTAGGAAAGGGTAAATAATCCTATTTACAGCCAGACTTCCAGATGTATTTACCCTATTTCTGTGTCAGATGACTCAACTAAAGTGCTTCAAGTTTTTTCTCCAGATTTTACATGTTAAAAAAATAGGAAAGACTGTTCCAGCTAGCACCACTCTTCTAGCCTGTGAGCAAACACCCTCATTACATCCAGGTAATTTAAATGGCACTATAAATAGAAGCAAGCTTTATGCTTTCTCAATGCATAAAACACTAGCTGCCACTTAAAACATATACATTACAAATAATTCCTTTTCTTTGTTTGGTCTGAGTCTGCACAAGAGTTATTTTTAAAGGTATTTGCAGGATAATAAGTGTTACTCTATTGTAACTTCCACTGCACCCATTTCCTACCAAAAACCATAATTTCTCAGTGATGGGAACTCTGTGTGTCAGGATGCAGAAGAAGTAAGTGGAAAAGAAAGAGAATTCCACCATTAGCATCCTAAGATGCTATTGGATGTCACCACATCTGAAGTGATCACAATAATATGAAAAAATCCATTTTATTTGTCCCCTTAGGGTCTGTTCTCATGGTGAGCAGGAAGTTCTCCACCCCAGTGTCCACCCCTGGGTTTTAGTTATGTCCTGCAACACTCAGTGACCCCATCAGCTCCCAGGGGTACAAGCACAGCCAAAATGATCTCTGAGACAGTGCCATGTCCTGCTCAGCACAGTGGGGACAAGGGGTGACCTCTGAGACAGTGCCATGTGCTGCTCAGCACAGTGAGGACAAGGGGTGACCTCTGAGACAGTGCCATGTGCTGCTGAGCAGCAGTGGGGACAAGGGGTGACCTCTGAGACAGTGCCATGTGCTGCTGAGCAGCAGTGAGGACAAGGGGTGACCTCTGAGACAGTGCCATGTGCTGCTGAGCAGCAGTGGGGACAAGGGGCACCCTTCTGTCACCCACATTCAGAAGCCTACACCATGCAGAACCATTACAGATTTGCGGTAATTATGTTTTTTCTTTATCAATCCCTCAAGAAGTCAGCTTGAACAGAACCTACTAAAACCTTATTACGAGTCTGGAAATGAGTCAATGGGTAAGGAGCTCCAAAATTTCCTTACCACAGAGTTCTGCTCCTTACCATGTATGTATCCCTCATTGCAGGCTTGGCCTGCACTGCTCACTGCACAGACTTATTCAACATTTCCACATCGCTGTTTTAAATATTTTTCATCTCTGTCCTTCCTTTGCATTGAATCTTAAATCACACCGATTTCCTTTGCCACAAATCATAACAAGGACAACAACAAAATCAGATTTCACTGTGAACAGATTTAAATTGATTTTTCAAGGGATTTAGACAAGCAATTCTGGTAGCATCTACTACAAACTCTTGCCAATAATTAGAGCTGTTCAATAAGAGCAACCTGTTCTGTTCAAGGTGCTATCAAAAGAAGCAAACACTTGTCTTCAGGAGGCCTGAGCCAAACCTGGCTGTGCACATCCCTTTGCTCTGTCCCAGGACCTCACAATGGAATTTTTTGCCTGTCCCAGCCCCTGCCCAGCAGGATCCCTAAGGAACTGAAGGGTGCCACCAGATCCCCCCACAGATCCCAGCAGCTCCACCACTGAGATCTCCCCTTGGACTCAGGAGCTCTGGCTCTCCCACACACCCCCCAAACCATTCTTCAGGTACATTTTGGGGCAACTTCCATTTACCCATGTGAGACAACAAGTTCCTTTATGACCTTGGTGTTATAGACTCATTGTCAGGTTTGAGTTGGAAGGGACCTTAAAGAACATCTAGTTTAACCCCCCTGCCATGAGCAGGGAAAGAGAAACCTGTCCCTGGGTGTGCTCAAACCACCAGGCCTTCAGTTCACAGCCCATGCTCCAACATTTCTGTTAACAATTGCTCTCAGGCCACATTATGTTCATTGTGAGCTCTGGCTGGCTAATAATTTAATCAGTAGTAGCCAGTAAATGAGTAATTTTCCACCACTGCAACACTCTAGCAGTAAGTTATAAAAATACCTAAGAAGCTGAAATGCAAAGCAGACTGCCAAGCATATATTTAGGAGTGGGAGTACTCCATAATGAGATCCTTACTGACTAATACATGCCCATTCAGAAATTGAACAGCTTTCAGAATCACCTTAATTAGAAAGGAAGATGGATTAAAATACAATCTCTCAAATAAGAATTTCACCTTCCTGAGGAAATCAATTTTTTTTCTCTTTAAATGTAAGTATGTATTACTGACTTTGAGGAGAATAGCTCATTTTTAGCTGTAAATATGAAAAGTCCTAGAAGGATCATCTCATTAACTCCTTCCCACACAAAACCAAAATCATAAAAAATCCTGCTACTTAACAAAGATCTTTACAAGAAAGCTGTTGGCTATTGAGAGCATGCAACAATACTGAGCTGAATTTCACAACTCTTAAGTAATTGAAATATTATGATTGCAGGACTTTTGTCACTAGAAACGTTACCTGAGAGCCATCCCTTTACCTATCTACTGAACTAGAATAAAATGTGACAATAAATGCTTTTTGCCTAACAGACACAGCGTGTGCATGTACGTCCTAAAGTTACCTAATTGGTATTTTTTATTTTTAACAACGACACATTCTCTTTGTGCTTGGTCTAAGTTTATCTGCACAAATTATAAAAAGCTTACTTACAGGTGTGTGAGAGCAAGAAACCAAAATAGGCACTAGGAAACGTAAAGAAAAAGTGCTAGGTGCTTTCAAGGACAGCAGAGTGGCACATCAATGCTGCTGAGGGACAGCTCTAATGGAAATAATTTGAGAAGAAACACAATACCATCTTTTATTACTGCTCCTCTATAGTTAAAACTCACTTCAATAAATCTCAAGCTCCAAGTACCTACATTTACAGTGCTTTCCACATGTTCTCCACTGCCATTATAACACAGCTTCCCAAAGACCATTCAAAGTGATGCCAAAACTGGGGCTTGAGGCATGTCTGAGCGACACCTGAGTCCCAGCACCTGTGACTGAGTCCCACAGCTCGAGCCCCCCATGGGAAATGTTCCCAAGCACGACTGCACGTGCTTCTCCCCTTTATTTAGTTCAGTTGTTGTTTCAGTGACTGTCTCCAGCCAGCACCATCGCCCTGTCAGCTCCACCACTACCTCACTCACAGCTATGAGAGCACAGAAAATGTTGCTGCCTTAACACAGGATAAGATTTCTTTCCAAGAGCTCTGTCAGGAGTTTCTGACTGCAGTCAGAGGGGAGCAGGAACTCTCCCTTTACCATCACCCCCAAACAGTCAGTTTCCTATTGCTGAGCAATTGATGCAGGCTTGGGGAGAGGGGAGGGAAGGGGCATCTCTGCTGACCCCTGGAAAATGAGCTGTAAAGGAGACTTGGTGTACTCTAATATCTTTAGATGACGCCCAGAAGCATTTGTTCTGGGGCTCAAGAAGGTTTCTAGAGCATTCCTGGCTTTATCTCTAACCTGCTGGCTGACCTGGGACAAGTCACCTAAATTGATGAGATCCTTGGAAACACCTGAGCCCATCCCAAAATGCTGTGCAAACACCTGCAATGCCCCCTGGCAGTGCCACATGGGGGAGATGTGATCCATGGCCTTTCAGTGACAGACTTGCTCTGGTACAAACCAGAAGGCATTTGCTGTCAATCCCAGACCCAGGACACAACAGGGTGCTTGGCAGGTGAAGGTGTCAGAGCACAGCTGAAGTGTTGCCCCTTACTGATAACATCCCACACTGAAGCAGAAGTTGGTTGATAATCTTGATGGAATTTTTTCTTGTGTAGACCCTGACAGAAATGCTTTTGTGGGAAGAAGGAGACTCAGCAGCTTGTGAGCCTTACATCTCAGTCATCACCACCCCAACAGGGAGTGCTGCATCAGCCACATTACCTCATCCTCCCCTCCAACTCCAGCAGAAAACCCTCTTTGGGGCCATAAAGATATTAGACTTTAGCAAGGGCTCCACTGGGATTTAGACAACGTAAGAGAGGTAATTTCAGGTCTTTATCAGTGGATATTACAACATGATACTGTCAGGACAGCACATCTCCCTGTAGGAGAAGAGACTGGAAGAAGTTTTCAAAGTAGCAAAGGAAAGGAGGGTTATAAACACAGCTGAAGGAAAGAAAAGGGAAAAAAGGGAAAATGACAAGATGAGAGGAGAAGAAACATGCAAGAATAATGACTCCAAAACTTTTTCTGGGTTTGTACTTCCCTGTTCAGAGGCACACAGCTGAGACAATGTGGCTGGCTCTGTGACAATTGTGAAAAAAAAAGCCAGTTGGAGCTGGTTGTTAGCAGTACTCTCATTGCATCTCAGATAAATGACTGTCTGCTCCAGGTATGGCAGCAGAACTTCCTGAACCATTCCTGAGAGATTTGCCAGGATTGCAGCAGCTTTCAGCCATCAAAGGCAGCAACAAAGTCCTCTTCAATCTCCCGTCCCTGTGGTAAAAGGTGACCTTGGAGAGGATTTTCTCCTTCCTCCTGCTCTCTGCTCCCCACGCCAGTTCCATCCTTCTCCTGTCTCAGAGCTAGACATGTTGTCTTATTTAACAGGAGATAAACCCAACGCTTTTCCCCAGCACAGTTGCTCAAACTGATCTGTGTGGGTTGTCACACCTCCAACTGTATCACTGTGTCTAACTCAAAGTGGTATTTTCAGCCTGCTCTGATGTTTGCCAGGAGTCCCAGTTTGGCTCCAGAGCTCTCGTCTGTCTCTCCTCAGTTGAGCTGAGGGCTGCCTGTGAGGGAACAGCGTGTGGGGAACAGTCCATGCCTGTCCCTGTGCCTACCTCCCTTTCCAGGCTGCACATTCACTTATTTGAGGCACTTTTCTCCCTCAAATATTTCACCTGCTTCACCTACTGCTTTTTGTCTCCTGAGGAAGAAAAACAAACACATGGCACCCACAAAGGAGGTGTAAATAACAACCACCACCATATTAGTACTGTTCACCACCCTTCCTGACAAAGTCTTACAAAAAAGAACATCATCTTTTGCTAATTTCCCAATTCCACAGTAAAAGGAGCCACACAGGGCATTCCTTGTCAAGCGTTTAGGAAGAAAGCTTGAAAGAAAAAAAAAATATACAAAGAATTGAGGAGGGCAAAGGACAAAAAAAATAGCATAAAACTCCTTAAATCCTGAGAGAAAGAACCAGACATTTCATCTCAAAGAAGAAACAGAGCCTGGGGCCTGCTGACCACTTCTGAACAACCACACAGGGCCAAGGAAGTTTCTTTCAAGGGCCAAACTTCACTAAGAGAAAAGCAGCAGCATGAATGACAGAATGTACGGAATGACAGGCCTAGGTAGGTCAGCAGGCCAGCATCCACACTCCAAGGCTTCTTGTAAAACATTCCCTACTCAAAACTTCCTTCTGTTTTCAGCCTGTGCTGTGGTTTCCTTTGTAAACACTCACATCATCACACATAATGAAGTATGCTATTTTCAAGCAATAAACCAGTATGATTTCCATGGCAATAGCAAGGAATTTGGCAAGGCTGTTTGATAGACTTCGTCTGGTGAGAAAGTTTTTGAGAAAAATAAGACAGAATTGAATCTCTAACCACTAAGATATTGTAAAATTCTCCATATTACCTTTTCTGTTGACCCGAATGCTCAGGACCTTTTTATTTGGAGATGTGCCCCCAAATCCTTATTTACTAATGGTAACTTGCCAAGGCTGCACTGGAGCTAATCACTGTACCAGTGCAAGTGAATGTCTGCCTCAAAGCATTTACAATGCTACTCTGAAGACAAAACATTTAATATTCCAAATGGAGTCAAAGCTCCTTTGGGGATGCCACATAAATTTCTATGAGTTACTGCAATTTGCCATGCACTTGTGATTTTAACCTTACACTCCAAATCACCATGGTGCAAGCCAACTTCTCCTCCTAACAAGTGATCTGGACTTTTTATTTTACAGAATATTACAGAATTTTTATATTACAGAATACCATGCTAGCTACACACGGGACTGAGATAAATCCAGGTGATTCAGCTGTGGCCACCCAGCAGAACAGTGACCAAGACAGCAAGAGAACCCCAGGTTCCCAACTCTGCACCCTCTACTCTCAGCAGCCCTGAGCTCTCAAGGGGGGAAGATTTAAATCATTTGGAGATGACCTGCAAATAAGCCAAAGCAATCCATTCAGAGATCTACTTTTATGAATATACAGGCTTGTTCTCCTCTTTCATTTTCTTTGAGCTTCTGTGAAGACTTCAGCAGGCTCAGCCTCATGGGACAGGGATTGGCTTGTGGCCATTGATTTCACACTTGGTTTCACAAGCAAAACCTAAACAAGCCTTAATTGCAAAGACCCTTCAGAGCAGCTGAGTTACAGATGGATTTCTGGGGAGGGCAAGAGAGGCAAGAATTTTTTAAAAATAAAAATCTATCAGAGATTTAGAAATACTTAAAAGACTAGAAAAGCAACTTCCTGCATCACAGATAATGTTTCAAACCATTTTTCAGCTGGAATAACAACCCTCTAGTGTTAAGAGCCAGTATGTTTGTGCCACTCAACTGGTGGAAAACTGTAAAACACATGAAACCTGCAGAGGTCTTTTAGAGGAAAGAAAAATAAGTTTCCATAAGTAGTTCTTGAGTGGGGCAGTTTTTTAGCATTTTATAAAAATAAAGTCTGAAAGAAGGTAATGACATTAGCTACACATTAGTCTCCAAACATTAAATAAACCCCCGTGTAAGAGCAAGCATGAGCAGTAACTCAGCAGTTTCATTTCAGAGGGGTTTATGCTATCACCTCAGGTTCTGGTGCCAAAGCCCCATGTCTCAGAGTTTAGTTACCAAACAAACAACAGTTTAAATTCATCAAAAGCAGGCATTACATTTAATGGGATTTCAATTAGTGATGGACCAAAATCCAAGCCCTGCAATCCTCTCAAAATGTAAACAAGCCTACAAACCCACAGCTTGGCCTGTCTCATTTGGAGATCAGAACCAAGTACAACAAACAACAAAAGTCAATCTTGCATTTTTTCCAGGTCTGAACAAGTCTCAAGGCAAAAAAATCTTTGCATTTCTTGCAGGCATATCACAGAAAACAGCAGAGGAGGGAAAAAAGGAACACAAGTGTGTAAAATTAAATTAAGAAACAACCAATTATAATGTTGAGCAGTGACAGTCTCTTGGTACAAATCCAGCAGTCACTGATGGATATCAGTGCCCTGTGACCCCAGAGCTCTGGATACTTGAATAAACATGAGAACACTCAAAGATTTTGTTTGTAGCTGGCTTTTGCATTTGGCCACAAAAGGAGACATGCACATGCAAAATAAAAACCATAAGAGAACTTCTGGATAATGAATATTGTGGGCAGAGGAGTAACAGATGGTGGAACCAAACAATCTCACTTTAAAAAGACAAAACTTCCTTATGCTAGGATAGAACTGCAGAGGTGTAGAAAAGAACTCAAGAGCAGAGATGCCAAACAAGCAGGGAGGGCAGGGGATGGTGCTGCCAGGAGGTGTGGCCCAACCCCTTCCAGAAGCATTTGTGTTACCATAAACATCACAGGGAATGCTCCACTGAGCCAGCAGTCTGAGGCACAGCTCTTCAAAAGGATTTGCATTCAGCAGGCAGTGAGACAATGCTCATTGTCTGAGTCATGAAAACACCTTGTGAATTTTTAAGCATACACAGGCAAAGTAAGAAAGTCCCATGGAAATTAATTTACTGCACTAGAGATAAAATTATTGGCTTTTATGTCATAGGCACGTTGTTTTTCTGACTGATTGTGTGTCCAAAGCTCTTATGAAAATACTTAACATTGTCTGACAGACACATACTCTTCACTGTTTAAGTTATAGCCCCACAGTACAGACACTGGCTGTTAGGTGGAAATTATGGGATCTCAGTGGTATTTCTGTGACATGGCATGCTTTATTTTGTTTAATTTAACAACAGACTCATTATATTAACTGAATTCAGTAGGAACAGCAGGGGGAATCCTGTTAATTTTGTCTTGAACATCAGAGAGCTTCTGAGGGTGCTAGAATAATACACAGAGAAGGAAATAGAGGAATGGTTTCATAAAAAGGAGGAATCTTCCATTTCCTCTGAAGGCTCATACTGAATTTAAAACTGCCATGTCTGATTTGATATTAAGAGGCTTAGACATATGGTTGCTGTTTGAGACAGGATGCTGGGCTTGATTTGACCTAGTACAGCCCTTGCTGCATTTTTTAGAATAGAGAAATCCTATATAGTGGTTGCCATAAGAAGACACTCCTTCTACCCCTGGTTAGCACCTGGAGAAGATCAGCAATGCCATTCTCCCTCCTCCTCTGAATGTGCAAAGCAAGAACTGTCTCCAGCTCAGACAGGAGCTATTAGATCATCACTCCAGCCTCCTCCTCCATTACCACTGACAACGTCTTTGGCTTGAAACTCAAAACATTATTCTCAAATTACTTCAACAAGGATTACAGGAATGTTCACTGCTTTCTCCACTGTATTAATTTGTGCCTTTCTTAACTTGCTGTATTGGTAGAGCACCCTGGAGCATCTGACAATCCCTCCTCCACCTCCTTCTATTTTATTCACCTAGTCAGGAAACCTGCCCCTCCCTGAAGGCAGCAGCAGCAAGGGGAACAGCCAAGAAATACCTTGCATTAGCAAAGCTCTCAATAAACAGATCCAAGAAGAGACAGTGGCAAACAGAGAGTAAACAGCCATAATTATTACTCACACAGGTACTTCCTCTGCTGAGCCCTGAGTACCTGTGGGGATCCAAACACTTGCACTCCCCAGGCAGAAACAGAGGGGTGTGAAGGGACAGTGTGCTCAGGTGGAATGATGCTTTGTGATGAAAAGTACCATTCAACAACAGCAAAGGGCAGGGTTACAAAAAGGCACATTTCTTGCCCTAACACAGGAGCTCAAATCAGTGCCACCAGTGAAACCTGAGTCAGCCACAGCCACCTGGCTTCTGTCCCCCTGCCAGGATACAACCTACACCTCTGGAGCTGCTGGCTAGGGGTGCAATGTAGATGACCCAAAGACTCATTCATAGACCAATGAGGATCACAATTCTGGCAGATTTCTGGCAACTGACAGATCCACCCCAAATGATACTTCAAAATGGAAATGTAATGAACAACTATGCTTAACTGCATAAGAAATTGCAGTTATATTATGTGCAACAAACAGCAGTATAAGGGGTTCCGTGTAAGCTGGTGATCTGATCAGCTGTCCTTTTGGAATGAAGCTCAAGCCAACTTTGATAATGGATAATACCAGATGGAAGATGAGAGACCACCTTTGCTAGATCCTGGATTAACCATTCATCTCCTGAGAAACACAGACATGCTAAGTAGTTTGTTTAAATCTTCTGCAATATCCAACATAAGGAATTCAGCTGTGAGTTTTCATAAATTTGCGACCTGAAGAAAACACTTGGCAGCAGTCAGTACAGACAGTTCTCAGAAGGGTGAGCTTATGGGCTTCTGGCACATCACTGCAATTAACTCTGAAAAACACAGCAGGTTTTTTTTTTTTTTTTTTTTCTCATGCATTGTGGGCATCTACTAATTAAGCTGGTGAGAAAAGTATTATTTACACATTTTCTAGTAGCAGAAAGGAAGATAGAGACAGGTTATAAGCCTTTCACAAAGTCATGTAACAATCTGGTCACAGAGCTATTAACAGATGCCTGGATTTCTGAGTCCTTTTATCCCCTGCTCCCTTGGCACAGAACACCATTCCTCTTAGCTTCTAATTTTGTGTGGAAGACGTTTTTGAGAAAGTGCTGTTGAGTACAAAAAAAAAAAAAAAAAGAAAAATATATATTGGGAAGCAGGATTTTTCTCTGAACTAAAGAGATGGGCCTCACCTACTGTGGCCTCCAGGTACAGCCAAACTTGTTCTTTAAGTGCAGATGCAGAGAAAGCTTAAGAAAGGCTGGCCAGGATGAAGTGACTCTGGCACACTGTGTACAGGGGAGTGGAGGGAGGGCAGAGAAAAAAGGCAGGAAGAGGAGAGCAGGGAGGAAGAACAGTGACTGTAGGATAAATGTGAAACCAGAAGCAAACCCCAAGTCTCTAGTGGAACAAGCTTTGTACTGACTGTTCTTCTACATTTTGGTTTTAACTCTAAAAACCTCAAAGTATCAGAACACCACTTATAAGGAACATATTCCCTCATTCCTTTCCTCATGCTTTTCACACAGAACAGATTACTAAGGGTTGTTTCTACCTGCAGCAGGAACAAACCCCAAAATTCATGACAGTTTTAGTATGAAATTTCACCATAGGAAACCACATATGCCTGAGAAATTTGGGCATCTGAAATGTGAAAAGAAATAGTCTGATAGAATAGAAATATTTCTGAAATATTGGCAGTTTGTGGAAGGTACAGAATATATAACAGCTTATGCTTTTATCAGGGAAGAGCAGGAGGGGACCCGGGCAAACTCACAGAACAGCTGGCAGAGCTCAGTGCCACAGGCCATGGCAGAGGCCAAGGAAGCAGGAGAGGCCCTGGGACATGCACAGACCATGGGTGCAGCTCCTGCCACCGGGGTGAGATGGAGCCCTGAGCACAGTCTGCATCTTCTCCTGCACTGTGCTGCCCCACACAAAGCACAGAGCTGATCTGATGCATTTCCATCCCACCCCAGGGACACAAGCAGGGAACATCACATGCTCAGCAAGGGAAGACAAAGGAGTTTTCCTCCTTTTGAGCAGAACCTCCCTCTGCAGTTTCGCCAGCACAGGATGGGTCCCTGCTGCTGCTGTTCCACCCTGCCGTGCCCTGGGGCACTCAGTGTGCCCCCTCCACTGACAGGGAGCTCCAAGTGCTGCTCCTGTCCCTGCAGCTGAGCACAGACCCCCCTGCACAGCCCTGCACCTGCAGGACAGAACATGGTCACCAACACTTCTGAATCCCACAGGCGCTCACCTCACAACACACAACAAAACCACCTCTTTCCTTCCCTACTTCCACTCTTTCCTTCTATTAGGTAAATGACCTATTATATTCATACTTGTCTTGACAAAAGAAAGATTAATTTACTGTTAAACACAGAAGATATAGCATCCATTAACAAAGAAAATATGAAGGCAAAGAAGAATTCCCACAATTTTAACACCCAAAATTACATCTTTTTCTTCTTGTTTTGTGGAATGAGCTTGTGACCTTTTCTCCTCCTCAAGGCTACTTATGCTTCTGAGCAATCCTGTATACCTGCAAATGCCTCAATAAGCATCAAGTACGGACATTTGCTTGGAAAAAAAGCTTTCAAGCCAGCTCCAGAGTGATCTTTATAAAACTGATGCACACAACAAAAACATAGGTAAAAAGCACAAGTACATTAACTCTGGTTAATCTTGTGCTGTTGAATTCTGAACAACACTACCTGCATTCCCCTCACCACAATTCCTCTGTCTTTTTTTAGGCAATAGGATAAAATTTATGTCCAAATTAATACAAGGCCTTTTTCAAAGCTCAGGGTCTGTAAAGAACAATAAAAGTACATGCAGACTACCAGGACTTGGTGAACAGAAGTACATTTAAAAGCTCCAAAGCATCCATCTGTCCTGAGCACAGCAGTGCTCTGCAAGGGCAGAATCTGGTCACAAGGCCTCTTCTGCCAGTGTTGGTTTGCATTTTGGTATATTTGCTGAAGTGCATTGAAAGGTACAGCTTTAGCAGGTCAGACCATGATGAAAGCTTACCAGATTATTAATTTGCAAAACTGGATTGAAAATAAATAAAAGCAGCAGATTAATCAACACATGAACTGCAAACCCTGCTAGCTTCTCTCCCTGAGAACTTTTTAGGAACAATATGTCCATTTGCAATGCAAAAAAATGTTCAGAAGCTTTACCTGAGTGACCAACAGATGGAATAAACTGACAGCGCTCTCATTTCCTGGGCACAATTTCCTATGTAATTTCCTCTTCATGTTACATTTTCAAATTATTTGATTTTGAACCCAAATCTACCTAATTAAA
This sequence comes from Melospiza melodia melodia, assembly GCF_035770615.1. NCBI lineage: Eukaryota > Metazoa > Chordata > Aves > Passeriformes > Passerellidae > Melospiza > Melospiza melodia. Next base: position 1,116,641 of record NC_086208.1, read on the forward strand.
CATGGAACAATTCTGAGCATTAAACAGCTAATAGTAGAAAACAGCTATGCAAAACCTCCCTATTTCAACTGACTTCTAAAATACTTCCTGATTGGTAATGCACAGGCTGTCAAGTATTTTACAGATTCCCAGCTTAGCCTGTGCTTCTGTCATTTCAGAGCATAAATTGAAGCACAAATCACTGCAGAGATTTCTCTTGCTTTCCATTCCAGCTCTGGTAGAGGCAGCCTTGCAGTCCCCCTGCTCAGACACATTTATCCCCAGCTCCTGGAGATCTGCATGCTGCACACACTGACTGAACACACTGCAAACTTCATTTTTCCCCCAGTACGAAGAGCACATCAGACTGCATCAGAGGCAGTGTAAGGAATGCTGAACACCTCTTTGACAAGCCATACATTAATTGCCCAAAGGTCAGAGGAACTATTTTGGAAAAATGTGGCTCTCTGTTGGAATGAGTAACAGCCAAGCAATTATGAAATAATGGCAGCATTCCCAAAGGATCTCTATACAGTGCATGAAATGAGCACAAAAGATTCATGATGTTTTGTGCTTAATTTCTCACAATTTCAAAATATTGCCTTTTAAAAGTTAATAGCAATTCTTAAAACATTCACTAAAAGAACATATGCCACCATATTTCCAACATTTGGGAGTGCATGTGCTACAACAACAACAACATTCCTTTGCTATTAAATGCCAAAGGCTGTTTAGTGATAAATTCAAATAAAACTCAGTAATTTGCAGTGGATTTCATTCAGAAGGGACCATGTGACACTGAAAACTATTACATGTCATTTATAAACACCATGAGAAGAAAATTTTATTTCATTATAGGCCAGTAATGACTGGGCTAAATTCAAAGCTAGTTCAGCTTGCTCAGGGTCACAACCAGTTGGATTTGAGTCTTGAGGGCTGAAGACACAAAACCCTGCCTGGAAAACCCACTGAGGTCCCTGAGCAGGGACTGCCCTCGCTGCAGGTGTGCACATACCTGGGAAAGGTCACTTCCTTCCTCTGCTCTGCCTTAGAAAGCTGAAGAATTCACTGGGGTCTCACCCTTTTCCTTGATTAGGCTGAGCACACCAGCTCACTGGGCCTCTCCTCATGCACCAGTGCTGCAGCCCCCAGCCACCCTCATGGCCACAGGATCCCTTGGGAATTGAGGTTTGGAAGGGATCTCTCCTTCTCTCCCATACATTCTTTCCATACAAAGACTTAGAAACATCTTCACTTCGGCATCTATACAATGGTAAAAATGTAGAAGTCTTGAGGCAGCATCTGGGAATAACCCTTCCTCTCTCTTTGGGGGAATTCACTATTAATTCTTAAATCCTACCCCAAAGTCTGAATTTATAATTCCAATCCTCCCAGGCACATGGCAGCACTGAGAAATGTGCAGGACAGAAAAATGTGCAGGAGGTATGAACACATCCATGGCACTGCCTAAATCTGCTGCCAGTCTCAAACAGGATTTGCACACCATGAAGGGCCTGGCTGATTTCAATGATCTCACAATGATCTGTAAGGATGGCATTTTGAATAGCAGTGTAACTAATTATTCATAGCTGGTATCAACAGCAAACTCATGTTAACTAATCCTCCAAAAAAACTCTCCAGGTGACAAAACCCACAAAGATTTGGTGTTTATATGTACTGAGAAACAGAAACCTAAAAGCCACTCATTTCCTTCCTGACAAATTTTGCAGTGCAGTTAAGCTTTAGTACTACAAAGTAAAAAGAGCAGCACAATCAAAATAAATTCTAATCATCAATTATACATAGAGCATTCTACATTGGATTCAAACCTCTCACTTGTTTACTGTGGGAGTTTCTTTTCCTTTTCCCTTTCCTTTTTGTGCTTAATCTGGAAGATTTTCATTAGTAAAACATGAATTTTTTATATTCCATTTTCAGCATTCTTCTCTCGTGTTAGTTTCTCATCATTTAAGATAAGAGCAGTATCTGCAATCACTCTGCAGCTTTTTCAACCCTCACAGAATAGGTTATAAGCCATACATTCACAATCATCATCCAGATAATTAGAATGTCTGTCTGTAAATATAAAAGCAGAAATGTTACCTCAGAAGAGCACTCTCTAAGGAGGGGAAACTTCAGAGTTCATGGGATTTGAAACTAAGCTCATATTTTACTAAGCAGATATGGAAATAATTTTCAGAACTTATTTTTATAGAATTCATATGCACTAACAGAAAAGCTGATATCAAGGCCTTTTGTCTGAAAAGGGCCCCTTCAGAAAATGCTCTTTGATTCCTTTGGATGAGGTGATGTTATTAAAAAGAAACCAAACCAAAACAAAAAAAAAAGAGAGGGGAATGTCAGGAAGCACAAAGTTATACAATTAAATTTCTTAAACACAATGTAGGATTTTTGGGGGCAGTAAACCAAGCTATTTTCAGGTAAGTTTTCCCACAACCATAACAGATTAGAGCCATTAGAGATCCAGGAGCTGAATCAAGGCCAACAACTTGGTGCTGTCCTAAACGTGCAAAGGCAAAGCAGGTATCACACTGCAAATACATTATAATAATATAACAATGTATACAAGCAGATGCTGTATCATCTGCAGGGAAACTGAAGCCCAGCACAGAGAAGGGAGCAGGAAAGCACTAAGGTCTAAAGAGGCCAAAATCCTTGATTTGAGTATTTCTGAATCAACCTTGCTGCAAATCTTCTCTCCCCCATACTTCTTAAGATGTAAACATTCCCATCACTGACAATCCAAAGTACTAATTGTCAGCATAATGACTATTAACATGAAATGTTATTGGATTTTCTACAGGCCCTGTACAGCCAGAATGACAGCTGATTAAACTGCACATGGCAATTGTCATCCCCAGTTAGTTCCAGCAGTATCACAGTGGTTAACCCAGTGTTAACAACCCAGCTTGACAAGGGCAATCCAGCACTGAAGGGGCTCAGCCAATTTCACACTGCTGTAGGAACAGTAGGTCAGCTCAGAGCTTCTCACAGGAGTTCAACTGTGCTCGATTTGCAGAGGAAACAGACTGGAGAAACTCGTGACACCAAGTTTTAGAGAGCGCGTGATTTAGAAACCCTTTCCATTTATCTGGGAATATTGCAAAAGTGAGGATTCATTCTGTTCCCCACCTACCAGAGCAACACAGGTTTCTACAGCACCTCACCGAGACAATGGATAAAGGGCAGTTAACTTCAGTACTGCAAAATCAAATCCTTAATTCATCAGCTTGCCAACTTACCAAACCTCAGCTGCCTGTGATGTCTACACAGATGAACGCAGACAGATAAGTAAATGCAAAGAAGTCAAACTATTTGCCTGTAGATGAGAAGATTTTATTAATCCTTCTTGATTTTTCTATTACTTAACCACCAAGACATAAATTAACATTTGACTCTGCTGCTTTGTGCAATTCATCCGTAGCATGAAAGTCCAACTCCCAGTTTCCACCCCAGAGATCAGCTCTGAAGTCTGTCTGAAAAGAATTTGCCTCTGTCTGATCTTTACTTGCCTAAGCACCAGCTGACTTCAAGCTCTTTCCAGGCTTTTTAAAAATAAGTCTGAAAAGGTTTTGACATCATCACAATCATGAAGTGAGAAATGTTGATCCCCCCAAACAAAAAAACAAGCTGAGTTTTGCCAAGTAAAACAGAGACACTTCTGCTGGCATGTTTTTAAAATTGACTGTTTGAGATGTAAATCTGCATCTCATGGACTAAATGTTTGGCCTCAGTGTCAACACACAGAGATTCCTTGCCCTGCAAGGTAACTCACTTCCTTTTTTTTTTTTTTTGGCTGATTTCCTGCCACTAGTAGATTTCTTTTCTCATTTGAGATAACTGAAAAATTTAACAAGCCAGTGTGCTTCCACAGGAAAACACTAAAAAAGCCCTCAGGATTTTCCACAATTGACCATTGGCAGTACTTCTGAAAACAAATTAGTAAACAAACTATCTTTTACATGCCAGAATGAAAATACAGTAACCTCAAACTTCCCCAGGCATCTGATTTTTGACTACCATTTAAATTCGGATTGGGCACAGCTGAAGTAGCAGAAACAAATGTCACATCTGAGCATCCTGACTGACAATGCCACATTGCATGGGCTCAGACTATGGGTATGTTTTGGGGTACTAGAACAGTTTCAGTCCTTCACCTGGTTAAAGTGTGTGGTTAAAGCAGGAGCTCTAATCTTTAGGCTCCTCTTGGTTTTTGTGGGAAATACTTCAGCAAAATGATGATGTTAAGAAAGAACATCTGATTTCTCCAGACAGACAGCAGTGTGCACCCATATGTTTTTGTGTGCCTATTCCCATAACCCCCACATATTTTGCATGGATATGTATATTGACTGTCAATGGTACTTTGTTAAAATGATTATTGCACACAGCTTGGCCAACTTTTAAATGTAAATTGTATGCAAATATATGCAATGCCATCTTTAATGCAGATGTAGCAAAAAGTATTAAGATGTGTAGGGCCTAATTAGGTCCTACATCAAAAACTACATAGAAAAACATGACTCCAAAGTCTCAGCAAAATAAATGTGAGCTAGAAATCCCAGCGTACACTCCTAGGGAAGCAAGGGGAGTAACTCTTTCCCTGCGACTTCTAAAGAAGGCAATGAGCTCAAACTAACAATTTGTCTGGTTTTTTCTTCAGACAAAGTATTTTCTTTTTAAGCAAGATGCAGATATAATGGCATGGATTCTTCATTCTCTTCTATTTCCTAGTATTTAAAATTATTAAAGAAAACCTTCTTTTCTTATCTAGACCATATATGAAAATTAGGAAAATTATAATAATATTATTTTCATAAGTATAAAATTATAAAATTAATTATCATAAAATTATAATAAAATTATTTTCATATATGAAAATATGAAAATTCCTGGGCAATGTAAGTCTCAGCCTAAATAGAGGAAAAAGAAAATCCCAGAAAGCCACAGCTTATTTTTTCTAAGCCAGGGGCTGCTCAGCACTGGCCCTGCCAATGGGACTTTGATTACTGAATTCATCAGAATAGAAAAGCATTTGTACACAGCAAATTCCAGAGACAATAATCAACCTCAGGGACTTGCATTATTAATGTACTGAAATAAATGAGGCATCTGACAGCCACAGATCAGGTGTATTGCACTGACTGGGATTTCCCCCACATATGCACACTTCTGGGCTTTTCAACACTTCTGTTCCTAAAAAGAGAGGGTATTTTTTGGGGTGTGACTGGTGAATTCCATGGAGGGCAAAGGACTGCACAGGGCTTGTGGATTTCCAACAGAAAGCAAACCCATCCTGCACCACACGAAAATGAAAGCCAGTGAAGACAGACATATTTCAAGAAAGGTACAGGTGAGTGCTGCCTCAAATTGAAGACAAATCCAGCATCAGAGACCAGGAAAAAATCTGACTGCAGTCCCCTGCCTGAAAGGAAGCAAGTTTCAACTCCAGTTGTTCATAACAGCGATGGAAAAGTCCTAAGGCCCACTCCACCCTCCAGAGGTGCTTGAAGAAAAGGACATATGACTCCAGCAAATGCATTTCCCCTTTTAAGAAGGAGTTAACACCCTCTGGTTCTGCACCAGCATGCGCAAACCTTGGCCAACTACAAGCCAGAAGTTCTCATCCGTTTTCTCCACCCTGCTGTCTCCTCTTTTCTAACACACATTTGGAATCCTCCTTGAGCTGAGCTGCTTGGAGGCATCTCCCAACCCCACCCCACAGCTGCCCACAACTGAGCCTTTTCCCAAGTCACAGAATGTGGCTGCCATCATTTGGATATTCAAGTGGATTATAAATCTGCAGAAAATTTTATGCTGCTTGCTTCGTATCTCTAGTGGCAGTCCAATTTCTTTGAGGAAAGATGCTACAAATTATTCACTGTGAAATATAAAGCTTGCTTTTCATTTTAATTTTGCTCCGTTTCTATCTCTGAATTTCCTTTATAGCTGCGTTTCCAGCATTATAAGAAAAAAATCCAATGCACCACGTCAGCCCAGTGCAAGCCAGACATAACATCCTGCATGTGCTGCCCAGGGTATTATAAAAAATGCCTTTCATTTCTCTCCCCAGCCATGGTTGCAAGGCCCGTTCCCCTCTGCTGCCCGTGAGCCAGCAGCGCTTTCCAGCAGGCTGCACGCTGGAATTCCTGAGCTCTCACATTCCTGCACAGCAAACACAGCCCACTGCTCTCACACAAGGACGGGCTCAGCAAGTGTATTCCTTCTAGCTACCGAAAAAAGATAGGGTGGAGGCCTGAACTGGCCACGGTTCCATGTTTCCCAGCATTAAAAGATAGCAGCAATCCCTCCCCAAATCCGGCCTAGGCGCTGCAGGGGAGGGAGGCAGCGCCGTGCTGGGAGCGGATCCGGGCAGGCTGCAATTATGAAATGCTGAGGGTGTACAGGAGAGCAAAGCTGGCCCAACCCTCATTTCCCAGCCCTAGCAGAGCAGCTTCAGAGAGGACAGTGGCACCTTGCAGCACGGGCACCTGGGCTCTGTGCTCCTTTGTACAGATGATTTGCCATGCCCGCATTCTTGCCGGCACTGCAGCACTGTTCTGAGCCTCCTATTTGAATTAACCAGGCCCAGAGGATAAAACTTTCAAATTAAACACATTCCTGCAGGATTTCAGCCTCATTGTGTATGCACCAAGGAAACATAACATCCTAAAAATAATACGTATACAGAAAGAAAGCACATTTTGCAGGCATATTAAAGTGGAATATGAATTATAAGCAAGCTCATGGGAGAAGACATCAGATTCCATGCAAAAAGGAGCTTTTGTAAATAACACAGCATCATTCTCTGTAAGCTATCACAGTTATCATCAGCCATTTAATTTAGCTCACCAACGCCTCTTCTCATTGCTGAAATTGTCCATTTTCCCCCCTCCTGAATTGCAAAGCTCCAGATTTCAGAGTTCAGGCTCACAGCTGTATAGATTACTAATCAAGAGCTAGAACTCCATTTATATTCATTTCAGTAGATCCACGTCTAAACAGCAAACACCAAACAGCACCTCACCAAGCTGCCATCATTAGAGTACAATATCCAGAACACATTAAAGCTTTTGTTTAAGAGTTAATTGCTGTCAATGCTCCAAGTTTGTGTGTACTGAATCGCATTGAAATCTTAATTTGTCACATTAAAAATATTCAAATAATATACTCTTGCTCTGTAAAGATTTTGAAAATGTCACTAAAGGCAACATCTGCTTAGTTTAGAGTATTAAGGCAAAAACTTTAGCGTTATTTTTGTGGGGTTTAGCTTTTAGATACAGATTCACAGGGTCTTGGTATTTCAGATTGCTAAATATGACAGAATATTTAAGGGCTTTGCACATTAAGCCCAATGAAAACTTCAAAATCCCTCACTGGAATTAGTAATTTAGCCCCAAGCTAATCAGAGATGTTATTCCACTAGAACCAAAGTCTTCCAGTTGGCCCTCAGCTTAATTTCGCTGATTAAAAAATATTAATTCAAGTCAGTTTGTTTTGCTACAGTCCCCTTACAAGCCAACTGAAGCTGGTACAGAGAAACTACAACCTGAAAAAAAACCCCAACATCTTGAACATTTGAGAAGCACTTATTCCTGTTATCTCTTTTATTAACTTATGACTAGCTTTAAACTTGATTTTGGAACTAATCAGAAGGAAGTGAATGGGAAGCTTTTAGTGGCTGAAGTGCTCATTGGAAGAGTTAAGGCTTCTCCTCCCAGCTGTGGCAAGACAAACTCTCACCAGTCACCCTTCAGCAAGAGTTAGTCAGGAGTTCAAGCTTAAGCACTTACACCAGTGGTTTAATTTTCAGAAGCATCAGTCAGCTCGGGCTACACAACCAAATCCTCAGAAAATGGAAAATTCGGATCACTTTTGGTGCTTCAGCTGTTCTTCCTGATTCTAAAGGTATCCAAGTGCATCACACTACATCCAAGAAACATTCTTATGCTGAGACGAATAACAGTCAGTAAGTGAAATAAAAAAATAAATGCAAAATTATAACATCAGTAGATGAGAAATGGTTTCATTCCATCCGCACCAAATGTACCAAACATTTTCCAAAGGTCATTGTTTCATCCCACCTGTGTTTGAAGGGCTCCATGAGGAGTGCCCTGCCCCGGGCTCTTTCAACCCTGTCATTGTCCCTTCAGACTCAGAGCTGCCTGTGCAGGGACTTCAGGGCTGTGGCCTAAAATAAACCCAAGTTATGCAGTTCAGGCAGCAGAATGATGAGACACATTATATTACATTAAAAGTATTCTGGGGGAGAGAGAAAAAAACCAACCTTCAAGAGGGATCTGGGCAGAAGTGGCTTCTTCCAGCCCCAATGTTGGGGGTTAGGATTTTCCCTTTCGCTTCTCTCATGGAATCTTGTACCATCTGTTGCTTAGAGACAATAATGACCAGCACTTAGGAGAAACAGAAGAAATGGTCAAGGTGAGGGAAGGGGGCAGCTGGCTGCTCTCTTACTTGGGGTTTTCTCCTTGGATACCTGGAGATTTTGGCTGGGTCCGGGTGAGGGGCTGGCTCAGCTCCTCTCCCGCCCTCATTCTCCCCTCTGAGGGAACACAGGCTGTGGGCGCTGTGGGAGAACTCGCCAGCGCTGCTTGCTCTGTCCCTGCTGCCTTCTCCTGCTGTGAGTGGAGCTCTGCTTGTGGGGCAGCCATTGCACTGGGACCTTTCTTACACCCTGCCTCACTAGAAAAGGACCCTCAACATATACTCTGGTGCCTCAGGAGAAACCCCAGGACCCCAAACCCCCCCCTACCCCCTCTGAGGGAGCCTCTCAGCTGCGTTCGGGAGCCTGGCTGCCACTGCCCAGCCCCACTGCTTCACTCCAGTGTAACCCCACACCTCCTGCCTGCTGGGATACCCCGCTACAGCTGCAGAGTTTCTGATTTTGCTCCTCTGGGATCGGTTCATCCCTGCCAAAGCTCCCGCTCAGCCCACGTCCGCCATCAATCCATCCATCCCGCAGCCATCCCCGCCTGAGGGAGCGGCGGCCGCGCCACAGCGCCCCCTGCAGGCGCGGGGGAGTCACCGCAGCCCTGCCCGGCCCGCAGCCAGCAGCGCCCCTGGTGGCCGAGCCCGGAACTGCAGCGGGGGGAAAGAGCTGCGGGCGGGAGAGGCCGGGCTGGGATTGGGAATGGGATTGAACTGGGATTGGGAATGGGATTGGGATTGAGCTGGGATTGGGATTGGGACTGGGATTGGGACTGGGATTGTGCCGGGTTTGGGGCTGGGATTGTGCTGGGATTGGGACTGGAATTGAGCTGGGTCTGGGGCTGGGATTGTGCTGGGTCTGAGGCCGGAATTGTGCTGGGATTGTGTGGGGTTTGGAACTGGGATTGGGGCTGGGATTGTGCTGGGATCGGGAATGGGATCGTGCTTGGTTTGAGAATGGAAAGGGGATTGGGAAGGGGATTGGACTGGCTTTGGGGCCAGTGCCAGAGCTGGGCTGTGTGTGCCTTGTTATACACACACACACAGAGGTAAAGAACTGCTCATCCTTTCCCCATCTCTGCCTGAAAGCCCCTTCATTTCAATATGACAATAATTGGGAGGGAAAGGTGTGATATTTTTTCCGTTCCACGGGAAGTTCCCACCTTCCTTGGCAGACACTTGTCCTTCAAACCACGACACCCAGCAAACCCTTCACAGAGATCCAAAATTTACACTCAGCTGTATCCACTGAAGTATCATCTATGCACACTGGGCCTGAACATGTGTGAATAAAGTCTCTGTAGCCACAGTTAATGGTCGACATTTTTGTCTCTCTCTCAAAAATTATAATATTTTTTCCAGATGTTTAAACCTGGGTATTGGGTTGATTTGACTGGTTCAAAGCCTTGGCCAGAAGAACCACTTCTGCACTGACACAGGACTACAGGAAGACAATTATTATCTGACTAGCTGCTTCCAAATATTCCTTTTTACCAGTATCTTTTTTTTTCCCCCAGAAAAATAGATAAAATAGATTGTTTCAGGTATCTCACAGGTTCTCAGACTCCAAATACCTCATACCCAAGACAAAACATTAATTAAAGAAGTGATTAGGGAAATACACACCTCTAATTCTAGAATGCACACTGTGATATCTACAATGCTTCCTACCTCAACAATCATGCATAACCCTTTATAAACTAGCAAAAATATGAAACTAAGAAGAATCTAAAGCAAACACTATAGCAACACCCAAGAGTCAAACACAACAGCAGACACTTTTAGCTATTCTTTAACTAGAGCATGGCAACACTGAATCTGTGAATAGGCACCAGAAGCATGTAAAACACTCTGCATCTCATAAACCTTGGACTGACGAGATCCCATTCTCTCAGAGCTCAATGCCCCTGACAACAAAGAAAAAATCACTGCATCTTATGGCACCTGCAAGGAGAACCAGCCATGCAGTGCCTCACTCTGCCCTCAAAGGCTGGGAAAACACAATTCCAGCAGCGCCTGGCATTGCCTAACAGGACAGCTTTTCTGCCAGCAGCTGTAATTAACTGTGGGACAAGACACAGCAGAACACACAGGACACATGGAAGGACATTTCCAAAGCCTTACAGGTGAGTTCTAGTGACCGGCCTTTGTACACAAATAAATCCAAGCCACAGTCAGTGTGATGTGAGCCTGCAAGCAATGCCTTGATTTCGTCCTTTTAGACCAAATCCCTGAGCACATCTTGCATTCACTAAAAAAATTTAAAAATCCTGATACCAAAGATGCTCAGTGTTTGCAGACAGACCTTGTAGCCAGAGTACAAAGGGACACAATGGATACAAGACAGGTTGATGCAAACCAAGCCAACCTGGGCTGCTGTGAAGGCAGCACAGCCCAGTCCTTCCTCTGGAAACAAGGAGCTGTGTAACACAACACACTGCCCTGCTCTAGGTCTGGCTTACAGGCAGCCCACTGCATCATTTTCCAGCAATATGTGGTTTAAACATTGCAATCCCCATCCTCGTTGTGCAGCATCTCCACCAAAAAGCAGCATTTTCTCCATGTCCTCCCTGAAAGGGACTTGCCCATGCATACGTGTGCATGTGTGTGCACGCCTGTGTTCATGCACAGTCCCACAGGAGGTGCAAGGATTTGGAGGGTGGGGCAGCAGGCAGAGTTTCAATTGCACAGTGTTACACAACCATATTGCCAACGTTTAGTTCTATTTTTAACCCAAGGATGGAGAATTATCAAATGCCAGTTAAAACCTGTAACTTATGGATAGCTTTAAGGACGCTCTGGAATACAAGAACACTAACAGCAATCACGTAGATGAGCTTGACTATAAACAGGAATGGAGAGCCCAGAAAATAATTCAATTCCTTTTCCTAAAGGCAAATCTTTAATTCTTGTGGTTTGAGTAAATAGCTGGAGCAATAGTAAAGCTGAAAAGCTTTAATTCTGCCTATAATTTAAGACAGATTTTGGACCAACATCCTCAGTCTACATCACAGCTCTGCAACCACAAAACAGACCTTAAAAGCTACCTGCTCAAGAAATTTGCTCTACACCCTGACAGAGAATTTATCATTATTTTCTGTCTTCCCAACCACACAGGCAGTTTCTATTTTCCAAATCATGCAAAACTGTGAATATAACATAACCACTCTCTGCCTCGACAATGTCCTTTAGTCCTAAAATAACAGTGCTGCAGTGAAAAGGCAAAAACAGAAAAGGGAAATAACGAAAACTACAAAAAACCCCAACAACAACTACCAACCAATAAAAATAAAAAGCATACCCAAAAAAACCCAACAAAGAAACCTCAAAACAAACAAACAAACATGCACAAAAAACCAAGCTAAAGCATTTCTTTGGCATTTTTGCTTCCTGGCAAGAAAGACATTCAAGTAAGCCAAAAGGAGCATCTGGATTTGAAGTCAATATTGCACCAGAACATATGAAAACACCAATGCAGAAAAGCACAATGCCTAGATTACTAGAGGAGAATGATTATTTATGGGGTACAATAGCAAGAAAAGTTTTTGTTTTTCTTTATTCTCCAGAGCTCAGTGAGTTCTGCTGGCAGCTTCTCCTCAGTCTCTCCCCGTAAGCTTGCTTGCATACTTATTGCATCTGCTTCTCATTTAATGACCATTGTTTTGGTCTGTCAGAAGAACTATGACAAGTATCCAAATCTGCAAGATTAGGCAAATATTTTGACAATGCTGTGCGTCTCATTTTCTTGGAAAGAAAGAATAAAGAGGATTTTCACTTTTCACATAACTTCACTGGAGCTCTTAATCAAAATGCTACAGAGAATCAAATAGCAGATTGAACATACTTCTAGTGACAAAATAAAGCATGCCATTTTGTTTCCGAGAGCTTGCCAATTCCCTGCACATTGCTATCACAAGAACTCAAACACAGGACTTTAAAATATCATTCACATCACATGGCAGCTGTTTCTAAGCTGAGAAACCAACAGAGCCAGGGAGCAGCAAATGACAGCTAAATGGTAATGTAGGCTATCAGGAGGCTCTGGAGGGGAAGGGGGGAAAAATAAAAGAAAGAAAAAAAATCCAGTACCAATCCTAGGCTTTTACCCTGGGAGTGCTGGTTGTTCTCTCTGTTGGGGTTTTTGTTTGACTCACTGCAACAGCAAATATTCATAAAATGTAAATTCACATCCAGATGCTAGACCTCAAGTCTCATGTCAACGCTAATATTCCAAGTAGGGCCCTGCATTTATTCTAAAGGTAAACACAACCAGCCCAAACTCAAATCATTATGGACTGTAAATCAGGCTGGAGCAAGCAGAGCTCCAATTTCAATATATCACTGGAGGAGCTGAACTCTAGGAAGTCTGTGGAGAAGCCAGCAGTAGCAGTTGCTTGCCAGTACAGGAGGAGAGCTCACTTAACACTCATTGAGAAGCAGGAAAGCAAATGCTCTGAGGAGGGATGAAAATCAGGGCTACAAGTTTTACAAGGAATTGGTGTCTCACAAATCTTGCATTTTGTTCAGCTTTTCAAGGGCTGCTTTACTCAGGTGTCCTTCCAAGGTTCTTCTGCAGCTCTGAGTTTAGGCCAGCTGCAAGGCAGTCAACCAGTTAAACATCCTAAATGGCAAATAAGGATCCATTGACTCCTGTGTGCTGCTGCCTCTGACAGATCACTTGCTGTGCTGTCAGGGAAAAGAACCCACCTGGGACAAGGTGACCCAGTGGCCTCTGCAAGGAACAGCCCATTAAGGACCCAAACACATGAGGAAATTGGTTAAGCTATGAACTTGCTTTTACTTGCAGTTCCAAGAGCTCATCTGGGGAATCAAAAGCAGAGAGGCCTTTTTCTCACAGAATTTCAGAACCACCTCTGTTCAGCCTGTAAATCCTTCCACTCCGCTTCTGGCAGGGAAAGAATTATTTACTGCAAGGAGATGGCTTAGTTTGGTACTGCCCACATTTTCTGAATCAACTGACAGCTATTTCAGACATATCTGAAAAAACTTTTGCTCTGAATGCTTCACAGCCAGCCAAGATTATATACAAGAATACACACAACTTCCTTTTGCACTTCTTTTACACCTTTCCATCTTCATTACAAGAGAGCTTTTAATTAAAAGAGCCAAGTTTGGCTAAACTCATCTACCCATGGAAAGCAAAAAAAAAAAAAATTACTATAGAAAAAAATTCCTATATTTTTCCCATTGGATGGTTGGTGTTACCTCAACAGCAACCTGGGAAACACATGCTGACCACCACAGCTGGCAGCCACAACTTTCTGTGGCTCCAGAAAGTGTCTGTGCAAGGGCTTGAGTGAGGACAGAAATGATCCTCAGTCAGTCACTGTCACTCATGGCAAGGCAGGTGGTCACTGGTTCCATCACATCTCTGTGGAACACTCAGGCCACGAGAGACTGTAACTGCAGAAACAATTCCAAACCAAGTGTGTGGTATGCAGGCTGTGAGATACTGGAATTCACAGAACTCCTGTGAATAAATCTGCACCAACCTTTAGTACCTATGGACACAAAACACACCCCTCTGACCAACTGCTTGAAACTTCAGCAATGGTTGATGTGTTCAGGCAGTCTGGGGCAGCAGGGAGAGGCGCAGCCCTCACTCCCCCCGTCCTTTGTGCCCAGCACAGCTCCAGCACCCTCCCAACCACAGGGAGCCCAGAGTTCCAGCCTGTAGGCCAGGGAGTTTTGCTGATGGTTTTTTGGTTTTGTTTTTGTTGTTGTTCAGGGGGAGGTGTGTGTTGTTTGGGGATTTGTCACTTTGTTTTTAAAAAGACTACAGACATTCTTTGGGTTTGTTTGCACCTTCCTCTCTTACTCAACAATACTTTTGTCAAGGCGACAGGTCAAATGAATAGATGAAGTAGTGGAGCTCCCTTTCCTACTCTTCCTTAACTTTTACTGATATCACTGAGTCACTGCAATGTGAGACCAGAAAAGTCAGAGATGATTCAGTTTCAGATCTGGCTCCTGCTCTCTTTCACACCGTGCCCTTCTGCTACTATAACACAAACTGCATGATCAAAAAAAAAAAAAAAAAAAAGAGGGTGACCTCTTCCAGTATAAACACTCCTTCTGTTTGGCCAGCTTCCCTGCAAAACAGTCTTTTTTCTCTGATTTCACTGCATCTTGCATCACCATCATGTCTGTCTTTTAACTGCATTTGTCTCTTATCTGTCCATCTCCATTGTTTTTCTGCACAGGATTTTAATGATTTCTTCAAAGAACACTGGCAAGCGTAACGATCTTTCCCTTCCTTTCAATTTGACACATGCCTAATGTCACTCTCTTTCTCTACCAAGATAAAGGACACATCCAACTTTTTTTTCTTCCTCCAATCATCTGTTTTCCCCATGGCAACACTTGATCACTTTATCTTTCTGGTGCCCACTATCTTTCCTTCCTGTCTACTCTTCATCTTCTCTTTTGACTCTGATCCAAGCCTTCATCTTTTCCATATTAGAAATACTGACTTAATGTTATCACCTTAATGCTCACAGCTTGTTACTGCCAAGATCTCTGCCCTCATGCACTACAGGAGCTGCAAAATGAATTCTCTGTCACATGGACCAGGCCTGGAATCAGCGCAGACTCTGATGCACAATTTGGAATCAATACTTTACAGCTCCTCTCCTCAACCTGTCAGCCATCTTCAGTGTAGCCAACTGTGCTACTTCTCTTTCAATAACATCCTTCCTTCAGCTCCCAAGTT
The DNA here is from genome assembly GCF_035770615.1 of Melospiza melodia melodia. Classification (NCBI taxonomy): domain Eukaryota; kingdom Metazoa; phylum Chordata; class Aves; order Passeriformes; family Passerellidae; genus Melospiza; species Melospiza melodia. The sequence continues at coordinate 1,131,819 of NC_086208.1, forward strand.
TGGTTTTTACTCATGCATCTTATTTCTTCAACACTCATTTGCATTCTCTTGGAATTCTATCCTTCCATGGGCTCACACAGCACTGCTCATTTCATTCACAACGTATATTTAGCCACCAGTTCTACCAATTCCTTAACACCATCTCCATCCATCCTACTCTCTCTGCTTATGGCTGCATTGCCACAAATTCCTCTCTCACCATCTCCCTTTCCAAGCTGTTCCATTGCCTCTTACATAGTTCACTACAGACAAACACCAGGCTCTATCTCACACTGCCAGTGGCAACACAGCATCTTATTTCACTTACCCTGGCTTTAGAATATTAGCAAGGCCCTGGGTGTAAATCCTGGGAGTATTGACTCATGGTTCCATCAAGAGGCTGTGTCTTAATAGTGAACAAGGGTTTTTCACAAGTCAGAAAGCAGAGCTTGGCAGCTCAGCTGCCTGCAGGTGTACAGAACATGCTCAGAATTAGTTACAGGAGGAGGAAAACTCTGCAAAATTCAAAGCAAATAAGGCTAAAGAAATTCCTAAAGATGCAGTGAAGTCACCAGCATTGAGGAGATCCTCAAAGCTCAGTATCTTGTAAGTGAAATTTCAGCCACATCCAATCAACAATCATTTTGTCAATAGGCCACATATTCCATTTTTCCTTCTACATCTTAGCTACACTTTAACTGTATCAGACAGCCTGTCTCATCTAGGATAAACAACTTCACCTTCCAAGAAAGAAGCTGCTGAGTTTTGCTCCCTCCATAATGGCAGTAACATCCCCTTCCTGGTGGCTTTCAGCCACAGAGGACTTCCCCCCAGATTAAATACCAGTAAAAAGAGGGAGAGGGGCAAAAAAGAGCAAGGATTGCCCAGTGACTTTTCAGCAAACTGACTTCAGCATTGGGGTATCTCACAGGCCATTTCCACTTTTTCCTCAGGTAACTGTTACTTTATAATTTCCCTTATACTATCTTAAAAATTCACCTCCTTAAACATTTGACATTCCCCCTCTAGGTTTCATCTCAAATTTCACCTTCACTTTTCATTTCACTCATGCTCAGGATTTTTGTTCATTAGGTTGGGATTTTTGAAAAATCATATATTTATGAATGCACTTTTTCAGAGCACATCTTTAAACACTTTAGAGAGATGGGTGTTATTATCTTCATGCTAAAAACAATAAAACTCTAACACAGATTTATGACCATCACATGAGATGGAGCAAAACCAGCAGCTGACTAACACTTGTCCCTGAACTCCCTGATCTCTAACTGATTAAAGATTTGTATGCAGAAATCTCTCCTGACTTGCTGTGCATATACAAGTAAATAAATGTTTTTTTCATGTTGAATACAGCAAAAAGGTTGTAAAATCACGACCCAACTTTTACACTGTAATATTGCTATCAAGAGCACTCCTGGCATTTTGAACTAATTTTATAGTATGACACCAAACTAGAGTATAACAAAAACTGTGTTTCTGAGTGTTCCTTTATTTTCAGGCATCTGGGTAGTGCTGACCATTTTCAGATTGTTTCTAATAAAAATGAAGCATGCTATGGACAACAGAATCCTCAAAGCTTTCATTTGTAAAAGGAGGAAAAAAGGTGTTGGAAGCAGTTTCAAAGCATCCATTGCCCTGTACTTGTTTTTGTGACAGGAGAGTGCACAGACTTGGTCAGACACAGGAAATTATTTGTGTATCTTGGGGGCTGGGAAGGCATCAAGACAGCTCTCTAAAGAATGCTAGAAATACATAATACAACTCTTGCTGCAGCTTTTCTTCCCATGCATGTTCTGAAGCACATTGTTCTTCTATGGCCAACTTAGGAAATTTTCCCTGAACCAGCTTTTCTTTTCAGTGCCTTACATCTTGTTAGCTATTAAAGGGAATTTTGTCTGATTGGTTTTAAAGAAAATCTACAAACTAGCTTCACTTTGGAAAGACCACAAAGATGCCCCCATGTTCACCTGAGCAGCTTTGGAAGCACCATCATTAAGGAAGTCTGTCCTTATTTATGTTGACATTTCCCCCATCAGTATTGATCAGCTTTGTTATCTACAGCACTAAATGTGCCTGGAAAGAGAGGCAGAAAATTAGGGGACATTCAAGGTACTTTCCTTAAGTAAAAGAGGCAATGTGCAGAGTGTTTGGCTCACATGTGCTTTCACAGAGCTAGTTTAGAATAGTTTAAATCAGACTCCATTTGTCATATGCTATGAATTAACCTGTAGTGTCCCCTGATCAAACTGAAACAGGTTCAGAGTCTACTGGTTTTGCTCAAAAATTATTTTTGTAGGGACTGCACTACACCATCGAGAGATTCTGGCAGACTAAGACACAACAGTGCTCTCCACAGAAAAACAAACAGAAAAGGTAAAACCTAAAACCTCCTTTACAGCTTTGAGCTATACAACTTGAGAAGTCCCCAGCCACTCAGCCACTGAAAACTTCTGACAAAAGTAGGATCTGGAAGGGTGTGTGGAGAGGTGGTTGCTATGACAGTTAGTTGGTGTCCTTCCCATCTGAATCTCATTTAGCTGAACTTGAACCTCAGCAAGAACAAAGCGAGTACAGCCCAGTTCCACACAGGTACCAACACTGAATTGATGAAGCTGCTTGCGCCAGCAACTCCGCATCCCAAGTGAGAACAATTCCTGGCACCACTCGTGCAAATGTTTCACTCTCAGAGCTCCTCACAGATCATCTCTGCTATGTGCTACACAGAAATCTTTAATGCAAAAAGCAGGAGCAGATGGTGCACCTAAACATGACCTCTGTGGTGCAGGAAGGAAAGGAGGAAAGCTTGCCCTCAGCGTTGTCCTCACCTCCTCCATGCTGCTCCGGAGAAGGAGAGGATGCCTGGGCTTGGTGGTGCCTGTCGTCTTTACATCACATCCACTGCCAAGATGAAACCAGAATTCCTAAGGCAAACACTTCTCTTCCCAGCAGGATTAATGCTAAGAGGGTTTGACTTCAGGCTGTCTAGTAAGATCCAGAAAATATCTTCTCCATTTTTAACTTCCCTGCTTCTAAGTCTGTTTCTTCTCATTTCAAGAACACTTTGGAGCAAGAGTCAGAGGATGGGACTCTTTCAATTTCTTAACAGGCATGGAAAAAAAAATACCTGGAGATTTCATCTGTGCTTTCCCACTGACCTGTGGCATTTTTTTGGCCATGTTGCTTTGTGGATCAAAGCAAAAGGGGAAAACAAAGGCAGGAAATATAAGGCACAGAGCAGTACAGATCACCACAGTTTGGGGTACATACTTACCAGCACACATAACACGTTATTTGGGAGTACCATCGGGCCAGAAGTGATAAGGAAGAGGAAAATGGACAGATCACACTTTCAAGACACATTGTAAAAAAATCAAATCAAACCAAAGCAAAGACCAACATGGACAAAGGACATGCATAAGGAAGAGCTATGCTTTCCACTAGGAATGCTTTTATTTTCACACAATGATGTGAGAAGAGCTACTTTTCTTCCTGCAAAAATCTCCAGTGCATCAAACCCAGGGAGCCAAAGCTGCTGGTGGCTATTCTGCTCGAGAGGAAGGAGCTGCTCATCTGCACAGCTTCAGAATTTCTCCAGTCCCAGGCTGTGGGCGAGTCTGACGTCAGTCCCGGTGTGAGCCATAAAAATCCCCTTCAACAACCAACACTCTCCTGTGTGGGAAGCCTACAGCATTATTTTAAGCAGGGACCCAAGATTACCCTGGTGCTTTCTTGCAATATTTATCAGAGAACCAGGGCTGGGACTGAGCCCAGAGGAAATGCATGTGTGTCCATCTCAAACACTTCCACATGGAGAATGGCACATTCCAAGGGCACGCACACATCAAGCTCCCCCAATCTACTCCAGGATCACCACTCTTGTCCACTGTCCCAATATAAATGTTTCTGCTATATAAAGAAATCTTGTCTTCACAGTGAAAAAATAAATGTGGCATTTGTGTAATATTCTGACAACAGGGGGCCCTTGGAAAAAAAAAAAAATCTTCCTTTCTTGTTATAGGCAAGTTATCTCCAGGCCTCTACATATTTAATGCACAGCCCTATTGGAATCTATTTTACTGGTAAATGGCATATATTTTACCCAGACTACTCTGATTTTCTAGAAATATTTTGATGAGAGATCTTGGAAGAGACTTTTACTTTGTTTTTGCTAGGTGGCCAGGATGGGTTTCAGCCTACATTAACAGTGGTAACAATAATGCCACCACAATCTCCCACAGCATCTTCCCTTACAAATGAAGCTGAAGCCATGCTTTCTTTTTAAATAGCAGAAATTTTTAAAATAACTGTCACTGCACTTGAAAACATCTAATTGAGGCAGTTAAATATGAATACAACCCATACACAATGATACAACCCATACCTATGATTTAAAAGAAAACTATTGCCTGATTAACTTCTAAATCATAACTCCTTCTTGTAAATTGAAACCCACATTTTCTTCTTAGAAACATCCCTACTACGCCATTTAAAATCAGTGCTGAGAAATCAGTGTGTCTGTAAACTCACGTTGGTTTAGAGAAGTGAACTGACACATCACAGTGCAGTGAGTTTACTTTAAAAACAGACACTCATCAGTTGCTGAGGATTTTCAGTGTTCCAGACTAATTTTTAAAAAAGAAAAACCCCCAAAAACCCAGAAAACCCCAAACAAACAAACAAACCAAAAAAAAAACACCTCAGAGTAAACCTAACTGAGATGCATCTACCTCTCCCTTAGAGTCAAAACTACACTTCAATTTTTACCAAAGGAGAAACGAATACACAACCCATCATATACTTTTCAAAGGTTCCCTAACTATCTTCACAAATAAAAACCAAGAGCAGCCCCAGCACAACAATATGCTTAACTGTTACTGAATTTTAACCACAAACTTCATAGCGCTATCCTTCATTTCACTATTGAAAACACTTAAACTCGTGCTTAAAACATAAGCACCTGCTATAAAGCGCTTTGTTTAAACTTGGATTATACACAGGCGTAAATTGCAAAAGGCTGAAATAGACTGGTAACTCAACAGGATATGGGTAAGTGACTGGTAAAACAAGCGACTGGTTAAACAGACGAAGGTAAGTGACTGGTAAAAGAGACGAAGGTAAGTGTCTGGTGAAACAAGACTTCGAGCAGCTTTGGGAGCACACAATTTCCCGTTTCCCCGCCCGGTAAGCAGAGGGTGGCTCTGTGTGTGTGTGAGCCCGGCCGGGGCTGGATGCGGGAGCGGGGGCCGGGCCCCGGGGCCGCTCGGAGCAGCCCGGGCGCTGCTGCGCTGCTCCAGGGTGGCTGTGCCACCTAGTGCTGCCTGGCATGTACTGTCGGAGCCGGGAGCGGCGCCCGCAGCCCGGGCCCGACCGGCCGAGCGGCCCTGAGGGCACCCTGAGGGCCGGGGGGGAACGGAGCCGAGAGCGGCGCCGCTCCGGCAGCTCCCGAGGCACAGGGACAGCCCTGGGACACTCTGACCGGGAACAGGAGCAGAGGAAACTCCTGTCCTGCAGCTCCCGAGGCACAGACACAGCCCTGGGACACTCTGACCGGGAACAGGAGCAGGGGAAGCGCCGCTCCTGCAGCTCCCGAGGCACAGACACAGCCCTGGGACACTCTGACCGGGAACAGGAGCCGAGAGCAGCCCCGCTCCTGCAGCTCCCGAGGCACAGACACAGCCCTGGGACACTCTGACCGGGAACAGGAGCAGAGGAAGCGCCGCTCCTGCAGCTCCCGAGGCACAGGGACAGCACTGGGACACTCTGACCGGGAACAGGAGCAGGGGAAGCGCCGCTCCTGCAGCTCCCGAGGCACAGACACAGCCCTGGGACACTCTGACCGGGAACAGGAGCCGAGAGCAGCCCCGCTCCTGCAGCTCCCGAGGCACAGACACAGCCCTGGGACACTCTGACCGGGAACAAGAGCCGAGAGCAGCCCCATTCCTGCAGCTCCCGAGGCACAGGGACAGCCCTTGGACACTCTGACCGGGAACAGGAGCCGAGAGCAGCCCCGCTCCTGCAGCTCCCGAGGCACAGGAACAGGGACAGCACTGGGGCACTCTGACCGGGAACAGGAGCCGGGGAAACTCATGCCCTGCAGCTCCCGAGGCACAGGACCATCCCGCCGCCGATGTCGCAGCAGATGCACGGCACAGCCTCGATCAACCACGAGCGGGGAGCGACCGCACCAACATCACCAGGGCAGGATCTCAGCTGCTTCAGAGCACCGGTGTTATCCCAGCAGCTATTTATGACTCGGTTTCTTCTCCTTACACGCTGAAGAGTTTGTCTTTTACACAAGAAAAATTTATTTTAACTAAAACTTTGTTTAAATTAAAAAAATTATAGAAGCCTCCACGTTGCAGGATAGCACCCATCAAACCCAGCATCTTTGGTAAAAAGCCTCAGCGTGTTCAGCAGTGCTTTTTGTCCACACAGATCCCAAATGAGCTCACAAGTAAATGTAGAGCTCACAAGTAAATGTAGAGCAATGACCCTATCAGGAATGCACATGAAAAAAACTAACACACAAAACCTGACAAAGTACATACCGGCTTGTCTAAATAACCACTCTGGCTGTGGTAAGAGCACAGTAGCTCTGTAACACATGGACTCCATGCCAACCCTACAGAAACCCAGGTACTGCCCAAGCCCTGCTGCTCCTTAGCTCAAGCAAGAAGTGAAAGGAGACTAAGGTCACAGAAATTCAAAGAAATGAAGCTAGTGATCACTTAAAATCTAATTAACCAAAAGGAAAGTATTCCAGTGGTATCACACTTGGTAGCTAGGCCATCCTCACAGGCTGCCTACCTGCTCTCCAAATAACAAATTTAAATCACTCGTTCCCAGCTTCTCCCAGCAGCATGGGAGCTCCCCTATGCAAACACTGCCACACCACCTTAATAAATCTGGCAAAATCACAGATATGATCTTCCTCTGACACAAAGGTAACGGCAAAAGAAAAGCCAACACAGCAAGACAAAATCTCGCTGCACCCATCAGGCCCTTGTCTCAGGCCAGGGCTGCACTGAGCCCGGGGCACTGCTCTGAAGCTGAGCTGGTGTTGCTGCAATTAGTGCTAAGACACTGATAAGAATCAGCCATTCCATGGACATATGCTACAACAACAGGGACAGGCTGGACCATAACCTTTCAGCATTTACAGAGTTTACAGCCAATCAGCCAAACAGTAAAATGGCAATGAGCTGTTGTGGTGCACATTTGAATACATTCCTAGAAAACCTACCTCCTGTTATTAGAAGTGACAAGAAGAGGATTTTTAAATGGCCTCATTATCACTTAGTGTACACAGAAACTTTACAGTTTGAACAGTAAAACGAACTTCTTTGTTGAATTACTTCAACCTCTGGACTAGGTGGATTTAAAATAGCACTCTGTGTCTGCCTAGCACCTCTAGCTCTTTATTTGGTGCTAAATGAAGACAAAACCGGGCAGTGAATAGAGCAGGGCTATCAATAGACTGCGATTGATTAAAGGGGGGGGGGGGGGGGAGAGACATCCTGTAACACACTAAATTTAGCCACAGTAACCCACAGCCATTTCTCTGCAATGCCAGGGGCTGGGGAAGCTGAGCTCCACATCAGCTATCCTGAGGCACCTGGGGCTCTGAAGCCACTGCAGCAAGTGCAACTCTGCAGCCTAAGCTGCTCTGCTGTTTACAGCTTTGTTCCTTTACATCCCTTCCACTCCAGCTCAGTAGCAATCCAATTTTTAATTCCAGTTCTGCCTCAATTATGGCCCTTCTTGAAGTTGACCGTGACTTCCTAATTGTTTTTTCTGCCCTCAGCTTTCACACACCAATTAGATATGAAATGCTCTCCAGCTGCACCTTCAGTTCACACACAATTAGGGGATGCACAGAGAAGCAGGGCTGCCTGGTGACAGAGACATTTCCTGTGTTAACACGGTAGGAAATGTGACACATCCTTAAGAGCACAGCTTGACAAAGCACGTAATCCCAGCCTCTCCTACACGACAAATGTGAGGACACTGGAGAGAGCTACCTGACTTCTCACTGCTCACTTGCAAGAATTATTTGTGGGGGGAAGAGGAGGTGGAGAGCATTGAGCTCAGGAACCAATTAAATTACTGATCTGAGCTCTGTAAGGAGAAGGAGAGGTGGAGAAAGGTCAGCTCCTTTTCTGAGTGCCCTCACTAAGTCTAAAGGTTTCACTGTACTAGAAGGAAACAAAGTATAACTACTTACTTGGAAATTGTTTTTAAAAAATCCCAAGCAATTTAAAAGATACCTTCTATCTCCTATTCCTTCAGCATGTGTCCATTCAGAAGTCTGTCAAATGCACTATTTGTGCTATGATTGATAAACAAGCATTTTTCTTCAAACTGAGAAACCTTTTAGAGAAACAGATTTCTTACTCAAAATAATATTTGAGAACCACTACAACATTTAGCTTTCTCCACTCACATTTACTGCATCCACAAAGAAATTAAGGTCCCCATACAAAGGCGCAGCATTGCCACAAGCACAGGTCTCGAAGGGAAGAAGAACCAAGAGCAAAACTGTCTCAAAACCATTTCACTCAGGCATTTGTAATTACAGTTCATTCCAGAAATCAGAACGGATATTCAGGATTATTCAAGACCTCCGAAAGATTTGCATGGAGGGGCTCTGCAGCCACAGGCACCCAGAGGGGCTTGGAGCTGCAGCAGAGCTCTGAACCAGCCTCCTCTCATCCTTCTGACACCATTCCAGGTGCACCCTTGAAAAGGCATTGACTTTAATGGTATGAAATCCAACAAGACTTGAAATTAACCTTTTAGTGAATCTTTCACATTCAATGTGAAATAACAGAGCGAGTTGTGATGTGACATTTTTGTAGGTGAAAACATCAAAGGCAGCCCTGCCACAGACTGATCTACCTTTGAACACCCAAGGGTATCTGAGACTGCCAAGTCTCTGTAGACTAGACAGAGAGAAAGAAAAAAGGAAGAGAAAGAGATCTAAGATATTCCACTATTTAAGGTGAAGTCATTTTAACTAGGATTTAATTCAATCTTTTACACTTTGTTACTGCTGGTGGTTTTTTAATACACAGTCAAAAGAGAAGATCAGGATAAAAGGAAAAGAATATTATTTCTGACTGTCAGGCCATAATAAGGCATAAATACATGAAAATTTAACTGGCATCGCTTATTCTTTCCTTCCTCTTTAGCATTCTTGCCTTAGGAATTTCTTTCTATTGGAGTTATGCAATAAACAAACCAAAAAAAAAAAAAAAGGAAAAAGAAAAGAGCAGTATCAGCCCTTCAAAGGGCTGCAGAAAAGGTAAGTACCTGTCTAATAACTCAAACATCTGAATTAATGGACACTGACTATGCCTGCCCTTCTTCCCAAGCACACACATTCAATGCCCTCCTGCTGTTGGGGCTGGGGGCTGGCTGGAGTCAAGTCCTGCAAAGTGCTCCAGGTAAGATCCCCCTGACCCTCCTGTGCCCTGGCATCACAACAAATGCCAGCCCAAATTCTGCCCTGCAGCTCCCTCCGTGCCAAGGGGGCACCTTGGGCACACCCAGCTGTGCCCAGCCCCTGACCCAGAGAGCTGTGAGCAGCAAAATAATGAAAAATTCAAATTGTTCTTACCAAAATGGTGCACTAGTGGATCCTACAGAGCACAGTGAGTGACAGAAAAATAGCCTTTATTCACAGGGTTCTCCTTCAGAGTGAAAACACCAGATGTGAGGTGCTATTACATCAAACCACGCAGCCCAGTCCATCCTGTGTGAGCCATCATGTTTTGGGAGCTGGGGTTTGGCTCCTTGCTTTAGGACAAGGCTTTTCTGCCCCAGAAAGCAGCTCAGGAGCTCACAGGGACCCTGGGCTGGGCCCCGAGAGCCACAGCAGAGCAATCTCAGGCCACCTGCAGCACCACAGCCACGAGGAAAACACAGAAGGAGGTTAAATTTGCCAGGTATGGCACCTGGCTGGGAAGTCAGCACCTTTTCTGCTAAAAAGTGCTTTATTTCAGGAAATGTGCTGTGGCAAAAAAGGCTAGACTAGGTGAGAGAAAAGAAAATAAGGGAAAGGAAAAAACCAAATTCAGAGCCAAACCTGAAGCTCTGAATATCCACAGGAGACTGTACAGGCAAGGAGGAAAGAAGGAAATGTGACACTCTGCTTCTAAAGCTGAAATTGTTGTATCAAGTTTATTAAACCATACACTCTGAGAAGCAGCACATTCCCCAAGGAATTTCTGGCAGATAGTAAACAGCCAAACCAGGAGCAGCCCCAAATTTTGCCTGGGTTTGAGTGACAGACTCTGACTTTTGAACAGCACAAGGAAGAAACAAGAGTCCACATTTCTCACACTCTAACCAGGACAGATTGCCTGACAGCAGAGAGGTCTTCAGAGAACAAGATGAGGATGTAACACACAAATTATCTCCACCAATATCCAAACCACCTCTTGGAAACAGTGGAATTGTGTCTGACATATACTAATGACATTTGATAGCCAAGGCTATCAGAGAAGAGGCTAGAAAGTAGAGAGAGAAGAGAGTAAAAAAAAAAAAAAGGGAAACTTGATGCTGCCTTCAAATTAATAACAACTTCTTTATAAAGAATAACCCCAGCTCAGCTGTGCCTGAACTTGCTCACAAACCAATGTCCTACACAGCCTGTGAGGAGCCTCAACCAGGAGGAAATCTCTCACCTCCTTCCAGAGCAATGTGAAATGAAGTGAACCACTTGAAAAAGTCAAGAATTCTTAAATGGCCTCTTTTCTGAATCAGCTTGAATCTATTTGAACTTATCTTCAAAAAGATCCTGAGATCTCACATAATGGGGAAAATTATATATAAAATACAATTTCTCATGGCTCTTTCACTGTCACTAAGAGCCAGTGGAAGAAAGAAAACTTGGAAGCGAGCTGAGATACAAAGCCCAAGATGAAGCTGCTAATTCTCACCCAGCTTCCTCCTACACATTGTGGTATCTTGACCTTGATTTCATCTCTATCAATGATAACTTCAATGCAGCAAAGATTTTTCTGATGATCATTTTCTTTCTCAGAGTCTGTGATGCCACAGTAGAGGTAGGATATGGTTTGGTGCATGAAAAAGCTGAACAGTTAAGTTTAAGATCAAAACTGTCAGTTTTTATCCTACTTGAACACAGAATTGTGACATTTTGAGAAAAGCTTCATTTGAAATGCTCATTGATACACCAGTGAAGCTCTCAAAATTGTCTTAATAGCACGAGCTAGGTGTTGACTAGGTGGATTGAAGCAAAATCAGCAGCAGAGCACAGACTCCTGCTTTCACCAGACCTCCTGAACCACCAGCCAAGGTTCCCACCATCTGCATTAGCTCTTCTTTTTGCTCAACAACAACAATTTAAACTTACTCTTATCTGCCCCTCTAAACTGCCTTTTCAGCTTTCCTCTTTGGAGGAAGAGTTACCACAAAATAAAAACAAAAACCCCCAAAACAAACTCCCCAAAACACAGCAAATACAGGACTTTATGACTCAAGCCGCATTTCCAGTGAGTCAAAAATTCAGTATCATAGCACACCACAATAGCACAACACACTTACCAGCACAGGGTGATATGATCAAGGATGGAATTTTTCTTTGTGTCCCATTATCTCTTCTTATCACTCTCTAAGGAAGAATTGTTAAGTTTTTATGTAGCTGCATTGCTAAATTCTCAGAGGAAGGAGAAAGAGAAGCCTGGCTGTGGCCCAGAGCTGAGTTTCTGAAGTTCCCCCATCCCTGGACAGGTGAGGCCCCAGGTGAGGCTGGTCAGGGCCATCAGAGCCCAACAAGCATCAGATGCATCCAGGCAAGGAGGAGACCAACACCAGGATCTGAAACCTCTGAGCATGGCACTGTGTGTGTGCACCTTGCTGCTCTACTTGCTCCAGAAAGCAGAAAATGAGGCTGAAATAAGGCTTGTGAAAGCTTAAACCAGCTTCCTTGATACGTATCAAGTCCTTTTCTTACTTATTTTGAAATAAAGAAAAAAGAACTGAGGACAAAAGAAAACAACAAAGATATGAGGATTTTATCGGCCCGTTTTGGAAAAAAACAACAAAGTGTTGTGGTTTGTGGGGGGGAAGAGAGAAATGAATATTTCTGTGATGCATTTGGGGATCAGGAATGTGCATGTGTGATCAGACAGTGCTGAGCATCACTCCTGCACTCCTAAAAGCTGATGTCTGAAGACACACAAACCAGAGCACACTAACACAATATTTTTTTGATGCTTTCCAGGCCATTACTTCAGGGCCAGTCCCCAGAGTCACTGCTCACAGCCACACTGACACAAACACACAGGACAGCACAGGCCCAGCAAAGCATTTCCCCAGCCCTGGAACAGGAGTTGTGGGCAGGCACTGGTGGAGGGGACAGAGCTTCAGCTCTTCAGCAACCCAGGGAGGCACAGCAGGGGAATGGTTCTTCATCCTGCCTCCAGATTAAACCTGCCTCTGGTGCTGTGCTCAAGTCACGGCTCTGCCTGAATTTCTGAACTAACTGGTGATCTGGAATTACCAAAGGCTAACTTGGAAATGGGCTGGTTAATAGAAGCTTTTTCAGAAATCTTTCCCAGTTTGGAAAATTGTGCTATTGCAGGAGCTTCTGGAGGGGGGCTTCAATGACCAAATGATTTCGTGGGAAGAGAGGGACAAAGCAATAAAAATGGATAATGCAGGGATATTCCACTGCAGAAAAAGAAGGGATTTTCACATGTTTATAGCAGGTACACTCAGAGTAAGTTCTACTGATGAACCTGCTTCTTCTGTTGCAGGCCAGAGTTTGCAACACACAATACTGGAATAGTTAATTTAACTTTCTGGTTTTTACAGCCAGGGAGGCTAACCTGACAAAGCACAGCAGCTCTTAACAACATACTGGGGCCTGAGATACATTTCCTTCTGGAAATGTGTCTGAAGACACAATAAAATGTCTAATAACTAGTAGATTGCTTAGATTCTGACATGGTAACAATAAACCATTCCAGAAAAGGGAAGTTACCAAATGTTCAAATTTCTGAGCAGGACACTCCTGCCCTCTGATCCCTCCTGCTCATGCACTGCACCCAACACTACATCCATGGGCATGGGCTTGAGCAGAGGCAGCATCAGGCAGTGCTGCTGCTCAGGTACATGCAGATCTGCAAATCCACAGCCCAGTTCCTTCCTTTCCACCTGCAAAGCTTCCACTGGGAGACAAGAGGCACGCTGAGAAAAGCTGGGCTTGTGGCAGCTCTAAGTTTGTATAATGCAGCCCCACAACATCACAGAGAGGCTTTCCACACCATCCTGCTTGTGCACATTCCCTGTGTCTTTCCATGAACCTGGTCCCTTTGGTGGCTCAACAGAACAAAAAAGAACGAGGGGTACAAAGAAAGATTTGTCAAAAATTGTACAACAGAAAACCTCCAAGGGCTGTTTGAAGAATGATGAAAAGAACATTAGAGTGAATAGCATACATGTCCTCAATGTGTTTAATGTCTGCTCAGTTTAAAGAAAAAGTGTCATTTTGTTTCTGAATTGATACAAGCATTAGCCTTCCCTTTTCTCTCCTCAATTCTGTGTAGACAATCCTTAACTAAGAGCTGGTTGTGGGCTGGTACAGCAGAGAAAGACAAAATCCCAATTTACCTGAAATATCATTTTGATTAAATGCAAGATCCAGTTTACCACTGGGATATACCTTGAGTCACACACACAAGCAGCAAGTGCATTTAAATGTTTGCTTTAAGTCCAACTGCTGTCTGCCTTCATCTTTGGAGAAAACTGCTCTTCAGTAACAAAGCAGAAGAAAGAATGCTACAGTCCTTTGAGAGAGTCCAGGGTTTCTCACAGATTCTAAACATTATGGAATCAAAAATCATGACAGTTTTGAACAAACTTTCAGTCAACAAGAGGGTTTTAATGCTGGTTTGAACTGCTAGTCAGAATCCTAAATCTCTGGGACAAAGATGGAAAAAGCTAGAAAAATCTAAAAATATTTATCCTGCCATATAAATGGTGCTTCTGAGGCTTGCTTGGATCTAGGTACTGAATTTAGGCCTTCTAAGTCTCCCTCCCCAGAAAAAATGCAAAAACCTCCCAGTGTCCACTGTCAGGATGAAGTCTGTAGAATGGGATATTGTTATTGGTATTAAATAAGATAGTATTGGTAGTAAAAAATACAAACCAGGAATGAATGACATCAGGGATTTCTCTAAAAACTACACTGCACGAATTTGAAATTTTCTCAGTGTAACATAATTCCAAGACAGACACTCACAGAGGGGCCATTTTCCTACCATACTTTCAAGATCCATTTTCCATTTTCCAAACAGGCCATATGTAGTAAGCAGAGAGAGTCCTCAGTAGAAAAGCATTAGCAGTAGTACAGGATCAGCCATTCCATTCCAGGCTACTTCAACACAAGAGAGATGATTTACAAGGCTCAACACACGTGGGTGCTTTCTGCTGTTTCAAAAAGTTAGCAAAGCTGACTGCTGTCTGAAAACAGCAGATTTGTTACAGAATTTTTCACACATCAGTTTTAATTTAGAATAGTCTGCCATCAGAGGAGCCACACAGACAAGAGGGAGCATCCATCCTTCAAAAGCCTCCAACTGCTTAATGGGAAAATAATACTGAACAGCAAATTGTCCCCATTGCAGCCAGCACTAAACACCTGCCCAGAGGGGCAGTGGCCAAAGGCTTCCAGAACAAAGCCAGAGCCCCTCACCAGGGCTTGGGCCACCTTTGTGCAGTGTGGGGAGGTGTGTGAGCACACACATGTCCAACTGCCTGGGACGTTTCCCTGCTGCAAAGTGTCCTCAAAGTCAGTCAGCACAAAAAATACCATGGAAAATGGACGTGCCTGGTGTTGCATTGCATCTCCTCTCTTCTGTACTGCCACAGATCAAGAACGGGCACTGATACCCTGTGGAACACTCCAGATGCAGGTGGCATGACATATTCTGGGTTTACCTGTGCTCATCACACAATAGGGCAAAAAAAAAGCAGGGAAGAGAAAAATAATTAATTCCAGCAGTATAAATGGCATGGGAAATTTATGAGCCACTCCCTTCTGGGGTGTTATTTCTCCTGTCATTGAGGTCTGGATGCCCAGCACAGAAATGTCACCAGCCTGACCAAAGCCAGGTCAGGTAGGGCAGAGCAGCAGAGCCTGCAGCACATCCCATGCAGGGCCCTCCCACTCTGCCTTTGGCTACCTGCATTCTTTGTTAACATTTTTAAAAGAACGGGTGGGGTTGGCACAACAGGAGTAAACGTATTTCAAACTCCTTAAATTATCTGTACAAATTATCTGACAAAAGGGCAACTTCAAGCAAGATCTAAATTTGCTTCCTAAGAGTTAATGTCTGCATTACCAATTAGGCTCAAAGTGATAAAAATGGACCTCAACAGACATACCTAAAATAATGCATTTTGAAAGTATTCCAGGAAGAAACAAAACCAAAGCAGAGACAAATGACAGAAACTGCAATCCCAAATTTGTTTTACAAAGTCACAATAAAAAAAGGGAGACATGAGAGAGGGAAAAGGCTGATGCATCCAGGGAGAGAAGAAGGGGTGAGTGGAAACAGCTGGAATTGTTCAGCTGTGTCAACATTGGGCTGTTTCACAGATTGACTAGCAAAGTGTCATCTGAAACCAATTACATTCCCAAAACCCCATGGACCCAGTTCATAACATTGATTAATCCACATTGCGAAAACATCCCCAAGCAAAACTAGAACAGCTGTCAGCCCTTGGAGCTCAGAAATAGCATTTGATTGAAAAAAAAAAACCCAAAAAACCCCAAAAACCCACCAAACCACCAAAAAACTACCATGCACACTCTTTAACACCATCTTTGTGATTTCCAGATCTCACACCTGCTCCTAGCCCTCAGCAGCAAACACATCTCCCTCCCTGCCCTGCCATGGCTGGGCCTGATCCCCAGACAAAGCACCTGCCTCACAAATAACTTGCTCCTCACAATGCTCCTCCTCTCCTCTGCAGCCCCTGGGGCATCACAGTTTACCTCCTCAGGGATGGAGAGGTCCTGTCCCCATCCCAGTGCCCTGCAATGACCAAAGGTTCTGTGCAATGACCAAAGGTCCTGTCCCCATCCCAATGCCCTGCAATGACCAAAGGTTCTGTGCAATGATCCAAAGGTTCTGTCCCCATTCCAGTGCCCTGCAATGACCCAAAGGTTCTGTGCAATGACCCAAAGGTTCTGTCCCCATCCCAGTGCCCTGCAATGACCAAAGGTTCTGTGCAATGACCCAAAGGTTCTGTCCCCATCCCAGTGCCCTGCAATGACCAAAGGTCCTGTACCCATCCCAGTGCCCTGCAATGACCAAAGGTTCTGTGCAATGATCCAAAGGTTCTGTCCCCCACTCCAATGATCCCCTCCAGGCACCAGCTCTGAGAAGGCACCACCTGAACCTGCCAGGCCACCTGAGCATGGCTGAGGCTCAGCTGCTGCACTCACCCAGCCCTGGCACTCTGCAGGGCTCCCCTGCTCTGCTTTGGGGGGATCCCTGTGGGATGAGGAGCTGCCCTGCTGCCATCTCCATGGCCCAAGGACCACAGCTCCTGGCCAAATTCCCACTCTGTCCCGTGAGCAGCACCCACCTGTGCTCCCCTCCAGCTCCTGAGTGGCCACACTGACACATTTATGTGTCCCACCCCAGGAGAGGATCAGACAGATGCATTCTGAGTCTACAGAATACTTCCAAGCTGACTGCAATCTATGCAAGATAGGAAAGAAGCCTGCATAAATAAAATCAAAAGAAACAAAGGGGGCATGGAAAGATTTCCAATTTCCACAACTTCCAATTGAAGGCTGTGGGTAAAAAGAAGCTTTTTCTTGATTGCATGTTAATAGAATACTTTTATTAAATAAGTTATTTTTTATGCGGGTTTTTTTTTCAGGCATATCTATTTATTTTATCAGCTATTCTAAAATAAAGTTTAGAGAAGCAGGAATGCTCCACCAGCTGGTATCAAAGATCAAGAGACCTTACATTTGGACCTTCAGTATTCTTCCTGCAATTCTATCAGCAAAAACTGCTGTCCCTGTGCAACATCAAGAGAAATTCCATCCTGCACTTCCATTTTTATTTCCCAAGTTCAGACCAAAGAGGCAAACACCAGTGCAAAGGTGCAGAGAAAGAAAAGCACAGCAATCATTTTGCTCCTGTAGGATTTCAAGCCACTGGTGAAGTTACAATTCCATTTCCAGTGAGTACTGGGTACATGTAACTTCATCATGCAGCTTTTGGAAGAGATCAGTTATTCAAACACAGATACACAACAAGTGTCCAGCATTACTGCACAGCCTCTACCAGAATTTAAATGAATAAATCAACATCACTGGACTTAACTCACTCCTTAGCCTGGAATAGAGAGAAATGCTTCTCCTCTTTAGAGAAGCTGTTTGAGAAGACAAGAATTTTATCGGAATATATTCTGGCTTATCCCTTCCTTCACTCAGTCCTCTTCTTTTTAAATATTTCTAAGGGCTTGTCACAGATCAAAAACTCACATTGTTCAAACTCCAGTATTTCATTACCATTTCAAAATCAAACACAGAAGACAAACACACAATCAATTTTATCAACTCATTACTCAGACAATAAGTTATGCTGGAATGGTTATTTGTGTGGAGACAGTGTTGAAAGGATGTATATTTAGGAAGGCAAATAAATTTCCAAACTTGAGAGAGCAAATTACCTTTTAACTCTTTGCAAAAATACTTTACAAAACAGTATTAAGCATGCCAGTAATAAGTTACAATGCATCAAACAAAAAATAACAAAATAAAAATACTACTTCACACATTAGAAATTCTGTGAAGACACAAGCTGTCCTTGCTTCCCATAAATGTTGGATATTAAAAAAAATAGCCACTGGATCTAATATTTCATATTCTGTAACATGAATAGACAGTGGCATTAAATACAAGCCAGAAAATTGTGTGACCACAGCAACCCCAAATTCAGGCAGATGGTTCCCCTGCAGTAGCCAGGCTTTTTAGAGGGACCAATACCTGATCTTCAAAGAACAGAAAATTCAAGAGCTGCCAGGTACAGCACTCTGTACTGCTGAACATGCAAGCATTGAGTTATATTTTCTGAACACTGAGGCTTGTAATAATTTTCTCATGTAAAAAGTTGAATGTCTCGACATGTATCTTCAAGAATGTAGAATTAAAAGTCAAGATTACCTCCATCTTATCAAAATCCAGCATGAGAAAGTGAATTTCCCAAGTAATTCTTACAACACCAATGACTGGATTCACATGGGCTGCTAATAGTAGCTAACAGACTGAGAGAATAATGTGTAAGGTATTCTTAAGGTTATAATGAGAAAAATTTGTACAAAGACTTGTAGAATTAGGGCAAAGTACAAAGAGATTCAAGCTGTATCACTAGCAGACATCCATCAATTCACAGAATCTAAAGTTATAAAAAGACAAGTGGGATGATCTATTCTTGCATATCCTAAGACATTGTGCATATCCCAGGTCATTGCATTTCCCATCATTAACCCCAGCCCCGGGCCCACAGGCTTTGATCAAAACTTTTCTTACAGAAAAGCATCCAAGCTGAAGCTGCAGATGTCAGGAAATGGTGCAGCAGCTCTTCCTCCCAGTAATCCCTTCCCATATTTAACCAGATTTAGAATTGAATATTTTTACCTACTCTTGATTTGAACTCATCTATTTCAGCCACTGGCTCCCATTTCCTTCAGCACCCAGTATTTGCTTTCTCTGCAGACTCTTAAACAGACACCCACCTTTCCCACTGACAAATGGCAGAGATGATGCCCCAAGTGACTGAAGTCCAACCATTTGTCCTACCCCAAGTATTCTGGGCTGACTTCCTGAACTTTACCCTCAGCATCCCCCCTAAGACATGGCTATCAGAATGACAGCAATTATTTTAGATTGTCTTGCCAAGGTGTACAGCCATACAAGGAGACAGAGCTTCTCTCCCAGCTCCCATTCCCACTTCACAAACAATAATTGCATCACAGCTCTCACTGCTGCCAGCTGTTTGTCCACAGGACATCTCTGCTCTGCCTGACAGAGTCTTCTCCCACTGGAACATTCCTTTTTCTTAGGCAAGTTCATTTACTTACTTTAGGTCCTTTACTAAACAGGCAAAACAACTCAGAGATTTTTGTGTCAAGTGTATTCTGCCACTCTGTGCTACCTGGAAATGAAGCAGCAGTAATTCAGGAAGATTATTCCAAATAATTGACAATATTGAATATTGTTGAAACTGGTTCTGATCCTTGTCAAATTGCTGTAGCACCCCACAGTGACTCTCCATGAACGTGTGTCTGAGATGAGGCAGCTCAGCCAGAGCTGCATTCAGGGCACAGACTGCTGCAACAAAAAAAGAACTTGCAGGAGGGAGCAAGAAGGGCTTGAGATCAAAGCACACCCTGCCCTGCATGGACTCCTCTGCCAGAAACAGTGCTACAAATGAGAGTACACAAGTTCTTAACCCACATCTGTCACCTGAAGGTGAAGATGCTCTGATGGAAAGCAATAATTAAAACAATCAGGAATTCCTAGCACAGCCACTAAGAGTCTTCTTGGTTCCCAGTTTGCAGAAGAAAATATGGATCATCACCCCAGATTGGTTATCTTAAAGGGTCAAGTGTTGCAGAGGAGGTATGAAATGGGTGACTAAAATAAGCAAAGGAGAACAACAGAAGGAATGTCTTCCTAAAGAGAGGAATGACCATATATAGCATGGCTTTTTTTAGCTGCACTTGATGTGTTTGATGTCTGAGGACCTTTCATCAACTCTGTCATCAAGTGGTATTTCCCAAATGGAGGACTGGTGTTCTGCAAGTGCCAGCAGTTATTTATTTGAGCTTTTGAAAGCCTGACTGTTCCATTTATCCTTGCAGGGGCCACCACCAAAGGGCCTTTTGCAGTATTTGCCTCCAGTGCTGACATGACTGTGCGGGTCCCTCTCTGTCCCTGCTCAGGACAAAGGGACCTTCCATGCAGATCAGCTGTCCCCAGCTGGGCAATGGTGACAATTCTCTGACCTCAGAGACCCCAGGAGGTGTTTGCACATCTTTGGAAAAAGAAATATGGATAACACCTCTGTGTCCACAATACATGCCTTTAAAAATATGCCTGCAGGCTTGATCTTCAATATCTTTCAGGATAGTGCCCAGAAACACCTAAAATTGTACCTATGTAACCAAAACCAGTGTAATATAGAGGTAATAATACTTAAAACCAAAACAGTTGGCTGACATATCAGTTCTTCAGGTGGCCTAATCCCCCACAAGAAACAGAGCAGGTTCTAATACTGAGATAGATAAAAAAGATCATTTTTGATGCAGTGGAAGTACAAGATACAACGAAAGAGTCAATCTGAATAAATTCCCTTCCTTTCTTGTTCTAGAAAATCATCTTCTGCTTCCTTTAACTACATGTTGAGAAAAAAATTCCACAAAATCCCACAGAGCCATATTGGATAAGAAATAAGGGAGAACAGGTAAACTGACCTGATTTTATGCTTCTTTAGCCTCTGGGACACCATGGACTGAATCAGAGCAAGGGACACACATGTCAATAATGCAGACAAATTTCTGTTTGATTGCTGCTAAATTTGGCACTGGAATCACCAAAACCCAAAATGCTGTGCAAATAGCAAGCTAACTTTTTTAAGTACTCTACAAAAGGGTCTAGAGACTAGAAATTTGCTAACAGAGAAAGGTGCCAAGAAAAAGTCATCAACACCTTCAGCTGCCCCTTGGTTTTCTCCTTTAGGAAGTATCTAGCAATTTAATGCAGCACTCAGATGTAGATGCCATGTAGGATTTAATCAGTTTGGATTTAACAGGACAAAAACTTTATTTTCTTTTCTCTGCAGAGAGCTGTGACTGCCCTGCCTGCATCCTCCAGAATCACCCCTGGATGTGGTACGAGCACAGATACAATACAAACCTGCAGTGATTGCAGGGGCAGGATGTGCTCTGAGCTCCATGGCCCTGCTCAGGGGGCAGCAGGTTTGAAGGGAGACCAAAGCTCCCCCAGGCTCAGCACAAGGCAGAGCGGCAGAAACAGGGGGAAGGATTGGCAGAAGGACCTTCAGACCCTCAGTGCCTCCCCAGGTGCCCCCTTCCAGCCCTGCTGGCTCATTCCTAAATCACCTTTTGCTGTTTTCTCACAGACAGGCTCTCAGTGCCCTTGCTCCTATTTCTTTATCTCTTTGAGTCACTGATTTTCTGAAGCAAGGTTGAAGTGCAGAACACCAAACCATCTGTTTGAGTGGAGAGGATGTGATTGTTTGCTGAGCTCTCCCCTGTTCCCTTTCAGTATGAA
Organism: Melospiza melodia melodia; assembly: GCF_035770615.1. Lineage (NCBI taxonomy): Eukaryota > Metazoa > Chordata > Aves > Passeriformes > Passerellidae > Melospiza > Melospiza melodia. The sequence continues at coordinate 1,153,168 of NC_086208.1, forward strand.
CTGTGCCTGGTACAGACCCAGCTTTTCCAGTGCATGTGCTAAGAAAAGAGGAAAAACCCAGAATCCACTTGAGGACTTGTCCATATTATACAACAGGTGAAAAAACACCTCTAAGATCTGAACTTACATTTAATTGCACAAGAAAACCACCACACCACTGATTTATCTGCTTTTCCCCAGAGATCACTGAACAAGTTGCTTTCATACCAAGAGTTTTAGTTAACCTAAATTAAAAGTACATTTTAAGATTTACTTGCTAAAAAACCCAAACAAAACCAAAGTGAAGGAGTCTGTCTGCATTTTTCTATTACTGAAACACACCATCACTCACAGCAAAGACTGTCCCATAACACATGCCTCTGCAAGGGGGAAAATGTTTTCTGGAAATTGGGAATATTATCAGGAAGCTATAGAAAAGTTACATAGATGAATAAAATTGAACTGTAGTGCTTAACCCCAGAAATGTTAAAAGAAAAATTTTATTTAAAAGAAAATGCTTTGGTGACAGCATGATCTGAAAGGTCAGCCCATCACTGAAGTTATATTCTGGACTTTTACCAAAAAAAATATTCTGTGCTTTCCACAGAGCTCATAGATTTCATTTTAAATCCTTGAAGCCTGTTAAGTTCCTGAAGAAGACATGATTGTCTTGTTTTTGTCAACACACCCACCTACCCAATCAACCTTCAAAACATCAAAATTCACTTCACTCCCACTATCTCCTTGATGTAAATTATTCTCCTATTAATAATTCTCTTTTGTTATAATCAACCTTTCCTACCTCACATGAATTGCTCTCATGCTAATATGACTGAGTTTGATCTAACTTCTTTAAAAAGTCCTCATTGGAACAAAAAGTAAAAATATTAGGGGCAAAATTCTTGTCCCCCTTCAAACACTGGACAATATCTTGGTGTTTGTGGTGAAATTCATCATTTCATCTGCAGGGTTCAAAAGCATGCCTGTAACTAATTCAGCTGGGATCCTGACACTGGAGAAAGTGGCCATTATTAACAGGTATTTGCCAAAGCACTCGCCATTCCTGCATTCCTGGGAGTGACTGAAACCTGCTTTGCTCAGAACACTCCTCCCTCTCCAGGTCTGACAATTCCCAGCATCCCCAAGGGGGCAGCTCCTCATGATGGCCAGATAAACCACATCCCAAACCAGGAATAATAGATATAAATAATAGAAATTATTATTATTAATATTTAATTAATAAATATTAACAATGTAGATAATGAATAGCTATAATAATATATAAACATACCCTTGTGGAGAGCAGCACTGAGCAGTCCCCAGGGTTTGTTCATTAATCCCACATCATGTCACCAATGCAAAGCAAAATTTGTCCCAGGCCTGAATTATTCCTTTCACCCTCCCTTCCAGGGGGAGCTTTGTGCTGTGAGGCTGCTGTGCCACCCGTGGAACACAAAAGGCACTGCAAGGGTTAACCTGGCTGTACCTGCTGCAAACATGATGCTCCACACGGGGAGAGCTGGCCTTGAGGATGCTCCCCAAGCCTGCGAGTCCTGCACTGGGACACAGGATTCCCAGTTTGCAGTGAATTTCCTTTATTGTGCTCAATCTTTCCAGTGGTTTTCCAGTTTCATGGAAATCAACCCATCTTTCTAAGACTCCACTTTGAGTTCAGCCCCTGCAGCACAGGGGCAGAGGTGCTGCTCACAGCACGAGTTCCAGCACCACCAAATCCCATGGGAGTCCCACAGCTGGAGAGAAAAACCTATGGATCTACAGAACAAAAGTGTCTGGCTGCTGTTAAACCAAAGTCAGATAAGATAAATATAAAAGTTCCCTTCTGAAATCTATTAGAGATGCAGGAGTGTCAAATACAGCCTTTTGTGTTTGCAGGGCTTTTTCCTGCCACCAGTTTTAACAAGCTGTTTGTGGGACTGGGGTTTGTTTCAGTTGTTTCCTTTTTTTCCCTCCCCTTTTCCTTCCTGGCTACCTGAAGTCTCCCCAGGCAGCTCAGAGTTTGCAGCAGCAATTCCCAGGAGATGCTCTGACATGATAACAACAGCCAGGCTGCAGCTGCCCTGCTGTGAATCCAGCCAGGGACCCTCTGGGGCTCCTCTGTGGGCTGGGGCATCTGGGTTTTCCTTAACCTTTTATTTTTATTATTAAAGATTTTAATTTTTTTTTTAATAATTTCCCTTTGTTATTGTTAAAGATACTTTTTTACCCAGGGAGTTCATTCAGGTTGTCAAGCAGAAAAGGATTTTAAAATGCAAAGGCAGCCAATGGATTGTCCCTTTTCCTGCTTCTCCATTTTCCTAGATGCTTTTAGCACGGATTTTTTTTTTCATCAGGCGTATATACTGATGTATAATAGGAGCCAGAATCAAATCTCTGATGTGCCCAACAGGCAGTGGGTTACAGAGAGTGTCCCTGCAGCAGCTGGTGAGCTGGGCAGAGTGGGTTTTGTATCAGCACTGCAATATACTGGGCCGACTTTTCTAAAAACAACAACAACAGGAATTTTCACCTTTGGTCTGTGAGCAGATTTTAGCTCCTCCACTGCACCTCATTTCTAAGGGGCAACAGCAAGAGCTAACAAACACACTTTCTGCTCGTGTTTTATGTGAAAATCCAAAAGGCAGGCAAATTTATGAGTGCTGCTGGGAGATATATGACTGTCTTTTGGCAATGAGCTCCAAGTGATGAATTATTTCAGCAGCACAGGTCAAACAATAGAACTGCATGACAGCTGCAAGCACACACAATAGCAAGGAGCACAGTTTAGCTGAAACTGAAAAATGTTTCCTAAAAACACTGTCCAGCATGATAGAATGATGCTTTAGGGGGAGATGTGAGGGTGAAATTTCTGTTGTTTAGAAAACTTCTATTACACAGTTATAACTTTGAAAAGATGGAATTTTCCTCCTCCACACCTAAGTCTTTAATTTGATAATACCAGTATGGATTAATACTTGCAGGATGCAAAGGAATGTAATCACAGCTGAAGCAGCACTGTACCTCAAACACTCCTGCACACCTAAAACCACTCATGGAGCTGTAATCTCATGTGTAAACGTCAAGAAACCCCCTATATACAGACATCCTTATGTTGTTAAAATAAGGAATATTAGCAAGACTGTGATCCACATGCTTAGAGCACGTTGGCCAATGCTCCTCTGATTTATGTTCTAGTACTTTATAATTTGCTTTAGAAAAAGTCAGGAAAGTACCCCTGCCTGGAAGAGTGCAGCCCAGATTTCCCAGGAGAAAAATACAAAACTGGGCAGAATGCTGCCCCAGAGAAGGGCTGGGGGCCCTGCTATCACAAAACCAGCTTAAATAACTTGAGAGCAGTCAGAGAAAGAATCCAAGCTCCATGTACACAGGGGTGTAGGGATGTATTCTCCTTCTCATGGAGTTAACTCAGGGGTGTATGGATTGAAGAACAAAGCTGTGCATTAGCTATTTATACACTTATGCAATCAATACTGAAATACATGAACATATAATTACATAATTATCACATTAGGAAGTCCATAATGAATGATTTAATCAAGTTTAAAAAGAATACCATAAATGTGGCCAAATGATAATGAAACTGCACCACATTAATAAATCTGACTGGGAAAAGGCAAGTACCAGCAGAAACTGGTAGGGGACAACTAGTTTACACATCAAGATGTATCACAACTACAATATTTAAGAATCCTGAGGACATTTCTGTACTTCAAAGAATGAAAACAAATAAAAACCTAGCCCACTGACACAAGGACTTGAAACAAGAAGTGATTACATGTGGATTAATGTTGTTAGAGGTTAGAGCCATAAGAATCACTAGCTGCTTGTAAAGACAGATGCATGACAAGATGACAGATTTTTGGGAGAGCTTTTCTGCTCCAAAGATGGATTTTGTGATTCTATACTCAGAAACAGCCCCATTCATTTTGTTTACTTGGACTGGTTACCATCATCCTCAAGATTTTCAAACTATGTCTGCGCAGCTCAAAAATGAATAATTTATCCAGTTGCCTGTATTTGCATGTGGAGCCTGGCTCGGGGCTGTGTGGAGCTGAACAGAGCTGTCTGTCCGTGCTGTCCTGCAGGGCCCTGGGCACACAGAGCCCCCGTGCCCTGCTCCACAAGTGGCACACCTCCGGGCTGGCAATGCCACCAGGGGCACGCAGCTCCCTGAGGCACCTTAGACACTACAAAAGTGGCAGATTCAGCCAAACTTGCTGAGTCCCACTGAGCTGCACCAGCAGAGAGGCGACGGGTGCCAAAGCAGCTCCCAGAGCCCTGGCACAGAGCTGGCACCACTGGGGTGACTATGGAAACACCCAGGGCAGGGTGAAGAGCAGCAAGGACAGTCACAGAGGAATGAAAGAGCAGTGACAGAGCCCAGCCAGGCCAACAGCCCTCCCCCAGCCCTTCTGCAGGCCCCTGTGCTCTGTTACCCCTCGAGCAGCCCTCTCCCTTCTGCTGCCTTTGCTGTGGCATCACTGCAATTGTGTCCCAGCCCAAGGTGGTAACCAGCAGTGTATTTATTACCAAAGCCATCAACTGCACCAAGCTTTTGCTGACTGACAAAAAGGCTGCTACAAACACATTTCCATTTTTCTTTAATTTCAGCAAGGAGAGGCAAAGAATTGGATGGGAGAAAAGGACATGTTAGGGAGTGGCAAGGCACAGTCTCTGGAGAGCTCAAACCAACAAAAATGCATAGTTTCCACTGTGGAAAAAAATATGGCTTAATAAATCATCATCTGAAGTTGCCATGGTAATAGTAAATGTCTAGTTGCCTATACTGTTTAACTCCATACATCCACTCCTGCAGGAGAGGAATAACACCCATTTCTCCTCTGTAGCAAACACTGGAGATTCTTATTTAAGGATGAGGACAGAGTGTGCAGCTCAGCACAGGCGGGCTCACGACCTGCAGGGTACTTGAGGTGAAGGAACACTTTCTTTATGCAAGTCAGCTCCCCAGCACACAGCCACTGTACTTTGTGCAGAACTCTCTTCCTGGTGCAGTTGCCTCCGACTGCAGCCCTGCCAGATCAGCAGCAAAGCAGCCCCTGCCTGCTAAAACTGGCAAACGCTGTGACTGACTGAGCACTGCAGCCCCACACGGAATGCAAGCCATGCTGTAATAAATTATCATAGCTGTAGGTAAATATAGACACATAGACAGAATCCAAAAGAGCTTTCTGTGGACCAACCACTCCTTGGAGGGAGGGGCTTGAGTAAAAAGAAAGAATCTGACAAGGAAAAGGATGGTGCGTGGGTCTCTCGCAGAATAAGGTCAGCTCCCACAGACTTCCTCAAGCAAGTTTCTTAATGTTCCTGTATCTCAGTTCCCCCATCTGCACAACAGTGTTAACATGTACTCTGCTTATCTAAGCTTATTAGCATGGAGAAAGTGATTTGTTATCTGAAAGTTCAGAGCCTATGAAAAAAGAAAACTTTTGTTTCAAAACTTCGCCACCTCTAAGAGTCTGGAAAAAAAAAAATAGCCTGGCTGGCAATGCCTGTGCCAAAAATCACTGTCAGTGTTTGTAAAGCAGAGATGAAACATTTCCACATCACACAAAGAGGCAAATTGACTAGTCATACTTAAAGCACTGTAATAAGATAAATGAGCAAAAAGACAGTCAAGAAAAACCAAAGCGACAGTGGCACTGGGAACAGTCGCTGACTGGAGAAGTGCAGCTCAAAGGCAAGAGGAGAGAGAAGGTCAGGTTCAGCTTTCCAGCTAAGGAGCATGCCAGTGCTGAAATCCAGCAGATTTCAGTGTCTGGAAATCAGCTGGGTTTTTCTAAATATTCATTTAAAAAGTTTGCTGTCCCAGCTCAGCTCATGGTCACACCTCTGGCACGTGACAGAGGTTTACATAAGGTCAGGTTAAATATCTTCCCTGGTTTCTCATAAGTGAGCTCCCTCAGACCACATACACACCATGAAATCTCAGTGCCAAAACCCAAACCACAGTTCTTGAAATATAATCTGTGAATAAAGAATACTTGTTTTCATTAAAGCAGGTCCTAGAAGGCAGTGCCAGCACAGTAACTGTGAGCGCAGGCAGTTCAACTGCACTCTCCTTGTAGGCTCTCGAGCCTTTGCTGCTGCAATTTCACATTAAATAAGGCACAACGTTAGCCTAGAACAGAGCTCTTGTAAAACTGGGATTTTTCAAGAGGAGGAACCAGATCTGTGCCTCCTGACTGTTCTAGGACAGTGCCAAGCACCAGCACTTTGCTCTCAGTCTTTTCAGAAAGCTCTGTATCAGGCTACAGAAATGCAATGTGCATAAAAGTAGTTTCTACCTTAAAGCCATTTACCACAACTCCACATTCTCCTCTTTAAAGGAATATACTACCTAAAAAATGGGATAGGATTTTTAACAAAACTAAAACTTACAGTAAGTCTGAATGCTTTCTAAAATGAGTCTTTTCTTAACCTGTAGAAGATTAACTAAAGGCAAAAACTTCTCAGAACAATGACACAGTTTCACACATTACAATCAGACAAAATCATCACCTCATTACAGACTCCATCTCACAGGTAGAGGAGCATATGTGCATAGAGGAGCATATTTGCAAGAAGTGCAGCAGCTGAACATTTGACTTTCTCAACAGAATATTTCAAACACCCATTTCCTCTTTCTGCATGTGTTTTGTGTTCCTGAGACACAGAAGTAATGCCAAACCCTGCAAAAGCCAGCAATGCACAGCTGTGAGAGGCTCCTTGGTTCAAGGTGCACCTCACACACCCCAAGCTAAGGGCTCAGGGTTTTGGGGTGCCCCACTCCTCCCTGACTGCACTGATCCAGCCTCACTGTCTCCCAATGCAAACCCAAACTCCAGATGGAAATATAAATTCATAATAGGTGCAGGGCAAATATCCAACATACCGAGGTTACATCACAGTGGATGCAATTTGCAACTCCAATGGAAAGACAGTGAAAAGAATCAAAGTGATCCTTCGAGGGAAGTGTGATGTACAAGCTAATGCAAAACCAGCATTTTGTGCCCTCTGCACAGACATTCATGGCTTGACATTAAATATGTACAAGATTTGAGCTTGGGCAATTTCCTTGGAAGCCACCAATGCTATCTTTCTGCAAACACTTTGCCTTCACTCTCAAAGAGGCCAACATATCAAAATATTGCCAAACTGTAGCATTTACAGGTCCAATGATAATTCACTGACTCAAAAAAGAAAAAGAGGACACCATTCCTTACCTCAGAAAACCTTATGCCAACAATGGACACAAAAAAAAGCCTCTAAGTATGTAACAGAAGAGGTAAAAAATAGTGAAAAACCATAATGAATTTCCAAGTTAAAATCCAAGAAAGTTTTTATCCCTTGTACTCTCTCTCTTTTCTTCCCTCTCAAGGGACACAGGACTCATGAGATCTGCTAGGCACTTTCTGCACAACGTCAAACAAAGCAGACAGTATCAGAACACCTGGATACTAAGCAACAATAAAATATTTTGAAAATTATTCTGTCTCTTCTGAACAAGAATGCTGCCAGTGCCTTCAAACACAACCACAAGGTTATTTCTACGTAGTCACATTTACCTCAAATGTAAGAAATGGCGAAAACATACTGTATTTTTAAGATGATAAATGTTTCTCAATCATCTGCCTCTTCTGCGTGTATCTCAGTTTTTCTGGAATGAAGGTTAAAATGGACACCACAACACAAAGCAGTTACAGCTTGCTATTTCTCCCAGCCATTCTGTGGCCAGAAGACAAGAAGTGTGCAAACATTCTGGCTCCTGGTGGGCAATGGAACAGCAGTGATGCTGCACACCAGAGGGGCAGCAGCAGCACCTCCACCCCAGCCAGGAGCCCCCAGCGCTGGCACTGCCCCATTCTGTGTGTGACATGGCACACATGGCACTGCCAGCGCTGCTCTTTGTGTGCACAAAGCCAAAGCTGGCCAGAGATCAGGGCACAGCCTTGCAAAGGACAAGAAATCACAGGGGAGCTCTGGACAGAAAGCGCTGAAGAGGTTAACAGGAAAAAAACTGTATTAATAAAACATGAAGTTATTTAAAATAGTTCAAGTGTAGCAGAATTCACTTTCAGTTATGCCAGACTGGATGATGAAGTTTGTGTGATTAATTCCATTCTCTTCCTTTTCATCTCAGAAAACTGTCAGCTCTGTTGTAGCAACAACATACTGTTACAGTGGCATCGTGAATAGCTCTTGGATAGCAAACAAAAAATATTAAGAGAGCTTTGCCAATTACCTACCACAGGTTTTGCTCACTTAAGCTGCCTTATTCCCTTAAAATTCTATTGTCCGGATATTTAACCTTTTAAAAGTAATAGGCACCACTTAAAAGCAATTGCCACTTTAATTGTGAATTGGGGTCGTAAATCCATTCTTTAGGAAGCATTTTTACAATCTGGTGAATTCTTTTGAATGTGCCTCCTTTAATTCCCTTGCAGGCAACTTCTGCTATAATGAAATTTTTCATTTGCAAATTAGATTTGCTTGTAGCTAGAAACAAAAAGCCATCATCAGAGAGCCAGTAAAAGGAATGCATCCTTACCTAGTAGGAACAATTAGTTGCAGTGACTGCAGTTGTAAAAGCTGCCTCTTTTCTTCTTTCTCCTCCAGCTCTATGATCTGAAGCAGGACTCAGAAACACTGGCACAACAGGAATTGGTGTGTTTCTATACACAGAAAAATAAATGGAGAGCTGTGCCTCTTTACAGGGTCTTAAAAACTGGACTGTATTAGGCAGGATCCATTGCTAAATGTCATTTTTACATATGTGTGCATAGACTCTGCATACATATCCATGTTACAGTAGAGAAAGGAAAATTTAATTATTAATGCAGAACTACCACTCAGCAAGGGACTGAAGCAGACATTCACATAATAAATACTCTGCTTAAAGGCAACAGTAATCGGCCTGACAAATGTCACAAACTTCCCAGTGCACTCAGCTTGGTTTGCTGTGTCTTATTGACAACAGAGAACTCAAGATAACACAGCAGCCAAGCCCACCCACTGCCCCCTTTCTCAGGCAGAAACTCATGGTCACTTCCATTTGGCTTCCAGAACACCTTCCAACAGCCAACAGGCAGAAAAACATCAACCAGCCAACCCAAAGCTACTCAAGAAGTTTGCTGAAGAATTCAGCACTGAAAAAGGATCTTCTTAACTCCAGTCTTGTACCTTGACATGCATAAACCTGGGCTAACCCCAGAACACTGGGTATGGTTTAGATTTGAACCTCTGTTTTCCCTGATGTGCATTTTGTTTTAACTTGTAAGACTTAATACTTCCTTGAGACCAAAATAATCCTGAGACTGAACAATCCAGTTGTTATTTCAGTAACTAAACCCTGTGTGAGAGTCAAGTATTGTATTTTTAGGTTCCCTGCAAGAAGCATTGTTCATTTTTATCCTTTCAGTGGGTGATCTTTATCTCTGGCAGCCTTTGGGATCTTTTCTTCCTGTTCAAACACCAAGGACATTCTTATTATTCTTCACTCTAATGAATCCTGTAGCCTTCGGAGTGGGCCACAACTCATTTGGGGAAATTAGTGAAAGGGAATAGCTACCAGATGACAATGAGGAGACCTGAGAATGATCCCATTTTCAGGCATGAAAAGGAAGTCGCTGGAAACATACCTGCCATTAGGCACAGCAGGAGCCGGGAGCTTTGAAACTAACATTGCATAAAGGGAAAGTTCTGCTTTTGGAAAAGTGGAAGATTTTATCTGGATACGTAAATCTGTCAATCGCCACATGCCGTATTTCTCTTTGCAGCAGAGAGGTTTGCGAGGGCTTTATTTTTTTCTGTCAACCATTTCAAACACAAAATTCTGTTCTTTTTTCCAGTCAGCCCTGCACATCAAGCTCAGGAACCCTTGCTGAAAAGCTCTTCCGGCCTTTTATCCTGAGCCCTGCAGAAAGCAATTTAGAGCCATAAACCAGGTTATGTGCACAGTGCTGATGAAACCATCGCTCGCCTTCGCGCGGCAGCGCTTTGAAAAACTCCAGATCTAGAACTCTCCACATCTCCTCCCTTTCCTGCAAGGAGGTTTTGCTCCCAGACCACTGGAAAAGAGCAGCCAGCAGATGACACAGGCAGAATTTGCCAGGCTGTATCAAACACTGTGCCACAAACTCTGTAACCTGCCCAGAGCCACACACAGTGCCCGGTGAGCGGGGCAAACACACCCAGTGCCCAGCCAAGCTCTGTCCTGCAGCAGCAGGGAAACAGCCTGGCAGCCTCTGAGCTCTGTTCCACCTCCACCACCTGGTAACCAGGTCATGGATGAAGCCTGAAAGAGCCCATGGTCCCCAGCTGCAGCAGGATCCAGCTCCTGGTGCTCCTGCACTTGAGTACAGCACTGGTGGGTGTGAGCACCATCACAAGGCAGCAGTCAGGGATGAGGTCCCCATGAATCTACATTCAGGACACATTGACAGCCATGAATTTGCAAATTAAAGGCTGCTCCTAGGCAGACATGCTGACCAAGCTGGCTGATGTGTACCAGTCAGCTGAGAAGGAATCAAAAATGCTGAAGTCAAGTCCAAATACCACACTTCTGCTTTTTCTCATACATGATAGACTGAATTTCAGGTAAAATAGATTGGCTTTAAGAGGGTGACTTAGGAACCTAGAACAAGTACTAAGTATGCAGTCAAGCTTTCCTGTTCACATAACAACATTTATTCCTACTTTAGCATGAAATCTGGCACAATAAAAAAACCCAAAATATTTGTAAAATCCAAATATCTTGGATTTCTAGCAAACTATTTTTGGTGAAGCTCACTGTTGTCCCAAAGGTCCCATGAAGACAAGGATTTGAACCTCAGGCTGAACAACCTGCCCATTACCAGCTCTGAGAAAGTCTTGGCGTCAACTTGTGGCAAGGTCTTGAGAGCACTTCCACAGCCCTTCATCCAGAATGGAGCACTCTCCTATCTGGGAGGGTGCAGGAAGCCACAGCAACTCCTTACACATGGCAGAAAACCTGAGATCTCCTGTTGTGCCCATCTCACAGAGGTCTTAACTTCTCATCAGAAAGAAGATCAGTCCTGCCCCAGGCTGTGCACTGGGCACTGCTCCCTTCTGTGGCCCCAGTGCCATTACACAGCCCTGGCTGCCCAGATCCCTCCCTCTCTTGGCCTGGCTCTCATTTACCCTTTATCCTGACAACCATCATTCCTGTAGAATAAACACCAAGGTCTCCTATAGGAGCACTCTGGTTTTCTTTTTCTTTCTGCCTTATCACAGTTATATTCCTCTCCCTATGCTGGTGACACACATGGATGCAGCTCTTCTGGAAAGTACATAGCACTAAAAGGGAAAAAAGAGAAACAAACAACCAAAAGAAACAAGTGAAGGCAGAGAAGAGGGACTGGCAAGACAAGCTATAGAAAAGAAGATGTGCTGCCCAAGGTAAAAGAAATGGAATCAGGTGTGAGTTACAGACCAAGCAAAGCAGGCTCAAACTGGGATTCCATTTCAGCTGTTCAGGCTTCTGCTGATTAAAAAAAAAAAAAAAAAAAAAAAAAAAAAAAAAAAAAAAGGTGTGTTAAGGATGACCCTGGGGAAAAAAAGTACAGAAAACCTGCTCCCAGAGAGTGATGGAACATCACATGAACTGACCAAAATGTGAGCACCCCAAAAGCAGAGGAGAAGCTCACCCTTTATGGACCTTTACAATTCCAGCCTCCCCCCTAGCACTGAATAGGTCCAGTCTGCAGAACCTGACACAGCCCCATCCTAAAACTACAGAAAAACTGACACCTCCTCCCATGTGCCCTCAAAAGTTGTGCAGTACACAGGCACAGCAGCAGTGAGAACAAGGAGCTGACACTCCTTGCCCTCTCCCAGCATGTCCCCTTGTACCCTGGAGGAGCAGAAGGAAGCCCCACTGTCATCTGAGTGTAGGAGGCAAAGGAGAGAGCTCCAGAAACAGGCCAAGGCTGGAGGGATGTCCTGACTGCAGAAACGCTCCCAGGTGGCAGCACACAGACTAGGACAGAGCACTCCTCTTGCATCCACCAAGATAACAACTGCAGTTCCAGCAAAGCTGCTGAAGCAGTGCCCCAGCAGCACGGGTAACTCACCATGGTTCCTGCTCCCTGCCCTGGCTGCTGCAGCCCCTCCACAGCCCACAGCTGAGCCCCAGCCAGCACACAGCCACAAAAGCTGTCCTGTCGTGTGCTTGGACATGCTTGGAAACAACTAAGTTCATCATTTTTCTGGGTTTTAAAGGAACAGAATCAGATCGAAGTATTTAAATATTCTGATCATGAAAATAAGAAACAATACCTTCAAAGGAAGGGAAAGCACAGAGGTGCATCTATTCTAGCATTTTTAACTATAATGCACAGCACTCTGCAAATTTTAAGTTATATGTCAGAACAGATCTCAGAGACAATAGCTTCTATGGTGACTGTACCTCACCACAGTCTGACAATTGTTTTATATTCCAAGGGCCCAACAGCTGAGGTACCTGAAATGGTAAAGGCAGCAGAAAAAACAGGGCCAGCAAAATGCAATGTTTTACAGGTCAGACCACAGCAGCATTCCTGCTGTGTGACAGGGCAAAAACCCCCAAACCTCCGAAGCACTTTGAGGTAACTCCAGAGGGGGCTGAGCAAAATCTTTGAAACTGGCCATCCATTTCAGACACAACCACACTGAGCCCTCTCTACTCTTCCACTAATTCTTTAAATAGCATTTAAGTCATCTTCTCATTTTCCATTCTTACTTCAAGCTGATGACTTCCCCGTTTTTTGTTGTTTTTTTTTTTTTAAGCCTCTCCTAAGCAATTATTTTGCCTAACAATTTGTTTTTATTGCTGGCATGAAACATCTTTAGATTTGCCCCTGGAGGGCTATCCCTCCTGCTTCTACAACCGATTTCTTGGAATCCAGGGGCTCCATAATTAATCTGAGAGATACTTTCTGTAAGGGATGTATGACATTTAGAGTTACACTAACACTGCCTTTGGTTATGTTTTGGCTTTGTTTAAATCTTTAATACTGAACTTTACTTCAATCTAAGAAGAACTATGTGAAGTGACTGCTAAATGTCCTTTATCTTCCTCCATCTTGAAGACATTTGTTGTTGCTGTAAACAACTTGCACACTTCCTGAGGACTCCTGTGAGTGATTCTGCACAGGCACAAACTAACAGGTGCTGGATATTAAGCAGGACATTCCAATTCCTATCACATCCATTGACTCTTGGCTCCAGCTGCACTGGAAACCTGTGTCCCAGAAAGTTGGCACACAAAGAAAGCAGCCCATGAACAGTGCAACTTTGGGTCATTTGCATGCAGGAAGGGATGAAATCCCTTTCCCTTTAACATGCTGAATTTGCCTTGCAACCACCCTAAAATGCCACTTTGCAAATGTGGTATGTTTCATTAATCTAGAAAAGATGCTACATCAATCTCCTTTACATCTCAGGTTTGATAGACAGGGCTAGTTTTCTGGTTTCTCCCCTCAGTTAAACAATATGCTGATCCTTTTATTTTTATTAAAGTTATTTTCTTCTCAGGAATAGTAAGGAATCATGTGCTTATTAAATCACAACTCTGGTTGAATGCATATCAGGCTTTCTATCAGCCATACCTCTTATTTCAAAACCCACAGCTGCTTCTCATGACCCACAAAAAAAGAAAACAAAAAGAAACCTCCTGTCCCCCAGTCAGATTTAAGACTCTTATTCTCTACAGATCTTATTCAGGCAAGTAGGAAAATCAGCAAAATCACACAGGTTTGGTTTTTTAGTGAGTTTGGGTTTTTCCTAAGTCTCAAAGTCAGTAAGTTCTATCAGTGTATTTCAAACATAAATTCTGACAAGTGTTGAACTTGAGCTCTCACTTTAACATCCTTAATTTTCCTAAATACCTTATAATGAAGCTTCCAAAAGCTCTCCCTAAACACAATGCTTCATTACAGAGATGAGAACCCTGATCCCAGGGGATACAGCTTGTCTTATTTTCTTACTAATTTTCTCCAAAAAAAACCCCTCACCATTTCTGTAACCTGAAAAGGTGCAAGACCTAAGACATGAAGCCAGGAAATGTATTTCTCACTTCCTAATGAGGATGTTCCTGCAGAGCACAGCTGCACCCCAACATCAGCCCAACAGCAAGGGGCAAAACCTGGGGGGCTCAGGGCTCTGACAGAGGCTCCTCTGCCTGCTCCCCATGAGGAAAAAGCTTCATTCTGCTCCTGGGGCCAACATACAATACAAAAGGCAGGGGTACTTTAACTAGAATATGTTTTTCTCTCCACTGGATTAAATGGGATTTTGCCTCATTAATCAACCCAAAATGTTTTATCTAATGAAAACAAGACCAGTGCTCACACCAATCACTGTATCCTTGTATTTCCTCTCTTCACGGATCCTCACATAAAAACTAAATACAGTGAAATAAACCCAAAATTTCAGTGAGCTTTAAAATTAAAGCACAAACAGGTGTTGAATTATTTCTTCACAAACATTTAGATTTTTAGAAGCCTTTGTACATGTTTTGGTTCAAGAAAAGGCCCTGGCACTGTAAAGTGTGTGCTGGGCATTTGGCTCAATGCAGTGGGGCTGAGGGGCACAACATGCTGGGGATTTCACCTCATCAAGGTGAGATTTCAAGGATACAATTTCAACTCAGTGCCTTCAATATTTCACCATGATGAGGAAAAAAGGCAAACCAAACCAAGAGTATGACTGTGAGTATACACACCTGCTGTAAAGCAGCAGAGACACATGGCCTGGCATTTACCCTCACTGGCCAAAGCAGGATAATGCCTTGTGATGAAATTATTAACAAGGGAAAACAGACATTTCCACAACCCATTATTTTGATTTTTTAAAAATTCTTTCTCATATTCCCTCTCAAAATTTAAACTTGGGATGTTTGACAAAGTATAGAATGATTTTTTTCCCCTAGCTTATGATTTGTAATTTATGCAGGCTATCATAATGTGAATAATGAAATATTTTTGCATAGTTTTATTCCTATGAAAGGAAGAGCATTGGCACTGTCCTGTCATTGCAAATGGTCCTGGATTTCTGATGTCTCACTTCAATTGATGTTAATGAGGAAAAGAAAACTCAGGCAAAATCTGCTGTTGGCACAGCATACAAGAAAAAAGCCTCACAGAATCCCAAAAGGGGGAGGGTGGAAGCAGGCAAATCTCTAATGCATAAAGTAATAGAGTTTCAAAAGACCTTTACAAGCTGTTAAGTAGCAGTTGGAAAAGAGAAAAAAAATTTAAAATTACCTAAATGGCCACACAAGATCTGGGCAGGACCTACACCTTAACTAACATTTCCCCCTTCCCACAATCTGTATATGCCTGCACTATGGATTTCAGCTGAACAAAATTAAATTTAAAAAAAAGAAGAAGTTTTAAAAAAGTGGTGTCACTCCATCTGAAATCATTAGAGAGGTCTGACAGTTTCTTTGGGTAATAAAAGTTAAGATATTCATTTCAACGATTTTGGCTGAGACTACACTGAACTTTACTGACAGAAAATGGCAAACCTTCAGAGGCTCAGCCATCATGGCTAATAAGTGCTGCAATGAATCAAACTGATTAACTGGATTCCCTATAGACTTCCAAAACATTTCTTTGTAATTCACAAGCAAATATACATATGTGCCATGAGCTTGTTAGATAGATGACAAATGAAGAGAAGAGCCTCAGTGTACATACAGCTGTTCTGAGTTTGAAATCCCTGAATTCCAAGTCTTGGGAACTCCTCTGGAGCCATTTCCTCCCTTGAACACTTTGGTGAGAAGGCTGAATCTCTGGATGAACACTGCTCATTTGCAAGTGGCTTCCCTCCATCCTGCTGGATGATTGCACATCAGTAACCTCATTAAGGATCAAACCATTACTTCCAAAATTACAGGGTGCTTTTTTTTGGTGAAAAGTCAGATGCTACAAGTTAGGCTGAAGAACAGAGGCGAAGGAACAGTGAGAGGACCATGGGACCTCTCCCTGTGATTGTGTGGAGCCACCAGGTCCTGGTAAGCTCTCAGCTTCTGGAGAAGGAGAGGAGCCCCAGCAAGGCACCAAGCTGGGAGCCTTTCCCGAGGCCCCAGAGCACTGAGAGGGGCTGGGCTATGTTACCCGGGGGCACAGGGAGAGAACAGCCCCATGTGGCAGCAGGTGCTCCAAAGCATTCCTGAGGGAGGCACCGAAATATGGAGAGCAAGGTAAGAGCATCAGTCAGGGTCACCACCCTCGCCAGGCAGAGGGGCTGTACAGGAGAGGGTTTGTTCATCACAAATCAGTAAGGACTCATTAGCACTTAAGGAAACATTCTTTCTTTCAGAGATGCATTTCAATATCCACAGTGAAGCTCCTGGATATTTTCTAGAACTATCTGCATTAAATATAACTCCGAAGAATTCACATTCCTACGATGTACTGAGCAATAATGTGAAATACTGTATTGTTTTAAACATCCAGCCATTATCTATTTCCTACTTGGAAGCTGAAGGACTCAAGGGGAAACTGATTAGGGTTCTATTTTTAGTTAAAGATGCTTAAGTGATAACTAAAGCAAGGTTCCAATATACCCGGTTTTTGCTTACTAAAAAATATTTTATGTTTTAAAAAAATCCTGCTGTATTGTTTCATCAGAGAAAGAATATATACACAAATACTTCAAGTTTGTGATCAGTGCCTGATAAAAACACACCACCTTTTGCAGCTTGAACAAAGTATTTCAAGCTAAAACATGTGGCTCTCATTGGGTTTATTACACATGAGAACGGGAACCCTCTGCCTCCCACTCTGATTTCCTGCCTTGGAAATGCCCCCTGTGAACAGAGGGAGCTCCACGAGGCCCAACTTTCCTTCTTCCCATCAAAGTGCTGGAAACTGCCCCACCCACAGTGTTCCACTCCAACTGGATGGAAGAGCTCTCAACCATCAGCAATCCAGCTCCACATCTTGCTTCAGCTTCTCCTTATGCCCCGTGATGAGGGCACTGGTGTGGAAGGAGACTTCCTATGTTCTGGTCATGAAATATATAGGAGCCAGGAGTGCATGTGCACATCCCAGGGATGTGCTCGTGTTCCAGCACTAACACTGCCCTTGAAACCATAGCAACTCATCACCCAGACTGATGTCAAAGTGTTTCAGCTTCAAACACTAATGCATTGGGCCACCACTAAAATGAAAAAGACAGTTTATTGTAGCATTTGTTAAAGTACTCCCCCGTAATGAAATATTGAGTAAGTATCACTTCTTAAAGGCCTTGTAATTCATTAAAACAAGAACCAACCCCCCTAAAACCTCCACGGGAACATGTCAAACCAAGGGAAAATCCTTCATGGAAGTTCCTGCTGCAATTCTGAGGTTCATCTGTGTGTATTTGGATGACACTGGATCAGCTAACCTCAGAAAGGCCTCGAAAAAGAAGCTTCTTTTAAGGCACCACACTAAGTTGGTACCTGGGTAAGTTCCAGGAAGAGAGAGCCAAGGGCTTGGAACAAAGCACAGATTTTCCCTTCCCTCAGCCATCCCTGGCTGCCTCTCCCACTCAGCTGACAAGCAGTTTGCAAAGCAGGGAAACAAGAGCAGTGCATCACTTTGTTCCCAGGCTCTGCTTACCTCAGAGATTCCAGATCACAGTAACTGCTCCCTGAGCCTTCATTTACCCAGAGAAATGCCTCATCTTATTGAGGAGCTCATAAAACCAGTCTCCAGCTGCTGCTAACTCCAAACAGCCCTCTTGCCTTACAGGAACAGCTCCCATTCAAGCATTTGCTGCAGCTGGAGGCTCTCCCTTCTCTGGGTTTCATATTTCTGGCAGTGCAGAGGTTAAATAATAATGCCCATGCATGTCCACCTGTAGGACAATTAGGTGCTTCTTGTTTTAATCACCTGGGAGAGGTGGTGTACCCCACCCACAACTCTTACTCTACATCCCTCAAACTGTGTGTCCTTCTGTTCCAAAATCTGTAAAAATGTTATTTTTAACTCTTTGGCCAGGTACAAGTGTATACCCATCCCTCCGTTTCCTCTGCTCTTGGATACTCCCTTGCATACAATTAGTTGGGTCTTTTCTGAAGTCAGGGACAGCAAGAATGATGAATATCACGTAGTGAAAGAAATTATTAGAAGAAATAAAGCACTTGTACGATAGTCAATTAGAAGGCAAGAAGTTCTTAAACCAAGTAGCTTGCATCTGGAGCCCAGCCTCACACAAAACACTGCTGTCTGTCAGTGAGAAATGAGAGATGGTGCTCTTGTCCACCTCAAGGTGTGGGCACCTGTTGTCCTGTCCTCAGCAGCTTCACTCCACCCAGAGCCTGGCAGCCCAGCCCCAAAGCTGTGTTGGGATGTCTGTGCCCGAGCAGCCCCAGGGCACCGAGCAGGGGCTGCCAGCACAGCTCCTCTCCTGCCTGCAGCCAAGGGAGCAGCCTGGAGATCCAAGAGCCCCTGGACAACCACAGATGGGACCTTGCTCAGAGCCACCTCCCCGTCCCCATGCAGGCTCCATTCAGTGTTTCCCTCTGGCGTCAGGTGGGGCCTTTCCTCCGCTGTTTGCAGCTCCCAGCGGGGAGTGGGAAGTGAGAGGTGGCTTGGATGAAGCTGCTGCCTTACAGGGGGGAGAAGTGGGCTCTAGGACAGGACCAGGGAAGGAAGGAAGTGTGCCAGAAAAGAGAGGAGATGAAAGAGTGATTGCCACCCACTTCAACACCCTCCTTAAACACTTGGCGTCCTCCAGGCTCCTCCCAGAACAACCCCACATCTTCCCCTTTGTGTCACACATCTTACCTGCATTTCCAAATGGGATTTTGTCTGTGACTCAGAGCCTCAGGCTGTGCCTGTCTCAGATGAACTTCCTCACCTGAACACACACCTTCCATCTAGCAAAAATATTCCTCCCACTCGAGACTGCAGAGCAAAGGTAGTGTGACGTGGCACCTGTTTGTCGCCTCTCCTGGATCTCTTGTCTCTGATTGCAGTTTTAACTCTTCCTTTTTAAAACTCAGAAGAAAATATCCCAACATATTCAGCATTTCAGCTGATGAAGGGGCCCTAGTTTTTATTTTTCCCCCTCATTAAAAACACCTTTGTCAGAATTAGTTAGAGCATGACCAGATCATCTCTGTGCCAAAGGTCAATTGGAAAAATCAGCTGTTCCTTCTCTTATGGCAGCTCCTCTGCTTTTGCACGTACTCTGATGGAAATGATTCATTAATTTCTCCAGCATGTGGGAAAACCTCTTTCCTCTTCATTTTCCTAACGCAAGATTTTTCTTCTTAAAAAAAGATATTCTTCCTACTCAAACCAAGATGGGATATAAAAGTACAGAATATGTCTTATTCCTGGTGGGTGTGAAACGATGGCTTTTATTAGGAACGCATCATCACTCCTATATGAAACAATTTTCCCCTCTTGACAGTAGAGCTGTTTGCTCAATTTCCATTAATGATTCTCACCAAATTTTTAACGTCTTTTTACTTTTCTGCTGGTATTTTGAGGCACAGTGAGGGCTTCTTATATTTGGAGAACAATTCTGTACTTCATCAGTTCTGTTTTATTTAGTAAGGCAGACAGCAGGAAACCTGGATAAAAGCTCAGCCCTTTTATTTTTACTCTTAAGTATTTCAGAGAAAACCCCTCTCCCATTTGTAAATCACAGCAAGTCAGTGGCTATCATTTCTCCTATTTCCCTCCTGAACTCCCCCTCCCCAGAGGACTTTATGCTCCTCCCTAATTTTAATTCTCAGTAAATGTTTGAGGTCCATGTGAACTTGAGTTTCAGCTCAGTGTGATAGAGAAAAAGGGTACCTAAACCACTTTGCCAGGAGAAACAACTTTCCTTAACAGAAAAATGCGACATTCTAAAACTGCCTGTAGTTCAATGACAGCTATCAGACAAATTGCAGTGGTGTCTGGGGCTAAGTGCTCATGTCTCTGGGCATTTCAGCAAGGAACAACCGGAGGACAAAATAAAAAAGAATTCAACTAGTATGGATTATCAGCATCAAGTAGGGAGATATTCTCTGGCGACAAAGAGAGCTCATTTCCTCGGAAATACATCAATTGCAAATATTCAAGTGATAGTGCAGGTACACAGTTTTTAATGCTTAAAATAACTGACAAAAATATTGAGGTTTTTCAAGTACCAAGAATAATCCAAAGCATCCTCTAAATATTAATGTGACTGAGAAATCCCATTCAAGAACCAGGACTGCACTGGGCACTCCCATGGAGAGCTGTCCCAGCCCAGGTGAATGCAGGAACACTGGCTCCTTCCCAGCCATCAGAGGCTGTTTCCAGCAGCCAAAAGGAAAGATTTGCACCTGCAAGCCCAGAACTTTCCAGCAGAGCTGGAAGCTGCCACATCCTGTGTGTCTGTGTTGGTTGGAAAGATGCTGAGACTTCAATGTGTTTGGGAGATACTTCCATTTACACAAGATGCTGCAAAAGCACCTGGTCTAAAATCAGATCCTTAAAGAAGGGTTGGTGTGCTGTTATTTCTCTGAACTGAAACTGCTGGAATTGACAGAATTGTCTTATTTTACCAGGAACAAACTATTACAATAATTCAGCCTAACCTGCCAGAAATCTGCAGGGTAACATTTGCTAGAACCTTTGTACATTAAAAAAGTTCTTTGCTCTTTTTAATCTAACCATTTTCTCTAATTCTTGTATTTTATCATGTTTAGTGCAGTATGCCAGGGACCAACTCAAGACAATCATCACAACGTGGGTGAATATTAAAAGACAGACAAAGAAGAGAGATCTAGACGCACAAAGTAATTGGTGCTGCAGCATTTTTAAAAGGTTTTGAGATTCACGGAGCTAGTGAGAATACCCTGTATTATGTTGCACAGAATTCAGCCAATGTGGAAGGGATAGAAATCCAAATGCTTTGCAGCAGAAGCCAGTCTTTAGCCGAGCTGGAAAAAATACCACGTACAGCCACATGACTCCCTAATTGGGTGTTGTAGGTTTTCTTACACTTTTCTTCACAGCAGCCAACACAGGGCATTGTCAGATAAAAGAGACACTAAATAGGGCACAGACCTGATTCAATTACATAATTTTCATCTGGATGGAGACAGTCTAAATTTTGGGGATATCCACCTTTAATACAGCAACTGTTTTAAACACATAAAACAAATCCAGTTCAAAGCAGTGCACATTACTGCCTGTATTTCATGCTGAATCATCATAATGTCTTTCTACAGAGAAAAAGGAGGATTTTATGTTCCCATGTACCTTTAGTTCATCTTGTTCCCTTTTTCAAGCCCTTGTACTGCAGTAGGAGCAAAGAATGATGAAGTCACACAGCTGACCTGCCCTTTAACAGGACCTTAACTTTTACACTCCTCTGCATTCAGCCAAGCTGGAGAGATGAACAGCTACTGTAATTTCTGTCATCTTTAACTCTAAAAGCCAGTTTATCTTGGTTCACTTCATATATTTTTCCTAACCTTCCCTTGTTCTCTTTTCCCATCATTTATCTCCTCTCCATTTCCATTTTCACCAATCCCTCCTCTCATACATTCCCTGTACTTCTGTGAAGTCATCCCTGCTCACACACTAACGAGCTGCAGCCTCCTGGACAGAGCCAAGCGACCTGCTTTTCCTGGAACCTCAACAGGCCTTTCCCAGCTTGCTCATGGGAAAGGACAACCTGAAAACCACTCTTGCTGTCCCTGAGGTGTGCCAGGGCAACCATGGCTGTCACAGGACAGGCCAGCAGCACACAGCACTTGCTGGCTGACTGGTTACAGGTGCTTGGAGAGGGCACCTTCTCCATCTGTGCCTGTCCCTCAGCACTCAAACAGCTCTTCTGCTCCCCACAGCTGGTTCCTCTGCCCTACAGATGTGCCCTACAGATGATATTAAATTCCTACTCAATTGCTCCCATCTATTTCCTGTGTTATTGGAAGAGCCATCACAGAATCACAAGGTTGGAAGAGAGCTTTAAGATCGAGTCCAACCCAGCCCCAAGACCACAACCAAACCCTGGCACTGAGTGCCACATCCAGGCTTTGTTCAAACACATCCAGGATGGCGACTCCACCACCTCCCTGGGCAGACAATTCCAGTGCTTTATCACTCTTTCTATAAAAAACTTTTTCCTAATATCCAACCTGTATTTCCCTCTGTGTCACGTAGCAAGGAGGAGACATTTGTGTATGGCACTGCTGTGCTGACACCCTCCACTTACAGAAGGGAGAAATCAGCATTGAGATAAAACACATAAAACACCCTTTCAGGAAAAAGAAAAGGAAGCCAGTCTTTGAACAGCAATAAATCCTAATCTCTGCACTAGTTTCACAGCTACTGTGATTCTCCAGCCTGTGTTCAGCAGTGCCTGCAATTGAGCTTTGTGCAGACAGAGCCAGCTCTGAATCTCACAGCTGAGTAGATTTAGTATCACTATTACTTGACAGTTTACTTTGGAAGACAACAAAGAAGGATTAAGTCTTCACCACTCAAATTATCAAACAAGTGAAAGCGAGTGCACAGCACAGAAATGCTACAGGTTACAAGGCATGGCACTGGCTGATGTGAAGATAAATGATATAAAGGCATTCCACATTATGCACTGTATTGCAGCACTCCATAATAACCAAGAATGTTATCAGAGTTATCTTCAAGATTCAAAAAATAGTAATGGAAAACGGCTTGCAGCTGAAAAAATGGAAAAAGGCTTGCAGCTGGGACAAGAACTATTAAAATAAAAAGTTTAAGTTTCATTATACACATGGAAACATGTCCACATATACCCAACAACAACAGAAAAGACTGAATATATGGGTGAGGGGGTGTTTATAAAGATGAAGCAACTTGATTTCACAAGCACACAACTTGTGCATTACACAGTGCATGAACTCTCAAGGAAAGGTGGCTTCATATAGATTTTAAATCAACTTTCAGAAATGGTTGGGTTTTTCTAAAAATCACCAAGCTTCATAAAATGAAAATAATTAAAGCTATAAACATGAATAATAGGGGAATTCAAGTTGTTAAAGCTACATGATTTTTCAGCTGGGCAGAAAATCAAAACATACATCTGGTGTTTTCACAAGCCATCGAGGAAATAACATGGCTCTATTCTTTATTTTGTCCCCTGTTCCTGGGCTATTTCCCTTAAAGCAAAGAAGTGTCATCAGAAGAAATACAGTAAAATAAACACAGCTTTGGGGCAGAACTGCAGATAAAGTGACAACTTGTAAGAAACAAAACCTAATTTGGTTCAGTTACAGGGACTGAAGTTTGTGTTTCATGGAGGACCAAATGTTCAAACAAGGAGGACCCCACAGTACCCAATAGTTACTGAGTGGGACAAGGCTCTTTCCAGCCTGGAGAAGGCTCCAGGAAGACTGAACTGCTCCTTTCTGGACTAAAAGAAAGATGGGGACAATTTTTAGCAGGGCAATAGGACCAGGGGTAACAGTTTTAAACTAAAAGAAGGCAGATTTAGGTGAGACATGAGAAGAATTTTTTTACAATGAGGGCGATGAAACACAAATGGGCTGCCCAGAGAGGTGGTGGATGTCTCATCCCTGGGAACAGTCAAGGTCAGGCTGGACAGGGCTCTGAGCAACCTGAGTTGCAGATGTGCTGCTCTTCTAAGGGCAGGTGTGGAGCAGATTACCTTTAAATGCCCCTTCCAACCTAAACTAGTCTTTATTATCCTTCCAACAACTTTAATTGAAATTACACCAGAAATGTAAAAAGTATTTTGCCTACTTCTAAATCAGAACTAGAAACCAGGCCATTCCCACTTGTTTTTTGTGTATGACTTTTCACACTGCAAATGAGTTCCATAAAAACAGTAGCAGGGTTTGGGATCCAGTAGCTCAGTGCTCTCAGATTGTTAGGAAGAACTGGGGCAAAGGACTTCACAGGAACCTGACTAATAACCAGATGATTTCTAATGACAACACTGACATAAAATGAATAGTATCAAAAAGGAGAAAAAACATCATCCTTAAGGAGAAGGAAAACACAAATTGGTGCTGCTGCTGCAGTGTCTGAGGAAATGAAGCACAGCAAAGGATTCCAGAGCCTGTTGAGTGTTTCCCCAGAGCTGCAGAATTTCCTTACCCACAATGGTTGGCACAGCAGCTCACACCACTGATCTGTCAGACCCGGCTTCCCAGCAGAGGGCAAAATGCTACTTCTGTATCTGCGGCTTAAGCTGCTTTCAGGGACACCAAAAAGAGGATGAAAAGCTGATGGTCCTGAAAGTAACAGCTCCCAAAGAGGAGAGGGCCCTGGAACAGAGCCCTGGGGCCGGGCAGGGAGGGAGGAAGGAGGGAGAAGCCAAGGAAGGAAAAGGAGCTGGCTCGTGGAGAGGGACACAGCATCCGGCCCCATCCTGCTCCTGAAAATAAATCCTGCATCCTCACATCCCTCCATCACCCAGCCAGCACCAACAGCCTCTCCTAAGAGGATATTCTGTTGTAAAATACTGATTTTTACTTGGCAGAAGGAAAAAAAAAATCTTCACGACTCCTGATAGTAAACAGCATCAGTAATTAAATTACATTGCAAAAAGGATATCTAAAAGTAAAAGAGAGAAAAATGTTTGTATCTAACAAACAACACATTCAATATTAACAATTCTAAAACAGTTGAGCACATGGAATACACTGTAAATAATTTAGAAACCAGTGCCCTCATTAATGATTTGATACTGTCAGAAAGTTGCTTATTCCATTCCCTCCCCCCCTCTATTTTGCACTCCCCAAAGTGGTTTTATATCTATATAAGGCAAAATAGGTATTTTGTACTTTCCTGAAGGGCTTAAATATTGCTGCGACAATAGCCCTTACAATCCCTGGATTTGCTAATTTCAGGACAACAGGATACATTTACAGCACCTTATCATGGATGCAATCCACTAGACAACATGAATAGTGATTGCTATATCCAATTAGAGAGTATCAAAGATAATAGAGTTAGATTTGCAGAAAATTTTCAAAGATGTCATATCTTTGAACAAAACTTATTAGGGCTCCATCAGCCGTTTGAACCGTTTTAATGAAGTTGAAACTCAGCTAAGTACGGAGTTATTTTACTTCATGATTAACTTTGAAGAATTTTATTTTTGAAGCCCTAACATCCTGTAATTAAAAGGAATCCTTAACACATTGCAGTAATTCAGTATTCAGTAATTTATGTTACAAGATCCACTCGCAGAAATGGTCTTGATATATAGCCAAATGCTGTTAACCAATGGGTGCACTTCCATTTATTGCTACTGGCTTCTTTAATATTTTACATCTCCTGCAGAAAGCATATTCTCAGCTTCCCATTCAGCACCAGAGCAATGCATTTGAAAGATGCCCTCCTTTTGGCAGGCAGAGCCCTCGCCTGCAGTGTTTGCTGCATGTTAACATTTACCCACAGCGGCGCAACGCAAATGCCAAGGTGCAGGGCCCGTCCAAGGCACTGGGAGGAGATGGAGGAGCTGCAATTATTGATACCCACAACCATCTGAAGCTGCATTTTAGCATCACCTCAATCCCCACTCTCAGTGGCTCCATCTGGGTCTCTGACTGACTCAAAATGGACACCCCTAAAGCCACCATTTACTTACTGCTGCTTTAACTGGAAGATTCTGTTTTTCCACGTCTCCCAGACACCAGAGGAATCCATTAATGCCACTGCTGTTTTACCAACACTCTCCAAGAACAAGACTAAAACAATCACACCAAAATGATGCATTTTAAATACAGAACACAACAAACAGCTTGGCTAAATTTCACAAACCTCGTTTAAAAATAACACTGAAAGGATTTCGTAGCTCAGGACTCAAACCAGCTCCTAACAGTGTTTGCCCACAACCTTTCACCACAGCACAAAAGGACTTAATGCTACAAAGTTTATAGTATTTAAAACTGAGTATCTTGCATTCCACTTCTAAGACACCCTCATCTTCAACTCTCATCTCCTCCAACTTTAGTAGATACATTATATTACAAAGAATATATAATATACACATTACATTACAAAGAATATGTGTGCATATATAATATACACCTTATATTACAAAGAATATATATGTATATATAATACACACATTACATTATAAAGAATATATGTGTATATATAATATACACCTTATATTACAAAGAATATATATGTATATATGATATACACCTTATATTGCAAAGAATATATATTTATGTATATATAATATACACATTCTATTGCAAAGAATATATATGTATGTATATATAATATACACCTTATATTGCAAAGAATATATATTTATGTATATATAATATACACATTCTATTACAAAGAAGAAAGAATAGATGTAATAACAAAAAATAAGCACTATGCTTCATTACCTTAACTAATTAGCTAATTACCTACAAGCAAAAAATAAGAATTCTTATCCTTAAAACTAGTAAGTATTTGTGAGGTATGTTTTTGAAGGTTTTATAGGCACTGTAAATATTATGATTTATATGATTTATATATTTCAGAGCAAAACTTTGACATTTCAGTTGGGACAAGGGTATATTGTACCCAAAGAAAGATACAGTAGAAGAAAGCAGAGAGTCATGTCTCAAACCTGTTAGAGACAGCAAGAATTTTTCCCTGAAGGCACCATGGGAAGGTTCTGAGCTGTCCCAGTACATGTACACAGACACCAACCACGAACTGCTGCCTGAAACAGTTCTTGATAAAAATGAATCTATTCTATTTTTAGAATGGAAATGATGCATAAAACCACTGCCATCAACTGAAGAATTAGTTTTGGAAAACATCTGTATTTTATTTTGCTTTGCAAAAACCCTCTTTTTGGTAACATTCCTTGGCTTTAATCCATATTCAAGAGTCAGCCAACTCTAACATCACAGTAGTAGCTAAATGAAAGATGAGTGGACCCCTTCCTCTGTGACTCTGGACTATCTGTGTCCCTTTTCCTTCCCAAAGGGAAGCAATGGACAAAGGGAATCCTCCTGCCAGGCCTGGGGTAGTTCTGTGGAGGCCTCCATGCTGGGAGCTGAGGGGCACAGCCCATCCCAGCCCTGCCCTGGGGCTCTGGGGGCCCAGCCTGCTCGGGGAGCACTGGAAGCTGTCCTGCACCCCTTGTTCCCTGCCAGCAGGGCACCTGCAGAGCCCCGACCCAGGGGAAACCAACCCAGCTCTGGCAGGCCCACGATGGAACAGCAAATAAAGCAGGAGGAAAAGCTACTGCAAAGAAACACATCCTAACTAAGGAGGGACAAAAACATTTCAGAGATGTTTGTTATTTCCCTCTTCCCTCTATCCTTTCCCATACACACATTCCCGCCCCCTACATTTCCAATTATTATTATTGCTTTCAGCTCTCCTGACCTGTGGGGAGATATTTTGGGTAAAATGAGACAAGTCCACATGAAATGCAAGCTTCTGATGTAGACAAGAAATCTTCTTTTTTTCCCCCCAGAATATTTGGCTTGACACTTCAAAGGCTTCTTTCTCACATTCACAGTGATTCTTCTATAAATACATCCATCTATATGCACATAGCGACTGCAACAAATCCACGGTCACACAGGACTTCACAGTCATTACAGGCACACAAACTGCAGCCCCACAGACCTCAGCAAAGCACGGGGAGCAAGCTGCAGACCTGCTGCAGGCACCCCAGTTTGTGCTGGCTGGAGGCCAACACGAGATGCAGCCCTCCCAGGGGAGGACAACAGGGCAGAGCTGCTCCTGCCTCTGCAGGATGGGGCTCTGCCTTTGCACCACACCTGACACGGGCACAAGGTGTGAACAACACCCGTCTATTTTGTCTGCTCCATCGGGATTTAA
This sequence comes from Melospiza melodia melodia, assembly GCF_035770615.1. NCBI lineage: Eukaryota > Metazoa > Chordata > Aves > Passeriformes > Passerellidae > Melospiza > Melospiza melodia. The sequence continues at coordinate 1,180,959 of NC_086208.1, forward strand.
ATAGGGGACTGGTGGAGACAGTTTGCAGCATGTAACAGTGTGACTGTTTTTTGGATGGGGAAATGCTCTGCAAAAAGCAAGGAGGCATTTGTCTGTTTGCCTCCCAACCCCAATAGCTCTGTGCATCTCATTTTTGCAGGGGTTATACTCTACTGGTGTCTGGTATCAGCCCACACCCAAATCATACTATTAAGTCTTCTAAAATGAATAATAGATGAAAGGAGGTGCTGCTGAAAACAGTGACAAGCAACTTATCAAGAAAAGCTGTTTTTCCACAGTAAGAAACCTCCTGCTCAAAAACACTAAGCCATACCTATCATCATACAGAGTATATTCTATTTACAGTACACCTATCTGGTTTTAATCACATCAGAGGAGTGTAAATTCTGGGAGTGAATCCTTTTATCTTTCAAGCCAAGAGATGTATCAAAAGTTAAAAACACAGTATCAAAATATTTTCATCCCATTTTGAGCTTCATCACAAAGATGTATTTATAGCATCAACGAGGGGGTGTTGTGCAGACTTTCTGAACCAACTTTTATAGACATGCCATACCTATGCATATTATTGTCTGAAGTACATCCTTCATCATTTGACAAAGCCCCATGAGCTCTATTTTTACAAAGACACCACTCTGGAATTTAGCTCTCATTCTAGGTTTTCAAAAACAAGTTATTTGTAAAAGGATGGGACACTTCACTAAATGCAGCAGGATGGATTGTCATTTTTCTTTTTATTATAGCCCATTATTATTATTAGAGCTTTTAAGGTACTGGAAATAACAAAAAAGGGTATGGTGCAGTCTTCACTTAAACCCTCAGTGCAGCAGCTACCTGCATGTTCCAGATACATGGAACACTGTTGATGTTTGAATATATTCCAAAGGCCATATTCCATATATTGGTATTGTTTTCTCACAGAGAACAGAAACAATCCCACGGATCACACCTGTGGATCTGCCTTCCCAAATTCTCTGGACTTGGATCCCTCACCTTGCACATTGAATTTATTCCTATTCTCTGCCCAGGTACAGGAAGCTGTAGCCAAGTGAGTCACTGCAGGATAAAGTTCTTTAATACTGCAGGCTGAAGACTCACAAGTCCCTGAAGGTGCCAAAGCTGCAAAGGTCACAAAGGATCAGCACCGGCACAATAATATTTTACAATCTGCTTTATAATCTAAACATGAATAAAATTCCAAATCCTAGCTATCACAGCAGTCATTCCCCTATGGCAACTTCTCAAGAAGGGGAAGAAGCAGACACTGCAAGTGAGTCAGAGACAATGGCACAGAACAAACTCCTCCATTCCTGCTCACTTGAGACATTTTTTCAAGGTCTGTGAGGTTTACTATTTCTTCCCCGAGGCAATGACTGGGACTGCATTTTTCCAATCCCCCTTCAGCTCATCCAGCCACATCTGTCATCTCTCCTGGCATCTCTCAGCTCCTTGGTGATATCTGCTAGCTCTTCCATCTTCATCTTTCACCTCAACCAGGCATATCTGTTAGCTCTGTCATGATTGATCTAATTTTGACAATTAATAAACATGACACACTTAACGTCCTGTTATTTTAACACTGAGAATTCCTGGGAAGGCACTGTCTTTAAACAAGATTTTCACAACTAAAAATTTCATCAGAAACTAAATGAATCCTACTTTCAGGTACAATAATATAATTTACTGTCTCCGGCTGAATTGCCACATCTCCAGCGATACCAGAAATTCTTGCAATGGCAGCAAACAGCCAGCCCTGACCTGTGTGACTGCACAGATGAACTGGACTGCCCCCAGCTCACCTGGTCAGGACACAGGACAGCAGTGTGTGTTCTTTATATCCAGCTCTGCAGCATAGTTCCTGATTTTCTGACAATTAACTCCTGCAACATGTGGTACAATGACTGTCACTGTGGTGCAAGGTCTGCCCAAAGGGATGGAAGGCTTCCTTCACCATCCTCCCTGTCAGGACTAGGGGCAAGAGTGAGTTCCAGAGGACAGGAAGACAGAAAAGTTCCTTGCCTCAGTTCCTGGGAGGCAATCTTGGGTTCTGGTACCAGGAGGCCAGCAGAAGTTCATCCCTTCAACAAACCAAACCCAAGATGGGTTAGAAATAACAACAAAGGAAATAAAGAGCTGAGTTATTTGTGCTGGCATTCCAGCAGAGATGGAACTACAGCATGTCCTGAGGACAACTGTGCTCTAAGACAGCTTGAGCATTTACAGTGACCTGCAAAGTCAGCATTTTAGGGGAAATTCTGCTGCCTGTGTGCTGGGCATCTGGAATGGCCCGACCTCTGCAAACCTCTGTGGAAGATGAGATGGTAGGAAAACAATAGTATGGCAAAAAACCAATAGTGTGGGATGTGCTCTCCTTCTCTGATGAAGAGTGATAACCTCTGGGAAGGCCCCAGCTACCACTGGAAGCCTGAGACCATACATGTACTTAATAATGGACAATAATGATGTTTCCACGAGTTTCACCCCTTTTAAAATGCATCCATAACCTTTTCTCTGACCCCTGCACAGGTACCCACCATTTCCCTAAGATGCAAGACTTCTCTTTTTTTTGTGCAATATGCTTCAGAGAAGTGGATAAATCACATTTGCCTGAACCACAGCAGACTGTTCTCCTTCCAGCTGAGCATGACTGAAAATGCAGTGGGTGAATATGGAGCAGTGCAGTTTGTGCTGTTATTACCACATGGTCCCCTACATACACCATTTATACAGCTGTAAGGGAAAGAGGTGAATTTTCCAGGCATGCCCTGAGTGATGAGCTCTGTTCTCACCTCCTCTCCAAGTTAAGGACTGGTAAAAGTGCAGAGGCATGGTCTCATTTCATCCTAAGTCACCAGAAAGAAAACATACTGTTAAAATTGCTGGAGATTAACAGATTTTCCTGGAGATTTTTTCCCAGTGTCTAGATGAGAGAATAAATTGCTAGGGCTTCACTGTCAGTTTATCTTGTCATCCAGACCCTCCAGTTGAGATTACTTCTGTTCTGCACTCCAGACCATCTGTTTCCCTGTATAGAAAGGATGTATGCACACTGGTGTTCATTAGTGTACATCAGGAGTGCCCTCTTCTTGCACAACACTACCAATTAATCCACGTTACTTAAAGCTCCAAAAGAGCAAAGTGGAGCCTAACACCACACACACACACACTGACAAAAACCCCACTTTCATGTATAATTTAGGAAAGTGGATGCAGTTCAGCAACAGTTAAAGACTAATCTCTCATGCTTTTTGTGCATTTACATAATTGATTTGCTAGATAATGCACTCTGCTCCCTTATTTAATAAACATGTTAATGATTTCAGACAATTACTCCTAACTGCCTACAAGTGTCTGTCTAAGAAAGACACAAAAAAAAATTAAAATGAAAATACACACCAAAAGGCACATCCTTCATATCACATAACACAAGATATTAAGTCAATATGTCACCCTGTCAACAGTCACTTGCTACCTGCTGTTATACATTTATTCCAACTCTCATGTATTAGCCAGGGCTGCAGCACTGCCTAGACACCCATGTGGGCTAAAAAGGGAGCTCAGGAATCAAACTGGTGTGCTGTCAAAAGTCTGTGTGTGTGCCAGTGGGGAGGGGAGCTGTGAGACAGAAGGAAAGGAGGAGGGAAGGAAAATAATGCAGGGTGGAAGAGAAGATTAGAGAAGACATCTCTGTCGTGTAGTCTCCTTTGGGCTACAGGGGGGAAATTATGGAAAAACTAAGCTTGTTCTATTTTTCTCTCTATAGCTTGAAGAAGGCCCAGCAGACAAATGCATCACTTTGAATCTTGTAAGGCAGCACATATTTCAGGCACTCTTTTGTTCAGTTTCGAGGCCCTGGAGAAAGTGCTGATTGCAGGGCAGGGACTGGGGAGCCACATCCCACCTGCAGCCCAGCCCCAGGAGCTGCTGCTGCTGCTGGCTCCACCTGCTCAGGACAGGAAAGCTCCACAGGCAGGGGACTTGCAGGCCAAGGTGTTCAGGGCTTCCCTTCCTTCCCCAAGTGGCAGCGAGGATTTCTACAGACATTTAAAGGGAGCCAAACTTGAATTGGAAAAAGTGGGAGGGGGAACAGAGCAAACACCAGCTGACATAATCACTGGTATCACCATTACACCAGAACATCTAATCCTGCATTTAAAGGAAATTACAGCACAAGCACAGCAGGTCTGATCTCCTACTTGACATAAAACATTACACAGCAAAGGTCAATTTGCTTTTGGAAAACTGGCTAATGTGAGGCACTGCATAAAACCAGCCACAAAAGCTGTTTCCAGGGCCTGCACTGCAAAGACATCTCAGAGGGCTCTACTTGTCCACCCTCTCAGCTGGTGGTTAAATTGCTCCAAAGCTGACAACCTAGAGAGCAGAATAAAAGAAAAATTGTCAGTTCCTTATCTACAGTTTTTAATCACAACAGGTATTTTAAAAATAGCTATACTCTCCTCTCTGTGTTGGCTTAGTAATTGAAGGAGGGAAAGGAGGGAATCAATAACAAAATATTATGCTACACCACTGTTATCTTCATCCAAGCAAGGTTAATGGAAAAGTATCAGCAAGATGTTTCACTGAGCTGAAGTTAAAAAGAAGAATGTAGGTATGGCTGTGCAATAAAAGAAAAGCAGCACATTACAATGAGAAAAGGAGAAGTAGAATGGTTTCCTTGTGGCACAGTCAATAACTTGGTCACTGCACAGTGCCAATAGCAATACTTCTTATTTCCAAATTCATTTCTTTTTCATGTTTTACCTACATGAACCATATCCACAGCCTGGACACAACAACAATCCTATAGAACTACCTGCTTATAAGGTGGGAATGAAAACTATCTCCCTTATCTGTGCTAACAATGAGTGAGTGCACTATCAAACATTTCCATCATCACTTCTATATTGGCATTCCTTGCACTCAGGAAGACACAGAGACTTTTTACACTTCTGTCCAAGGCATACAAATGCCACACTTCCACAAGACACATTTTTAAGCTTTAGAACTGGTTTTAACCATAAGTAAAGAGTGTGTTTCCTAATCTTCTGTTAGTTTGGAATATCTTCAAAGTCTTATAAGGATTCTGTATTTCATGTTTGTTAACTTCCCTTGGACTGGCAAACCTTTCTGTGCACTGGAAATATTTTACAACCACCACTGATGGCATATGGACTGAAGGGGAAACTTTTCCATAATTCCAGTATCTTTAAAGCTTCCATGACCAGACTGTTGGCCATTAATGACTTCTGACATTTTATGAGACCAACTGAATGGCAAGGACATTACTGCTCTAAAAAATAATTGCCACAAACAAAAAAATCTTCCATTCTCCATGTTTCCATTTGCTTTCCATTTCCAACAAATAGGGAACAAGTCAGCATCACCATACTTTCAGGCCCTAAATTCACATCCAGTCCTAGCAGCAACAGGACAATGTCTTGTCATCCTCCACGGGTGACATCTGAAAAGTTAAAATCTTCCCTCATATTCCATCACACCTCCCTTATTTGCCTCTGATGCTCAGGTTCATTGCCAAGATTTCAGCTCCCAACAACACTGTCCTCATTCTCCCCAGGTGTCACTGGCAGAGGACACAGGGAATGCTCTGAACAGACTGGGAACACCTTGCCCACTAAACACCAAGGACACAAATGAGTGGAGGGGGCAAAGCCTCTTAATTGAGCTGTGCAGCTTCACAGCATGCCCAATTTTATTCAGAACACAACAGCAGTGTAATAAATATAAGTACTGCTGCAAACCCTCTGGATCTTCACTCTCAAGTGATATAAAATATCCTTTTGTATTTGTTTAGCTGAAGTGGGCATATAAATTGGCCAGAAGTACCAATTGAAATTGTACAAGTGGCCTTACTTGTCCTATCCAAACATATTACATTTGTTACTATTTGGTCACCTAAACCCTTTCTGATCCGTCACTTCTGCTCAGCTTTCAGTTTCTAAATGTTCTTTCCTCCTCAAGATACTGTACTTGTTTTCCTGCACCACTGGTAGTGTTCCACCTGGAGCAGATTCAGGATGATGACAAGTAAGAATACTATGAGCTCTAGAAGTGAAATACTAAGGCCAACACTGCCTTGCAGTTAAAATAAAATACAGACAGCAAATGAATGCTGATAGATTTTGGCTAATAAACATAATGGCAAGTCACAGATGAATACCTAATGATTCTCACATTTATTTGTTCTTTATTTCAAAGACTCCAGTAAGCAAGCAACATAAAAAGCAAACTTTTTGCATAATAGAAAAAAAAAAAAAGAAAGAAACCAACCACACACAAGAAGCACAGCATCCATTTAATCGAAAGTGCACCAAACTAAATCAATTTTGTTGGTTTGGGTTATTTTTTCTCCTGTGTTAGGAAACCTTAAATAAGTGTAGCATCCCATTTTTGCAGTCTCTTCAAGGGCCTGCCTGTGAGGAGGCAGGAAGGGACAATATGAATAACCCTACCCTGTGTGTCCAAGAGGAGCAGCCCGTAAGCTGCTTCTGCTGGGCATGACACACCAAAGCCCTGGCTGAGGAGCAAAGGGCCAATTCACATTGCAAGGCAAAAGGCTTAACACAGGTAAGAAAACCTTCTTTTCCCCTCTGGGTCTATTACTTTCTCCTAACTGCTCCCACTGGGTTATATCCTCAGCTGGAATGAATGAAAATCAATGAAGCAAAGCTTATTGACACTACTTGCTCACCTATTGTAAAATCCCCTTCAAGCAGCATATTCAGGCAACTCCTGATGCCTCAGCCAGCTCTTCTAGCAAGAAAATAACACCCTTCTGTTCCTCCACAAAACCCAACACCAGCGAGTCTGTTCAGTGAGCTCTGCTCCAAAACATTATCTCATTTCAATGAGAATGGCAGGGAACAGTATTCTTTCTAAAAACAAGAAGCTGATAGACCTGCTCTCCTGAGATTTATGCCCACCTCCCTTCCCCCTACCCACCACTTCTCTCCTTTGTGTTTCTCCTCTATTCTTTGATCCTTTCTACCTGGTTATCTACTTCATTTAGACTATAAGCTCTTTGAGGCAAGAGACAGTATTCTCAGGGGTTTGAAAAACATCTTTGCAAACTTAGGGCATTCTATTAAAGAGCTATTTATAAATAAGGCTCTGTTGCAGGATGAAAGTGATTTATCAGTCATGACACTGACATCAATGCAACACATACCTGGTACACTGGTTAAGCTCACTACCCTAGGAAGGGGCCAAGGTGTCATGCAATCTTTAGGATTCAGTGTTTTAAGCCCCTACACATGTTCATTTCATTGCAGAAACTGCATTTTAAAATTAAAAACAGATGGGAAAAATTCCACTTCTGTAAGTAGAAGAGTTCCAGTTGTGAAATTCAAATGTTATGTTTATTTCACACATTAAATTATATATAAGGTGCCATGTTAAATTATACATATAGAAAGAGCTCATATAAGTGAAGTCTCTCCAGATTTCTCTACTTTTCTCTTTAAAAAACAAAAACAAAACCCCCAAAAAAAAACCCCAAAAGAAGCAACAACACTTCCTCCTCCTTTTTATTTTGTCAGCAGAAGGCAAGCACTGTGTTAAATTCTGATCACAGGCACACAGCACAGGCCTTTAAGGGACATTTAAGCTTCATCATGCCCATCTGAACCTAAGGCATTTTCTGCCATTTGAAACACCTCAGCAGTGCCCACACTCCCAAGACAAGAAGGCATCTATTTCCTCCATGTCTAACAGTACCTTTAAGAGGCTGCTGGAATTCCTGCAATCAATACTGCGGGATTTGCAGGCAGTGCCATCTGAAATGACACACCTATCAGCACTACAGCAGGATCAGGAAAAGGTGGCCTCACAGGAACGTGAATTGTAAAAAACCCCTTGCAATCACCTGCATAGTTACTTCCATTTCATCATCACCATTGTGCCCAATATTAGATAAATCTATTCTATTCAGATAACATCACCCATCCCTCGATGAGATCATTCAAAATAGGATGAAAGTCAAGTACAGTAACAGGCAAACATGTGGACAGCACTCAAAAATTCATTACCAGGTCTACTGAAAGCCAGAATTGTGGCAATTATGAGGTTTGGAAGCAATTTATCGAGGGTACATAAAGTACTTCTTTCAACTGCTCATTATTGCTGCTACCCAGAAGAATCATTAACAAGTACCACAGTGATGAACAGTGTCAGTGCTCACTTTGTTTCCTCTCCTGTTGCTGGGTCACCATTCCCCTTCACATTCTGAGCAGCTGCACAGGTGACCTGAAGCTCCCAAAGCCACAAGGTCTGTGACATAAATCTGTACAAAGAGTTTAGCAAATTTGCATCTCTTTTTGGAGGGAGACAATAACTGCTGTCCTTACTTCTTTCTGAAATGTTTTTTCTTTTCTAGCACTCCAGAAGCTCTTGCCTGCTATTTCAAATACAAGAATTCTTGACATTCTGCCATTCTTTCTCCTCCAAAGTTACCAGAGGTAGGCCTGGGAGTCTTTGCAGACCAAAGTATGTCCAAAAAAGAGCCATTGTCTGGTGGCTGTGGCATGGTACCTACACCCAGGTGAACATTTGAGGTGCAGGCAGTCCCAACAAGACTGGCAATAAACACCAGCCCAGGATAGAGACAAAACACTTACAAAAGAAGTAATCTTTTCAAAGTGCAACCCTTCTCCCACATCATCTCACCCATCTTTGCTTATAATTCACCTAACATGGCCTTGTTAGGGTACTGGGGGAAGAGATGGGAAGATGACAGCATCTACATTTTTCCCTACAAATGTATGGAAAAGTCTTCCAGCTGGAAAGAAACAAAATTCACAAACTTTACTTCTACACCAGCAATTATCACATAAGAATGAAAACACTGTGAATGCTGGGGGATGTATTTTGAAATTAGCTTGGAGCTGATCAGTCTGGGACACCAAACAAACCAGCACAAAGGAACAGCATGAGAGATAAAAGCCATCATCCAGAGGTCAGGAAACAGACTGACCCCAGGAATGTTTCTTCACTCTGCACTCAATGGCCTAAATCACCTGAAGAACAGATTCCCCATAAATTTCACAAAATAACAACCCTTTCACCCCCAGTCATTGTTAATGCTTTCTATCCCAATGCACAGCCCCCTTGGACCACCCCTGACCTCCCTGCTCCCACCAGGCAGAGAGATGGAAGCTTTTTCTTCCCTCCTTGTGCCTTTGGAAAGACAGACTGTCCAAATAATTCTGAGGCCTTGACTGCAGGCCATCTGCAAGCACACTACTACTGTATTTGTAATTCCCCCTTTCCCTATAGCAACTAAGTTCATGGGAATAAGAGTGGTTTCCATTTCTAAACAGTAGTCTGGATTCTGCCTTTTTTTTTTTTTCTGGAGAAAAACACCTTGAGAAATACTCTTTCTGCATGCTAATTCCATTGCAAATACCTGAGCTGAATTCTGAGTCATCAGCAAATGAGGTGACCTGTGACAGAAGGGCTCCATTAACACATGTATGGAAGCTTATCATAAAAAGTATTTTCAGATCAAGAACCTGTATTGCCTATAAAGCTTATGGGATGTGCAGGACTACTGAAGAATATTATTTATTTACATTAATGAAACATTACTCATTAATGTAAATAACAGCAAGAGACTATGCATTGTACCCAACTGGAGTCAACCAGCTCACCTCATTACCTTAATTACAAGCACATTAATTTGCACTTCCATATTTTAAAAAATAACCAACAGGCTCATAACAAGGTTTGGGCTGGGAGGGACCCTTAAAGGTCACCCAGTTCCAACTCTCTGCCATGGGCAGGGACACCTTCCTCCAGCCCAGGGTGCTCAGAGCCCCATCCAGCCCAGCCTTGAGCATTTCCAGGGATGGGGCAGCCACGGCTGCTCTGGGCACCCTGTGCCAGGGCCTGCCCACCCTCACAGGGGAGAACCAAACTCCTCTGCTAGACAAAATTACTGGTTCTTATACCAAGATACTAAAATGAAGCTATTTCCCATTCAATGTCCTCAGAGCTCCTATTTCACTTATAAGCAGTGAAAAGGAATGTCTATAGTACAGGAGAAAACAACCATTTGTTGGAGAAATTAATGTTTCATCCAATGAGTAATTCTCCTTCAGAAAAATAAATTTATTGCCAGGTTAAATTTTTTACTGCACTTTTTCGCAACAAACCAACAGAGAAAAATATTTAAATTTGGAAGTATTAAATAAGCTTTCCAGGCATAGTAACTGAGCAGTCTGTTCACTTATGGCCCATAAGCCATTTTGAAGGCAAAAAACATGTGCCAGTATATATTTATATAGGCATATATGTTCTCACTTACACCACAGGAAAAGACAAATGTGTTCTTAGATGTTATATAAAGTTTAGAGTTCATGGGGGTTGTTTTTATTTAAAAAAACAAATCATCATCTATGCAGAGGGAAATCTAACATGTAGAAGCCCATGATTAAAACTTTCCCCAAAACTCTGAAATACCATGTTTTCATATTCATAACCCTATATTAAATATGAAACATTTCAAAGCAAATGTTTAAAGCCGGTAAATACATAACAGAATCTATATCTTCTCGAGATGCAGATGATCTCCTTCAGTGAATTTTAGGAAACTTGAAAGAACTCAGGCCAAGAACTGACCACTGCAGCATGTCTCCAATTCACTGCTAACTTGCTCTTAGCAAGGTGATCCCCGTCTCACTTGAATTATATCAGCTGGCAAAGTCCATCCTGTTGTCTTTTGCAGAAGGAGGGAACTGCTCTGGAGAGACCCAGACGAGGCCCCAGCAGCCCCAAAGGGCCGTTCGGGAGGGCGCTGCCCTCAGTCCCGGCCTGGTCCTGCTGGGCTGCACCGGCACCGGGGCCGCTCCTCCACGGGCTCCCGGGGCACCGCGGCCGCTGCCCCCCTGACAGCTTCTCGTTTCTTTGCTCTTCTTTGCTTTGCTTTTTTCTTTCCTTCCTTCCTTCCAGCCGCTTCCCCTCCTTCCTTCCAGCCGCTTGCTTGCTTTCTTTCCTTCCTGCCACTACCTTCCTTCCTTCCTCTTTTCTTTGCTCTTCTTTTCTTTGCTTTTTTCTTTCCTTTCGTCCTGGTGTTACCTTTGCTTCCTTCCTTCCGCTGTCCCTTTCCTTTCCTTTCCTTTCCTTTCCTTTCCTTTCCTTTCCTTTCCTTTCCTTTCCTTTCCTTTCCTTTCCTTTCCTTTCCTTTCCTTTCCTTTCCTTTCCTTTCCTTTCCTTTCCTTTCCTTTCCTTTCCTTTCCTTTCCTTTCCTTTCCTTTCCTTCCGCTGTCCCTTTCCTTTCCTTTCCTTTCCTTTCCTTTCCTTTCCTTTCCTTTCCTTTCCTTTCCTTTCCTTTCCTTTCCTTTCCTTTCCTTTCCTTTCCTTTCCTTTCCTTTCCTTTCCTTTCCTTTCCTTTCCTTTCCCCTTTTCTTTTTTCTTTCCTTCCTTCCACTGCCCTTCCTCCCTTCCTTCCGCCACTTCCTTCCTTCCGCCACTTCCTTCCTTCCTCCCTTCCTTCCGCCACTTCCTTCTGCCACTTCCTTCCTTCCGCCACTTCCTTCCTTCATTCCGCCACTTCTTTCCTTCCTTCCGCCACTTCCTTCCTTCCTTCCGCCACTTCCTTCCTTCCTTCCTCCACTTCCTTCCTCCCTCCTTCCCTCCCTCCCTCCCTCCCTTCCTTCCTTCCTTCCGCCACTTCCTTCCGCCACTTCCTTCCGCCACTTCCTTCCTTCCGCCACTTCCTTCCCCCTTCCCTTCCCTTCCCTTCCCTCAATCTCAGCCCCGGGGTGTCTGCAGGCGCTGCCCCAGCGGTGTCGGGTGTCAGGAGCTCTGCCCGAGCTCGGCCCAAGCTCTGCCCGCTCCTCTCACCCTTATCGAGGCACCATTGAGTGCAATAATGCAGCACCATCTATTCACGGGATTGTTTTACACAGCCTTTCCAAGACGGTATTTTAGGAAGATCAGGTATCTTTTGAGCTTCACTCACACAGGTGAGGAGGCAGTATTTTCTGTAAAACAGGCACTCTAGAAGACAGATGGGTTTGGAAGGATTGATAAGAGGTGTAAAAGATACTGGAGAAACCAAGTAGGCAGGTGGAAGAGCTCTGCTGCAGCCAAGTTTTATCACTCACGTAAACAATGCAAACCTGCTTCTAGGATTGCACTCAAAGAGCCTCTGTCTAAAGAAGAAAAAAATTACTGCCAAGCTAAACACAGCAACCTGCACCGTGTTAGCAATGGCCCCAGGAGGGTTCTTCTCTCTTTCTTTACCTCAAATGAAACCCCAGATATCCACACAGGCCTCAGTGCCACGGCCCCTCCGCAGTCATTTGCATTCTCTCTGTCAGGGAGTGTTTGGGGCAGGGGGAAATCACAGAGAAATGGTGACTGAACTCTCTTTTCCACTGGGATTAGAGCCTGAACAGTGAGCAAGAAGCCCTTCTCTCCTTCCCCAGTCTCTGTCTCCCCTCCACACTAGAGCAATGCCTCCTTCCTTTGCTTTTTCTCAGTTATAATATTGAGCCTGCAAACAGTCTGTTCAGCAAATGGCAGCTGAAGCATCTCTGAGTTCAGTTTAGCTGCTCTTTCAGACATCCCCTCCTCTCTGTGGGAAACTGGCGAGTTGAAAAGAGGTCATCACAGCCTGCGTCCCATAAAGACAAAAAGTTTTCATGGAAAATAGGTGGGATGTCCAAACATCCCTGTCAGACGGGACCAGCACACCCCAACAGCAGAAAGGGTTTTTCTGATGCAATTCTGCGCTGCAGATTGGCAATCAGGTAGGGATGCCCTGATCTATAAGGCAGCCACGACAACTCAACTACATTATTTATTCTTTTTACATTATAGATGAAGGGAAGGAGGAGCTATAGAATCGACTTCAGCCTTAACATAAACGTAACTGCCTACAGAAATAGTTTTAAGGTAGGAAAACAGACCAACATGCTGTTTTCATAAAAAAAGATTTCTAAAAATCTAGACAACAAATCGGCCAAAAGCAAACACATGCAAAAGCATTTTAAAAAATTGCCTGCAAAATGGAAAATGAAGCAGTCCTTCAAGTGCTAAATACCAGATGCTTTAAAAAAGTAAGCATAAAAACACCATTGCAAAGTACTTGGAAGTTTGAATTTAGAAAAAAAAGTTCTACACGAGAAAATAACCTTTAAAAGTCTACACAAAGCTGAACTGATTCCATACTCCATGAAAAAAAAGCTCCATACTGATTAAAAAGCAAGGAAACTTCATTCTTATGAATTTAAGTCCTTACTCCTAGACTGAAGTGTCAGAATTCAAGACTGTTGAATAAATTCCAATTCTACTTAAAATGATTGCACAAACGAGGAAGTTAAAAAAAAATAAAAAAAAAATAGATCAGCCAGAGACATAACACAGGCACTGGCCAAAACCATTTCTGGGTATGTGGCATATTTAAAGACACCCCATGTTTTCTGAAACGTTTCTAGTGCCACAGATTTCTACCTGGAGTTCTGTGAAGGAGCTTTACGTGCACGCAGGCCCTTTTGGAGAGATGAATTCAGGGAGCTCTGATGTAAACCTGCTGCAGTCAGAAGTTCCCTAACACATCCTGAATCTCAACAACATGATTACAGCACTGCTGAGAGGTTTTAACATCTAAACCTGTCTGAAAGAGCATGAACACATTAGCATATCGTAGCAAACTGGAAATTAGGATTTTAAGCTTTACACAAGAGACTATTTAGCCTCTGTAGGATCTCTTAAGAACAACACATACTACAGACATTTGAATATTTTCTTCCCCCAGGAAAAAAAAAAAAAAGAAAAAAAAAAAAAGGAAGGATAGAAACAAAAAAGCCCATTAAAGGAATCACACAAAGTTAGTCCAAATTTCTGACAGAGAAACAGAGTATTAGACATTTGGGTTTTAAGACAGACTCCTTTTCCTGGGTATCTGCACGATCTAAACAATAGGCATATCACAGGATGCCAAAAACTATGGCAACCAATACAGCAGAAAGGTATTTTGTTACTTTCTAGCTGCTGCAGCAGCAGATTCCTGTGCTCTTCTATAAAGTATTTGGATAACCAGAGCATTTGAGGCAAGAGGATTCCTAAAAACTACTCTATGTAAGAGAACGGTAAGAAGCCATTTTGTAAGATTTCCAGTTCATTTATACAGATTTATAAGAAAAGGGGTGTAAATGTAATTCTGCTCTTCCCAGCACCCCCTCAGCATCTGGCTGTCAGTGGGTGTGAGACTTCCCTAGACAGGCAATACACTTGGACTCCCAGCTTTCAGTCAGGGAAGTAACATATCTGCCCCTAGCTCTAGATTCGAGTTTTATTTATTATGAACACTTGAAAAGCACTTTAAGATAAATATCACTACACAGACCTTTACATGGACGCTTTATGTTGTTCACCATGTTATCACACATTACCCAGGATATTTTTGCACTACTTTTCGTGTTGCAAGAACTCGTGTACCCACAAATAACTCTGTGCATTAATAATCTGGTAGAGACCACACTGGAGTAGCTGCAAACAGCCTGGCAGTGCTTCCCACAGCCACCAGAATTGTGCTTTTCAGAGCTGCTCTTCCCAACTGCTGTTTCCAAACGGAGCTGTACCTGCCAGCCCTATCCCTGTCTCGTTCAGCATCAAGATGAACAAGCTGGAACTTGCTCTGTTTGCAAATATACATGACTTAAATCCTCCAGCACCACCAAGAGAGGCTATCAACAGATTATTCCCGTACTGCATTCATCCAAAGCACTTCTGGGAATAAATCAGAAGTCATAAATCCTCATTTAATTAGCTTGTGTAAGAAAACACAAAGACTGCACTAGCACTTACACACCAAGGCTCTGACAAATCCAAAGGCAGAGCAGTGCTGCAACTATCAAGCCCCACGAGGCAAATCACAATTTTGTGTCTGTTTAGCCAGAATATTACCTAGAAATCACAGAGAGACTGAGAGATTGACAAAATTATAAAATACAGGGGAAGTCTCCAGTGCTTGAGGCTGTCAAATGTCAAAGGAAAATGCCAAAACTTTCAACTAGTTATAGCCAATATTAATTCACAATTACCAACAAATGATGTATTTTTTCTATAAAGTTTATGGCATGAACCCAGCACAAAAGAGAAGATTCCCAAGGAAATGGCTTTGTAAAAACCTTAAATCTTGATTTAGCACTTTTTTTTCTTCATGCACAACTTGCTTAAACAATACAAAGAGCACTGTATATTTATATCACCATCAAAAGTAACAGAACCAAGAACTATCTTATTTTTTGATGAATGCATTTTACAATGAAGCAAAAGCTGAGAATTCTTATAGATAATAAATGTGCAGAAATCAAAGCCTTCACTGCTATTTCATTAGAGAGTAAACAGCCAAAGATATCAGTTAGATGCCAAATAGTATTCACCCTCCAAAGCCTATAATTCAATATAAGTTTAAATGGCAAATAAGCTCAGCACTGAACAATGCTCTAGAGCCACCCAAACCCAGTCAAATAAATCATCTCTTTGAACAAGTAAGCTTTTAAACAGGCACACTTAGAAGAGACTAGGCACTAAATTATTATTTTTCCTAACTTCCAAAATAAAGCTACAACAATAACAGAACCAACAAGATATTTTAGAATATCCCCTGCATGCCAAATTGGAGCACTAAGTAGTATTTCAATTTTCTTTTCCATTTCAGCTTCTGACTCACTGAAACATCCTCCTTGATTTTTACATTCCTTTTCAACAACTCTGTGTATGAAAGGATCCACTGCAATGCTAAATGAGAAAAAAAGAGAAATTCTCTTTTTTTTCTGTTCCCCCGAGCACATTTACAGCAGAGGGCTGGAACTTGAGGAAGGTGAAGCTCCCTGAAGAGCCCAGGGGAGGAGGGCAGGGTGAGCAGCCAGAGTCTGTCTGTCTGTCTGTCCTGCAGGGCAGCCAGCAGGGCCTGAGCTGCACTTGGGGTCTGACACACACCCCACATTCTCAGAGCCTTCCCCTACACCCAGGGCTGCTCTTTCTGACTGCTACCCACAAACCAGCACTGCATTTCCATCTCTCAGCAGCCCCATTTGAGAAATCAGCTGTACAAATGCTTCCAGACTTCTCACTGCCTTATATCAGTCTCCAAAAATCAGTGCAATACATAGCACTGTGTTCCCCAGAAATCCAGGAATTTAACTATGACAACATTTGGAGTGCATTTTTTGTGGAGGCACTTTTGAAGTTGCACTCAGGTCATACTTTCCTTGTAAAGAACTTACAGAAATATTTGGAAGGAGACAAGAACCCCAAGCAAGCAGTCCTTCACACCCTTAAATCTGACTGAAAGCACCTTACTTCTAAATAAAAATAATTGTATCAAAATGTGGTTAAAGAGGGAATAACCTTGGAGCAAAGCATCTCAACAACAGTAAAAAAGACATGATACTTCAATACCCTGAAACAAAGGCCTCTCATTTACAAGAACAACACTGCAAAACTCCTATCCAACAGAAGCTTTGCTCCCAGCAGCGCCTGTGCCAAACCCAAATCTGGTTTTTCACTCCTATAATCTACATAGCCCAGCTATTCCTTGGGTGCTGCCTAAACACCCAGTCATTTGTCACAGGGAGCACCCATGGCTCCTTTGATGCTCTCTCCTAATCCCCAAGCACAGCCACCCCAGCACAGCTCCTGCATGCTGGGCTCTGGCAGCACCTCCTGCCTTCCTCAGCTACACCCTGATCTGCACAAGAGTGGCAATGTAAAAAACCAGCCTCTGCCTGCCTCCAATAACATCCTTTTGTGGATTACACCTTTAAAATAAAAGACTCAAAACACCACTTAAAAAATGTCTTTAGGTTAAGAAACAAACTACTATTTATTTATATATATATATATATATATATAGATTTTTTTTTTTTTTTTTTTTTTTTTTTTTTTTTTTTTGCCTAGAATACCTGGATTTAATTAAAAAGAATCAGGGTAAAGATTAGCTTAACTATTTCTGTGAAGGCAAGTGTTGTTCCAAAGAAAAAAAAAATGCAGCCCTTTTATTACCAAAAATCTTCCACAAACATGAGGGGGGTGGAGGGGCAGCCACTGCAGATATACAGGGAACACAGCAAATTCCAGGGAAAACAGAGGGTCTTGCAGATCCTACACTCACACATCACAAATAAGGAACTTAGAACAGCAGCATGCAACAAAAGTGGAGAGAAACACTTCAGCTCAGCCACGTTCTTATTCTTGATATACCAACAGAAATTGAAGGGGATGGCAGGAGTTGAAAGCTTTTTCAGTAATGAGGGAACTGAAGTTACCAGTTACAATTCCAGCCAACCTTCCTCCTTTTTCATGCTGGGGGGGAAGAGACAACTACTATATTTTGTGAGCCCACGAGGCTGCCAACTGGCTGTTCTGCTGGAAAGGATTAAAATGCAATGTCAAGGAGAACTGTTGGAAGAATGAGACTAGGAAAGCATACCGCTGGGAGCTGGGGACTGTTCCTTGTGTCTGACAGTACAACATGGATTTTAATACTTCTCCAGGACCTGCAGAGCAAGGGGCTGCTCTCCAGTAATTTAGTACTGACACTTTTAAGTTTACTTGGCAACAAGACCAGGAGGCAAATTCTTCTTTATAGTTTCACTGGTGCAGTTCCAAGGCAGTGGCAGTGGAGTCAGTGGCACTACGTCACCATAAAGGAATTGGATTCACTTCCCATCTTTTACCATCTCTGCAGTGAACAGGACAGGGAAGCTGAAAAAGCAGCAGCTTTATATTTGACAATCGATTCCTTCTGCCAACAGAAGATTATATTTAATCAGAAGCACTCCTTTCCTGTTCTAGCACCTGGTGGATATGAATTGCTGCAGCTCCATTCTGTGGCTGCCAAGGCACTGGAAGCACTGGGAGGCACTGGGAACTGAGAAGAAATGTGTCCCAGGAGCTCCTGAGGACAAGCCCACCATGCACACACACACACAGAGTTATGGAAGCTTTAGTCTCCATGAGGCACCCAGGCCTGTGGTGCTGTCACCACTGCCATCCTTCTCCACCTCCAAGCCAGCATTGCCACCTCCTCCAGCTTCATTTAACTCACACAACGAGTTCTGCCAGAGAATCCACCTCTGTCAGTAAGGCAACATCCACAGCCATAACAAATTAATAGTAATAAATGAGTAGTGTCTTATATTGACAGCAAACTGGTGGGTGTGATGAAGAAAAGCTACTCATTTGCTTGATACATTGTGGGATATTAAAATCAATGCTTGGTATTTCCAGCTATGAACCTAATCAATTGCTTTTATAAGCTGAAGCCTTCATCTTCCTTAAAGCACTGAAAACTACCTTAGCCTAAAAAACAAACTCCAATTACAAGGAGGCACATTGAGAAAACTGAGGACAATGGTAGTCAAGGGCCAGATACTTTTTTTGTCAAGTCAAAAAAATATAAAAGCTTGCTGTTTGCAGTTTGTTTCCTTTACATTCACATTAATGGTTTTCATTAATTTTTTTTTAAATAACAATTCTCTGGCCAACTTCATATTCAACCATATTCCTTGTAGTAATTTCCCTTCTGAGCTACATGTGTACAAAAGATGGTGTCAGGAAAGAACTGCAGCTGCCTGGCAGGAGCAAGTGCATGTAGAAAGTGCTGCACAAGTGTCAGCCAGAACATTCCTGTTTATAATGATCTGGTCATGAACACACACACACCAGAGCTCCAAGCCTCCTTTACTGGAAGAGAAACACAGCAGTGGACAGGCCTCAATGCTAGACTGTGCAAGCAAATAGTATTTGTAAAGGGAAAGAGAGGAGAGAGAGTAGAAGGCAGAACAATATTTTTATGCAACACAGACCTGCTCATACTACAAAATTTCACTGGCACAGTTATGTCAGTAGCGAGAAGAAAAAACCAAAATACGCCCACAAGTGGCATCACAACGCCAACAAAGCCTCCCAGAGAGAGAGGAAACTTTTCAGCAAGGCTGTCATTTGGTCAGTGCAGTTCCTATCATTTAATCAGATGGTTTTAAACCAGCCAAAGGGATCCATCTGACAGTGCTCCATTGTCCTCTCGAGCAAGGAGCTCCCAGCCGGGTTTGCCCAGGTGTTGGATGCGTCTCCCCTCAGTGCCCTCAGTGTGCAGCTCGAGCACGGTCCCAGGCAGGGCTCAGCCTCCTCTGCTCCTGACACTGCACCCAGACAAGCCACAAGTCCCTGGCTCCGAGGCTTCTGAAAGGAGATCCTACCTAGAGATCCTCAGCCTGCTAATCTGCTGCCTCTGAAATGCAGAGCCACTTGGTCCAATTAGAAGTGCAGGGAATATTCATCCTGTCCCTGACTAAGATGAAGCACTTCTTTCAAAAGCTACTGTGGCACAGTGCCAGCACTAGGGAGTCCAAGTGTTCTGTGTGGAGCCAAGAGTTATTAATTAGTTTTATTAGTGGCAGGTCCTTAATGCGAAGTGACAGGGAAAGAGAGAATATCCCATCACTACTGAAATATAAATTGTCCAGATTTCAGTTTTGTTGTTCCACAACACATACAGGCCACCAGCCAGGGAAGAGTGAGGAAGAGTGAGCACAGCCAAATGCCTGTATTCAGTGTTCCTGTATATTAATGGCGCACTGAAAAGACTCTGTTACCTCAGGTGGCTCTCTGGGGAACTGTTCATGAATTTTAATTATGAGGGAGCATTTTGAAAAATAACGCCGCCTGCATGTTAGCATCAAGCATGGCCTAAGCTACAGCAGTCACTTCCCATGAAAATAAAATAGGCAGGATGAGGGGGAGAAAGCCTCCTCCCTTTCACTTCAGTAGGACTGCTAGTCTTGTGACAAGGGGTCTTGGCCTCAAGGATGGACTCAGCTTTCAGAGATCAGCCTAAGAAATGCCTGAGCAGAAGCAGCATTAATTCCTGTACAGACCAATGCAGACGTGTGGGCAATAAGGCCGGAGATGGACGCTTGGAAAAAACAGTCCCATGTCAAATGCCTCAAAGGAGAGATCATTCCTGAGCAGGTCAGCGGTGAGCACAGCTGTGCCCAGGGATGCCTGCAGCTTGTTCATGGTGCCCCCTGTGAGCCCAGCCCAGGAAAGGCACACGTGGGAAGGGAACACTCACAAGGAACACCAGACACGAGATGGAAAATGCAATACGGAATCACCTACGTGAAGCCACATCACAACTGTTTCAGAGCACAGAATGTGCCCACTGCTGGACATTATGTGACACATGACAATAAGGCTGCTCCCAACATCCACTCCAGGATGGCTCCTGCACACCCCAAGGAATAGGAAGTGTGAGTGCAAGCCTGCAGACCAGACCTCCAGCTAAATGAGCTGCCATTGTTATTGCTTAAAACTGCTCGTGGGAAAGAGAGGAGAGTCTCTCTAGCAGTCCCCCCCTCCTTTCCCTGCCAAATAAAGCCAAAAAAATCCTTGGAGCAGAAGGTAAGTACTTCCAACAGTCCACAGAGCACCACACACCTTTTTCACTTGGAAGGAAAAATATGGGTGGGGGGGTGTAGGGAAGAGGGAGAGAAAAGAAGAAGAGAAAAGGGGTAAATAACCAACCATTCAAAACAAATCCTTGTGTCTGCTTTGCCATAAAGGCCTCCAATCCCAGCACTGCTCTGCAGCAACTGCAGCAGATCTGAGCAATCACAGTTATCTCTGAGTAACAGCGTACCTGCAAGAAAAGACCTGGAAAAACATTAATCTGATGGAAAGCTTGAAAGCAGCCACATAAACAAAGGCAGCCAAGGCTACTCCAGCAACTTCTGAAGTAAATAATTTCCCTGTGGAAAAGGAGCCCCACGGACTAAACTAATAAAGAGAACTGTATGATCTAATGGTAATATTTTTAATTAAGTTAGCTTTATCAGATTGGCAGGAATGAAGCGATACCCTAAAGAAAACTAACCTTCAAACAGAAAAAAAAAAAAAAAAGAGGGGGGGAGAAGAATAAATTTGCATTCAGACACCCATGAAATTCCAGGAAAATTTCAGAACATCAGTGACAGCTTGTTGTATTAAAATCTCTTCTGAATGTTGTTGCAGCTGAGAAACAAGCAGCTTCACGTTGTGTCTTTAAATAAGGAGGAGGTGAAAATAGTTACCTTGCTCAAAGGAAAAAAAAGTCACTACCAGCAGCTAAAAATCCCAAAACCTTTCCCTGCTCTGCTTGCCTGGGCCATTGAGGGAAGCACAAAAACAAAAAAACCAAACAACCCCACAGCAACCTCATGACACTGCTCCCAAAGCAGAGCTTCTGGCACATGGCAGATTATTCCTACTGGCAAATAAAAACACATAGGGGAAGGAAAAGGTTTCAAAAAGCCAAAGATGAGCTAGGCTACCAAAGGCACTGACCATTTCCACTTTGCACATCTCCATGAAGTATTTAAACTACATGGCAGTGCTGCTCAAGAGCATAAATCATGAATTTAAGCAGCCAATATATAAAGATGGACATCCAATGTGTCTGAAAAGGGTGCTGTCTTTATTAAAAGTTCCATTTAACACTCAGAGGTCAAGACCAGACCTCTTCCATTGCCTTTTTCTGACAGCAAAACCCTATCATGCATCAACTTTACATTTACTAATGCTTTAAAATCTCAAGTTCAGACTCCAAAACCACAACTCTATCATCTCTGGGTTCATTTTTAAAAGAAGTGATTCAAATTAGCACCTTCATTTTTAAGAATTTGGATTTAACTATACAGAAATGAAGCTAGGAAACACAGCTATATACCACAAACAAAAAGATTTTTCCAGTATGTTCAAGTGACATCAATTGCTTTTCCCTGCCATTACTTTTTTCTGCAACACTCTCTTGAGTCTTCTCATCCTGAAAGTAGCAACCAAAATGGCTCTTCATATAACAGTGTCCAAGAAATGGAACACAAATTATGAAACACAAGAGAGCTGAATAGGAAAGGGAAAAAAAAAAATCAAGTGTTTTATATCTCCTCATTCTAATTGGGATGAACAGTACATGTGTTCACTGAAAAGAAAAAATAAGCCCATTAGCTCTCAAATGAAAGACAAATATCAGGGAACTCTCACAAATGGAGCTCTGTCTGTCCAGAATGAAAAATACAAACCAAAAATTTGAATCCATTATGCTGGTGTTTTCAGATCATCCTGTCACAAAAGTGAGCCCCTGGACACTCAAATATTTTCTAACTATGGCTCCTTATTAGCTCCTGTAAGCTTTGCTTGAGGCAGAAAGAAATAAAACATTTTGCTCTTGGACACCTTTTAAAGGAGATTTTTTTTATACTCCATTCTGCAGCACTGCTTTGGCTTAAGAAAATAATTTTCACATTTTTATGATTTTTTTTAGCAATTAGTAAAAGCTCTAAATTTAAAGATGAATGTGTGAGAGATCAATGGTAATATATCCATGTAAATAATTTCAGCATACTCTTTCCAAAACCAGCATGTAGCTATTTAAACAGTTCTATGCATGGAAATTAGTAGAAAGTCTACAGTTAAGAAAACCCAGGTAAATTGCACAGCTAAGAGTGACGTACATAGATTGTATTTACCATGAGTGAGATACTGTCCTGGACATGCAAATTTGAATTGGTGTAAATTTGGACATGCATTTGAGTCCTGGCTAAATTTGAATTGGTGTCCCTGTCCATTTGCCCACGTTTCTGAGAAGCCGGAAAAGCCTGAACACTAAAATGTCACCTTCCTCCACTGGCAAGACCCTGTGAGGACTTCTGGTGACCCCTGTTCTTTCAGCAATTTGCTTTTATCATCCTCTTTGGCAGGCTGGAGGCTGCTCCCAGGGCCATGCCTGGGGGCTGCAGCACAGCTCCATGGCCTGTCCCCTGGTGCCACCACTGCCCTGGGCCCTGATGGCACCTCCAGCCTCCTTCCCTGCCAGCTTCACCCACCAGGGCCCTGTGCAGCAGAGCAGAGGCTTCAGGGGCTCCTTGCCAGGCCCCAGTGCAGGGCAAAAGGACCCAAAGCCCTGCAGGGATCACCTGGGGTACAAACACCCAGCCTTGGGCTCTGCCTCTGCCACAGGGGTACTCACTGGCACTCACCGTGGGGCAGACATGGTGCTGGCATAAAATACACAAAGGCTATTGCTGCTTCTGAGCTCTCTAAAGAAAAAAAAAAAAAAAAAAAAAAAAAAAGAAAGAAAATATGGAAGAGAGAGAAGGCCAGGGGCTCAGAAAAAATGTGGAGGAAGTTTCAAGGAAATACATGGCCTGTCTCCCAACTCCAAGCCCTTGAAGGAATAGAAATCTTCAGCATCCTCTGCCTTCTTTCCCAGTACTCTGCTCACTTCTTGGGAGAGTTTCTATTTTGATTAAACACACGAGAAGCTGGAGAAATGTCTTTATTATTTAACAAGGCCCTGCAAACACTCCCTTGGGGAGCTGAATGCCTGCACTGGCAGAGGAAGCTCACCAGTGCATGGGGCTGCTCTCAGCAGGGCTCCCAGGCTGAGCCAGAGCTCACTAATGATCCCATCCCTGATAGATGATCTGTGCTCGCTGCACTAGCGAGCATGCACAGTAATTGCTTCACCCCAGCACACAGATTCTCCTCCAGTACACCTGGGAAGAGCTGTGGGGAGCTGGGCTAAGAGCACTTTTGGAGGAGTCCATGAAAGCTGAGCAGTGTTTAACCTCTGCAGCACCTCACACCACCATGCCAGCTGTAATGCCATGATCTGAAAGCACACAGGGGCAGATGCACGTTCCACACAACCTCCTTCACAACACAGTTGTGCAACAAACAACATCCTCTGCTATCACATCTCTCAGAGCACCAAATAAGCCAAACATCCAAGTCATAGAATACTATCAGCAACGTAGAAAAGGAAATTTAGCAGCTCAGTGCTGCTGCCTATGTAACACAGCAAAAGCAGGCAGCTTTTCCATGGCCTGCTTTATCGCTGTGTTTGGATTAGTGCAATGTGAAACGCAGCAACTGCTGTTATGTAACTAAACCCTGAGTATACAGTTGTCATTCTGGGTAAATTTAACTCTGCAGGTTTAGGACAGAGGTCTATCGCCAGGCAGGCCATGTGAACTAAGGGAAATTTAAAGACACAGGGTCCTTTTTTGTTTGCTGCTTGCACAGGAATAATGGGGTGGGTGAGTCCTGCACCAAGGCTGCCCGTCACAGAGGGCTGGTGGTGACAGCCCCTGCCAGAGCGAGCTCCAGAGCACCAAACCCTGGGCAGGCAGAGCTGCCTGCTGAGGCAGCTGGCTCCCTCCTCCATGTGCAGGCACCAACAACACAGACAATTCCAGGGTTTAATGCAGTGAGGAGCCAAAGTGCACGTGCTTGTGCCGTGATGAAATCATAACAGGGAGCCTTGTAATGAGAATAGAGTGTATTATTAGCACTGTTAGGAAACTGTTTTAGCACTTGCAATTAATGCTTCCCTATGACTATCAGTTCATATTAATCTATTAAGCTGTTTTCCTTCTTTTATCATTTAGCAAGAGGCAAGTAGTCACTGAATTACCTTTAGCTGAAACTGGTGAATAAGCACTGACGTTGGAACAGTGTCAGGGAATGATAACATTGCTCAACCAACATCAGAAAATAAACACCTGAAGCAGTAGCAGTAAACATAACTCAGAACTGAAATATTTCTAGAAAAGCCTCCCTGAAACTGACTATAGCCTTATTTTAATGTCTTATCATACAATATTCTAATAAATTTGAAATACCACAAAGTTATTGGTTTGGGGCTTTTGTTTTTCTTTCTAGCATTTAACAGAGCTGAAGAGCCTTTTTTAGGTGAACATCTACCAGCAGAGATTCCTCCCCTGTTCTACCAGCATAGCTGCACCACCCCCTGATTCAGGTTTTGCTGGGAAATGCTTCCATGTGTTTGAGAGTAAAAAACCCCATCTTCTTCACGGATAGAACAGTTTTCACTTCTCTGAACCAAAACTTGTTTTCAGAGTTAAATGAATGAGGACATTGCAGAAGGAAAGAAGATTGTAGTGACTTCCACTGGATCACCTGCTGTTGACAACTTATCCTCCAGTTCACAGGTTTGCAATAGATAGTGACAAAGCTTTTCTTGGATTATTGCATTCCAAAGAAAAATACTGAAACTCTCAAAGCTAAGAAGCTGACTGTGATGTGACAAAAGCATGAACTGAAGCAACATATGTTTTAACATATTTAAAAGACAAGCACAATTGACTGTCTCTTGAAACTCATTAAAATAATTCTCTTCATAAGCAAAGTACAGCACAGTGCAGTAGGATGAGAACAGAAAAAGAAGAGGATAGTGAAAGAAAACCAATAGCTTTACAAAATTTAAAAAATAATATCCTACCTGATAAATTGATAAAGATTTAACACAGATTCTTCCATCTGTGTTATGAAAAACGTGTTCATTTTCTTTCAACTGCAAATCATGCTGGGGAGGCAAAGCAGGATTTACAGAATTTACCAGGGATTTCTAGACATTCTGCAAGACACCCAAGGAAGAAGCTCTGACTGCACTGCAGACAGCTCAGCACCCAAAGGGATCCAGCTGAACTGCACAGGTCACCTGGGCATAGCTGGCCCAGTCCAACCACTGCCACACCAGTGGTTTCACTGCTCATCCATCATACAACCAACATTTTTTTCTTCTTCCATCTTCCCTTTAAGGAACCTCCAGAAGGAAATTTGAGAGCCCCATCAATTGCCCAAATGCACAGGTTGTATAAATAAAATGTAATGAACTCACATAATGAGTAATAATATCTCACAGGCTGATGTGTGGCTAGAGGTGCAGGTGCTGCAGTGCTCTGCACCCATGGGTCCCTTCCCCAGAGATAAGAGCTGGTGGCCAGAGTGCTTTCCAGCAGCCACTGGATGGCACAGCCTGGCCCAAAGCAATCCCAAACCAATCCTACAGGTTCAGAGCCTGTCTGGCACAGCCCTGCCTGTGGAGTACCACAGAGGGCTAAGGAAATGCAAAGGTTGAAACTGACAGTCACTGCCAAATGCTCTCTTTATTTTCACTTTCACTGCATCCCCCTTCCAAAAACTTATCTACAAAGAAAAAGTGAATCTTCAGTGATGACAATAGAGGAAAGAGCTCAGTATCACATTTGACCAAGTAATCTTCAGTTTCTTCAATCCCTAAGTTATGTTCACATCAAGATCCATATGAACTTCCACCAATATCTGCCAGAAGAACGATACACTTTTAGCATCAGAACCATTCCATTGCAGCACCACTTCAATGCCAGATAAATGCACTGCTTTTAAATTCCTCTTTCCACTTTGTACTGTTAATCAACAATTTTCACATTAACAAATGAACTAAACAATGCTCTCTCAGGCTGGAGCAGCAATGCCAGGCGCTGGCTGCCAGCCCCTGTGGAGGAGCCCAGCACCAGCAGCCCTGCCCATCAAGCAGATTAGATCAAGGCAGACACTCCGGGTACATTCAATGCCTGTTGATTACACCCACAAGCCACACCCATCTTTCCAATTACTCCTGGCTTCATCATTCCTTTTCCCTCTAGGCTTGTAGACAGTTCTGTATCTTGTTTCCTAACAGACGTAACAAGGTCTTTGATGTTCTCATCACTTCTCTTTAACTTCCATTATAGTCAGCATTTTCATTGAGACTGAAATTAGAGCTTAATGCTCCTAGTTTAAAAAGACTTTCAAATAAGTCAATTAAATTTATCAAGTGACATATGTATGTTTTTTAAATGCAAAAACCCTATGCAACTCATTGGACTGGACTTTTTTTTCACTTGAGCTGACAATGTTCCTTTCAGAATCGAACTGAAATGCCAAGAAAATAACACAAGTTCTAAAAATGCCCATCCTAATGAGGGAGGAAGAAATTTTAAATATATACCTCCTTACTGCTGAACTGGTTACATTTATTTTATGTGAGTTGGGTACTGTAAACTCCTCCATGACTTACACTCTGATGACAGCAGAAGAAACAGGGTAATATATAATTATCAGGAGGGAAAACTGGAAGCAATTGCTCAGGAAGCTGGCAAAGCTGGCCAGCAGCATGTGTCCAAAGGAGAACATTAACTTTTTGATTCCCAGGTACACACCTAACTAACAACACAGTAGAGTCATAGGTAAGACTTGAAAATTCCACATTTCCAATACATGTGAGGAATGGAAATGGAAGCAATCAATTAGCCATCCCACAGGAGCTGCAAGCCAAGGGCTAGAAAAGTATAACAAAATGTGTCTTGGGACACAATTATTGTAACATACTGACAGAGGCTCCTGTCTTTGTGTTCCATCCAAACCTCATGCTCCCAAGGGACTTTTTGCTAAAATTAAATTTAAAATCACAATGGCTTGTCAATATTTCTAATAATTTTAGACTATGGAAATGATGAGTCTTCCGTGAGTTCATGTTTGAAGCATACAAAAAGCTTTATAAAGAGCAGTGTGGTTTGGCAAGAGCAGTTCATATGCTCTGGCACTAGATGAGCACTGCCCATGCCCTGTCCCACTCCTCCTCTTGGAAAGGTAAATTTTTCACCCTTGTCTTGATTAACAAAGTATTACAGCCTTAACAAATTTTCATTCAAGCATTCTGTATTTCTAAGCACACCCATATATCACAGCCTTCTCCACAGGCACTCCATGTTTTGCCTTTTTTTCCTCCAATGTCTGTTGTTCTTATTTCACAGTTACATCAGGATTTTGAAATGCCCACAACTCCTGAGGCTGGCACCAGACAAGTGGCTTCTGTTTCACCCATGAGCATATGTTGCCCATTTAAACCAGTTTAATTTCCAGTTTCCCTTGCACAAAGCCTGGTGCACAGAAGACACCATTCAAGTGCTTTTGTACCATCAGCAGGAGCTCCTCATTACTCCACAGATCCATGAAAGCCATAAACTCCTGGTGCAATGGAAGCTGCAGGACTGAGCAGAGGGAACAGGAAGGCAAGGTCTTGCCTGCTCAGGGAGATCAGCACCAGGAAGAGCTACTTCAGTTCTTGATGGGCAAGAGAGGGTGAAAAGCACACTCTGGATTTTAACTACAAACATCACATATGGATATCTCAATTTTCAGAAAAGCACCAAAACCATATTAATTTATTTGCAAACAATTGAAATCTCAGAGCAGAGGACAGTTAGTTTAGGGACTGCCTGACAGCTCCATCATAATAGTTCATTATTTTCATGCTTTCATAGCCTAAGGACTGTGGGCACATTAACAACAAATAAACTTCTGAGGATAATTAAAACATAACGAGAATTCCTTCCTTAAACGAATACAAGAGTGAGAGCAAAGACAAGTTCCCAACGTGCCATACCAGTATGCGACAAAAGGTAAAATCAATGAAGATAACAAAACCCTGGGAGTTGTTTTATTTTTAGGCACCTCCCAACCTTTTCTTCTACTTGCCAGTGTGCCTTTCTGGCTGGCTGAACTAGTTACTCAAAGCACCTGACAGTTTCAGCTGACTCAAGGAACACATTTAAGCTTTATCTGTGCAGCAGAGTTATTTGCATCAACTCAAGAGTCTGTGCTTTTGACAGTTGTCTCATTTAATTGAGTACAAAAAGCTGTCAGTCTAAAGAAACTGAGCCCAAGGTAAACTCACTTTGAACTAACCATCTGCCAGAGCATCTCTCAGGACAGTCAATACTTAAGGATATGGTGAATCCAGTTCTCTGCATCCCTAATTAGATCATTCCTGAATTAAACTGTCAATGGCCCTAAAAATTCTACGTGCACTTTGCAACTACTGAGCTAAGTCTCTTTTCCCTAAAGACAAGCGTTAGGGAAAGCCCACAAAGTCTCTCTGGTAACTATTACAGCAGAACAAAAACATTTCCACAACAGCTGAAATCCATACAGCAGCCCCCAAAATACCAATTTCTATGAAGATGCTGCTCCAAATACAGGTTTCCGTGTTCTATCACAGCATTAAAACAAAAAAGCAGCAATATCCCAGAAGAGAGGAGAAAAGCAGATAATATTGCCCTGGGGAAGATTTTTCTTCATTTCCCAGCAGTGCTGCGGATCAGGCCTGGTCAGGGAATTTACTAATTGGAGTGCATAGGCAGGACTCAGTTGTTGCAGGGCCACAGCCTTTCCAGCTGCAGAAGTAAACAAATTAACTCCTCCACATTAGCAAGGCAGAGGATGAAGAACCAGATTTACCACTAATGCAGCTCCCTGGTAAACACTGCACACACAGCACCCAGCCTGGCACTGCTAAAATAACATTTCACAGGGCTCTGATGCTCATTATCAATTACAATCTCCACTGCCTTTTTTTTTTTTTTTTTTCTGCAGAGGAATAATTTTTAAACTCACTCCTCTATATGGATTCTCTAGTGTCTAATAATAAGTACTTTCATTTAATTGCTTGCAATTAAGCCTCTTCTGTATGCCTGTTCTCAGAAAACTTGCGGATATGTCATTATCTTTGAAACATCTGTCCTTCTGTCAAACATGACCAAAACTGATGGATTGAAGAATAGCAGTGGGAGGGGAAACATAGCTAAAATTGAAATCCCCATGAAAGAATGAGAATGAAAGGAAATATGAAGATGACAACCTTGAGGGTAAGAAGAGTAGGAAAGGAAAATGAATGAAAATATCATAACATTAGTTTATTCACAAGAAACAAACACAACTTGGAAATCTATCTGTGTTCAGTCTGTTAACTAATCTGCCACTTCAAACCTTCCACCTTTTTTTAAACCCTGCTATTTTCATGAAGAAGCAGATGAAACAACACAGCACTGGAATACAATTATTAGAGAGCCTCAAAGCTGCTTGGATCTGGTTTAGCTTCTCCAGAAAGTCTAGACAGGCATTTCAGAGCTGGAGCTGAGTGCTGCAGAGCTACAGATTAATTCAGCACTCTTAGCAGATGCTAATTAACCCTATTTATCTTTATTTGAGGTTAGAGATGCTAGTGTCCAGTCTTGCATAGAAAACAAAACCCTGAAATCAGGAAGATGTGACTAAAAAGGAAAAGTAATAAAGGCAGCCACTTCTGTGCAACTCCATTTAGAACACAAGGTGCGAAGACAGGAAAAACAAAATCTTAACTCCACATCCAGCACTCCCTTTTCACTGTCTTACTTTCATCCACAGCATCCTGGCTTATCTAAGAGAACTATTTGTCAGCTAACTGAATCCTCAAGTCCCTGAAAATTAATTCCACATTTGTAGTTTCTCTGGTATATTCTCAACCCTTTGAAATACACGAGGAATTAATCCATTCAAAGAGGTCTGTTGTTCAAAGCTACCCTTTCTCCCATTTTTTTGAGGAAGGATTCAAGCAAATATAAGAGCCTGGGGTTTACAACATGCATTTTGTACCTGGCCATGACCTGCTAATCTTCAAAGTCTATTGATCCATGAATGTTTCTGGAGTAAAATCATTGATTCTTTAGAGAGCCAGAAAGAAGCAGCTAAAATGAGAATGTCTGGAGGACCTGGATAAATAAATGGTGAAATTTCAAATTACTGTAATGAAAGATTTTCAGGCATTAAAATGTATGTATTATGATAATTTCATGAGGATTCCAGGGTTTGGGTTTGATTTGGGGTATTTTTAATTTGCTTTTTGTTTGTTAGCTTTGGTGGGTTTTTTTAATAACACAGTGGTGTATAAAGGACCAAATTCTACACTCAGTTATGCAATGTGTAGATTCTGACAGCAGCTTCCTAAGTGCACATGAAAATACATTTAGGCCCTAGAGTCAGCCATAAAAATTTAAATGACATTGCATATACAGAGATGGAAGTGTCATTCCATCTGAAATATTTCCCAATCGGTAGCAGACATAAATTACATGAAAATGAAAAATATTACACAGGGCTTGAATAAAAGGAATTTGAAAAGGTCTCAGTTTGTAACAATAATTGCATTGGACCTGACACAGACTAACTGCAGTGGGCCACCTACTCTCAAAATACAGTTTTGGCTATTTCTTGTTTTGTTCACAATGGACTACAAGTATGAATTTCTCTGATTACTGCCTAGGTCTGTAAAGAATGCAAGTCCCAAGAAAGAAAGGACTCTTCCTGCATGAACAAGAAGATGGGGCTGCATCTCTAAGTGAAATGACACTCAACTTTACAGGGTTAACAATGATCAGGAATCTGAAAATGATGTCCTTTAAAAACACATAGATCCAGTACTCAACCTCCCAACAATTATTTTTTTAATTATGGCTAGAAGGAAAAAGCAGACAGGGATCTCTTGGTCTCAATTTAATTTTTGCCCTAGAAGTGCAAGTGGGGGAAGTGCACCCTAAATGAACTCACCTGTCTCTAATTCTTTCCTGTAATTCATGGTGGTGAGACAAATTCCTCTCCTGCACCTGGGCTGAAGCCCCCATGGTGTCAATATGTGAATTTGCAATATTCTATTAATACAGTGGGATTGCCTAAATTTGTATTGTTTACAGGAGAGAAACAGGTATGCTCATGGTGATTTCCTGACTTAATTCAGACATCAATCTTCAGAAGTGTTGCCCTCTTGATTATCCCCTAAAGGTGCCAGCTTCTCTATATTAGACAATACAGGGCATTTTGAAGAACTTAGGTACACATATCTACTGTGCAAACACCATGGATTGTTAAAGCAGTCCTGCAGGGGATGACTTTCCCCTGTGCTGCAGTTTGGGTAAGAGGTATCAATATTGCATACCTGGAGAGAAGTAGTATTTGAACACCCTAGCACAGCTGTTCACAGTGGAAAGTGAAACACAATAATGCCTCTTATCAGCCAGGGACACTTGCTCCTCTCCTTTTAAACAACTAAGAAAGGGAAATGATCAGAACAGGTAATGCAGACTGTACCTGCCATTGGCAAGGAAAATGGCTGGAGCTTCAGGGCCACCACACAGAATAATTGAGGAGCAGGAGAGCTGGAAAGTGGGATTTTGGGAGGAAGCTGGGTAAACACCTTCCAGCAGGGTGCTTTGTAACACCCAGCAATGCAGCTGGGAGTCAGCACACAGGGCATTCCTCCATGCCTTACAGTGACTATTATCTACACTAAGCACTTGAAGCAATTTCAAAACATTACTCACTCATTTGGTTTCCAGACATCAGAAGCCTCTCAGAAGAGGTTTCTCTCATCTTCTGCTCTTTCTCGTTCTGTATTATGCAGGATTTTTGATTTGCCCATTGATCAGCTGTGACACAAACAATATTTTCATATTTCTTTCCTCAGCCCAAACAGGAGCTCCCACATGGTCTTCAGGATCTGTGCTTCCAGAGACAAGACACTTAGGATCCCACACCAGGACTTTTCCTCATTTCTGCCAGGACTCTTTAGGGTCACTGGCATACACTGAACCTCCATGAAAGGATCACAGGGAAATCTGATGTAGGCAGCAGAATTCGCCCTCTCTTACTTGCCCAATCTAAATTCAAGAGCACTAATCACTCTTGGAGGAAATAACTCTTTATACTTCAGGCTAGACACTCCAGGCAGCCCTACCTGCCACAGAAGGTGCAAATCCCACACATCAGCCTGGCTGGGGAAGAAACAGAGCCTACATTGGTTTTTCAGTTGTAACTATTACCTTGGCATTTAAAGCAAGAGAAAAAGCAATCGACCAAAATATTCCCACTTCAAGAAGTCCTTATGTACATTGCAATGCCATTGCTTTGACTGGGTAGTGTATCAGTGACAATAGCAGCACACCAACTCATTTCATGAACACTGTCTTTCTGCCTGTAGCAGCCAACAAATTTTATTCTGCTTGTTTGAGAAGACCTTTGTGCTGCTTACATTATTATTTTGTCTTGTTTACATTGCATGGCTATTTCATACCACACAATACTGATCACATATCCAGCATCACCACAGCAAAAGCAAACAAAAAGCCAGCACTACTTTTACTTTTTGCAAACTCTACACAAACTGATCCCTGTGCAGGAAACATTCCAAGAGCCACTGAAAGCCCTGCAAATGTTTATTGCCAGTTCCAGTGGGCAGAGGCCATTCACACAGACTGCACCTGTGGGGCTCTGTGGTCTGCTCTCATCTGGCCTAAACAATTCAGTTCCAGAGGATTCCACAGAAAACATTCCTCTCCCTCAGGCTGAGTCTTACAAAGAGAACATAAGCAAAAACAAAAGCATTGGTAACCAGCCTCATGGCAAAAAAAGATCCCTGTTGGGATGGTACCTCAAAGCATGGCTGGGCTAGCAGCTCCCCTTAGCAGAGCACTTGTTGTAACAGGGGCTTTGCCTAGGAAACATTGGATAGTGCCTCTTTAATATTCCAAATTGGTAGTAATTACTGCCAGCCCATAATCTTAGATGTTCTCAGTAATCAGTTAAAGTTACTTGAAAAAAAAATCTGTACAAGAGACTGGTGCTTATTTCTGTCTAGCCAGAAGGAAGGTTGTTAGGACAGAGATGAGCAAAGCTAAGTTTCATTAAACTATCACAAAGTTTACTCACCATGAAAAACACTGGCTATAAATGAGGGATAAGACATATAAGAAATAAATAAGTGAGAAATACCTACAGGCAAGAGACTGAAAAGGCTGGAGAAAAGGCAGCACAGAGAAGAAAAAGCAAAATAGTTAAACAAAGTTACTCCAACACAAGGCAAGTGTAACACAGCTTATTAATCCTCAGTGGGGGGAGACCTCAATTCCATTACCCTTTCAACACAAAACAGCATACCAGTCAGTAAATAATAACCTACTAGAACATCATTTTTATTAGTTTGATTGCCAGTACTTATCTTACTAAGACAAAAATCAACACTTCCTCTAACTCTTTCCCAGCTGTTTATCTTTCAGAAGCAGTACTCCAATGCATCCATTTAGCAATTTATGAGCAAGCCTGCATCTGCTCCAGTTGTTCACCACATCCATTTTCTGAAACAAAAACATCTTCTTGTCTCCATTAATTGGTCACTAAATTTTGATACCAACAGTTCATCATTTGTTATAATTTTGTCAATTAAGAAAAACCAGCCTGGAAGATGATCTCTACCATCTTCTGTCTCTATCACTGCATCTGCTGCTACCTGAAACCTTCTTTTGCTCTTTTAGAATTACTTGATAAAACTACTTGTCAATGCTTTGAATGGAACCTTCATAGCTTTATTGAACTGGTTAATTCTACTGAGATAATAAAAGCTGAAAGGATGACAAACAATGTTTTGGATAATTCCAGTTTCTGAATTCTACTGTGACCCACCCTTAAAGGGAATGAAGTACCTGCCCTGGCACTTCCATCTTCCAAACTGGCACTTCATCTAAAATACAGGAACGTTTACAGGTCCCATTTATAAAAATGGCTCAGAGTTTCCAAGTGACACAGACCCATAAGGGGAGGTGAATTTTCTCAACTGTTCCACAAAAGCAAATGCAGCACAGGCATCATTATCAATTAAGCAACGTTCATTTCCCTTTCTTTATGATCCACCTTTCCTCCAGGACTATAAATATTTTAAAATTCAATATCCACCAGCTCCCAACATCTACATGTTGGAAAAAAAAGCTCTTAGGAAATCTGCTCAGCTCAGAAACGAAAGCTGAAAGAAACTGTTTGAATAAATATAAGCACATTTTAGAAATAATTCTTGTGTTAGAAAAATCACTCCCACTTGAGTGTGAGAAATGCTAAGAGTAAATTTTTTTCTGCTTCCTTCCCCCATAGAGAAAAGAAGGAAAGAAATCAATGTTGTTTTGCTGCATATTTAACACATAATATCTTGGTAACACTTGCATTAGCAAGACTCAAACAGTGAGGAGACCAGAAGCTTACCTGATCTCTTGGGATGCAGCACAACCTACTTCAAAAGGACAACATTAGGTATTGAGGAAGTAAGGAGAAAGGAATAGAAATATCTGTTGAAATTCTAAAATGGGAATTTTAATTCAGACATCAGTGATCTCAGGAAATATGCAAAAATTAGACAATCAACAGAAACTGAAACCATTTTTAATAACTGAATATAAAAAGAGTCTTCAGTAGAACTGACAAAATGATGATGGATCAAGTAGCTGAAAATCAACTGACTAACAGTGATGAGAATTAATGGAGAGTCATTACATTATTAACAGGATTTGCATGATGCCTCAATTCAAGCTCCTCATACTAAGATTGCAGGGGTATTGTTGATATTTGGCCTGGAAGCTCAGTTCCATTTCAAACCTACTGCTGAATTTGATCCGTGTTTGAAACACGAGGTGTACCATGCACAGGGCAATATTCAGTTTTGGGAGCTGCTGCTTTGGAGGTTGACATGAGAAGAGTGCATTCCCACTGACAGCCAAGATTCCATCTCTTCTCCAGCTTCTGGAGGGTACACAAGCCTCCTTTTTACTCCCAAGTCTATCAAACACACCTTTCTCCAGTGCTGAACACTGAAAACTAAAAAGCAGATCTCGGGTTTGTTTCTCTGGCTAAAGCCCACAGCAGTGATCCATCTCCCTTTTGCTGGAAAAGGTTCACTTAAATACAGCTTCAAACTGGAACTAACAACCAGATTTCCTTTCCCATTTTAACAATCACCTGTCTCAGCAAGATACTGCTAATAAAAAGCTCAAAGGATGACTAACAATATTTTGGATATCTCTAGCTCCTGAAAGTGCCTTTGGATAAAATTTGCCCTTAATCCTTCTCTGTAACACAACTGCATACTAGCAACTCAAAGTTACATAACACACTGTGTTTCAATTCCTTTCACATCTCAGATCTGAAACTCCAGCTCACATTAAACAGGCTTTGATGGTTAACGATACCATGGAGCCAACACTCACATTTCAAGCTCAGAACCCACAGCAGTGTCAGATGTGGCTCCAAGCAGAGCCTTCCCCACAGCCCCTGGTCCCTGGGCACTGCACAGGAGAGCACAGCTGTGCCCAAAGGGGAAGGGCTTCCAGAGAAAAGGAGATTTTAAAGCCCACCCATCCCTTTCAGTTTCTAGGTATGGATTTGACCAGGCAGAACCACAGGAGACACTACTGGCAAAGAATTCAGTTTGTGGCTCTTGCTTTGCACTCTCCTGCAAGACCTTTGCCTCTTGGCAACTCAATGGCCACAGTGAGGACCTACCAGAGACAACAAACTGAATTAACCTCTTGCAGCACAAAAAATATATAGTATGGGCATTTCAGCCCCCTGTCCCACCACACTGAGCACAGCACCTCTGGACACCTGGATCCAGGTGAACAAATGGGACAGTCAGAAAAGCACATCACATCCACACCACATCCTTCCAGTCTCACCATGTGAGGTTTGAAACAAATGTGAAGGAATGGACACTGTCCCACTTGGAATATTGATGAGAACATTCAAACAGCAATAGGAAACAAGTTAATAACCACATCTGTGTCATTGGAAGGCATTTTTCCTCCAAAGTGTCTTCAAGGAAAATGTTAAGAGGCTAATTATTATGGCAATGCCTCAAATAAATTGTTTTTACATGTATTAGGAACTTCTCTACAGATTAGAAGCCTACCTGATATTGCAAAACTAAGTGATTGCCATATTGCTATTAACGGCACATTAGAAGACAAATTACAAATAAAAGTGTAATCTCTAAAAGTTGGCAAGTAGAGTGCTTAGTCCTTAATAAAGGCTGGTGGAAGTCATGCAGAATAGCTTCATATGATTTAAATCTAAAGTATGTTTTAAATTTAAATTACCTTCAAGGTATTAAAAATCTCTAATGCTTTAATTTTAATATAGCTTACTTATTCACTATACATTCTTGGTTTATGTCTATAAAACTTTCCCCTCAGTAAGGTCCAGCAGTTATAAGTCTCTCTGCTTAAAATATGGGGGGAAAAAAGGGAAAAAACAGGAAAAATATGAAAAAAGGGTAAATCGAAAACAATGTGTTTAGATCTAAAGCATTACATTGTAATGGAGAAATAATTACTTGTATGGAGAAATATCACATAGAGATGTCAGGATTACACAAAAACTGCAACTGTTTACATTTACATTTAAATGAGGTTGCAAAAATCAGACACTACCAGAGACAGACTAAAACCAAGTTTCTCTGTGCTGATCTGGTCAAAGTATGCTGAAAAATACTTATAACACATAAGAACTTCCACCAAAAGAAGCAATACTGCTTACCTCCTACCACTGCCATTCATCTATTTTTTATCGAGTTTTAATACATAAAATCTTTTTGTTGCACACCCCAGGTCTGCAGTGTCCAGTTTGCTGGGGATCTGAAGTCTTTCATATAAATAAATCTAAATGTAAAACCAGGAAACTCCCCCAAGCAGCAGTGCTGTAAGTGCACCTTGGTAAGGGCTACGCAGAGACAGATCCCTGCAATCTCCTGAGGATTGTTGAGCACTGCCTGTGGAGCAGAGCCTCTGCTAACACAGCAGTGACAAATAAAGTTGCTGTCCTCCCCAGCCCCCACCACCTCCAGCACGTCAAGCTATAACTCAGTAGAGAGCAATTTTTAAGGAAAAAAAAGCCAAAACAATGATGCTGGTTTTGCTACACTTGGACACACAACAAACTGATAAATGCTCCCTTCTGCTGGCATGGCTGCACCCACACCAGAATTCAGACTGCAGTGCCAGGGAGAGTGTGGAATTTTCAATTCCTGTGCCAACAAAACCCACAGGTACCCCAGGACGTGCATGGAGCTGCTCTGACAAAAGGACACCTCAACCAGATGCTGGGCAAGAAGGAAAACCATTAAGGCACAGCTGCTGCCTCCTCATCCAACATGGACAGAGGGAAAAATGCCAAATTTCTTCAGACCTGTCCTTCTGGGGGCAATGGACACCTAAAAAGTCAAACTTTCAAGTACCTTTGTAGCACTTCAGTGGCCTGGTGCTGCTAACTCAGTCCACAGACAGGGAAACAATGGGGCCTCTCTTACACCTTTCTGTGTCCCCACCATCTGACCCTCAGCACATCTCAGCACAGAGCTGCACAGAGTGTGGCCCACAAGCACTTCCAAGACTTCTCAGCTCTGATCCTGACCTGAATAGACCTGAAGGAGCAACGTTTCTGATGCAGCAACGTGCAATTCCTTATTTCCATGCAGGGAAATGAGAAATGGGAACAAAGTGCAGAATCCATAAAATGCTCACTCTGACATTCCACCTTTACTCTGCCCCCTCTCACACATTACAGTGTCCCCTCACTTATATTACAATAACATGTGATGCCTTAATTAAATCATTGCCCAAACACAGTCTTAGGCACATCATGTCCACAATAAATTCATTATAGCCTTAGACTTTTTGTGACAAATACCACACAGGCAGGAGAGCAGTTCTAAAGCATCTTGGAATGTTATGACACTAAGATTTAAGTAAGTCAGTATAAATAAAATTACTGCTGTAACTAAAATATAATCTGCTCCTAAGGGAGAAAGGACACAAGACAGAAAGCAACATGAATCCTTAATTTCATGTGTACCATCACTTGACTACTTTTTAAAGCAATTTCTCTTACCAACAAAAACCAGTTGGTAGTAGCCTCTAATATTAGCTTTAGTGCTTTTCCAAAGGGCCCAAATTCTGTCCCAGGACTGCCTACCACCAAGTAAATTCAGCCCTCAAGTCACTGACAAGGGTTTGAAGAAGGAACTGATTCAGAGATGCCTCACAAATTAACACCAAACAACAACAACAGGTATCTTAGTAGAAACTACCAATCCCAAGCCCTTCCCCCCAAATAAAAGCACCAGGGAAAACAGCATAAGCCTTTTCAAGAGAAGCCTGGAACTTACCATCTCACCATTTAGGTGACAAGATGTTTTTGCTTCATAAAGAGTCCTCACAGCACCCCACAGTTAGTTCACAACTCTTTTTCTTTCCGTTTTTTTTTTTTTTTCCAAATATTTGCACTGCTGCTGGACCATAAAAACAGGCTTTCATTTTAATCTGCTTAACACACTGTGGGGAAAGGGCTTCTAATTTCACAGGACTGAGATAAGACAAATAATTCATCTAACACATTAGCACAACATCTGTGGCAAACGAATTTAGTCAGAGCTCATTGGAAACAATAGGGTGCTGCAGCAAATCTGAGGCAACTGTCTGAGACCACACCATGCACTAAAACACATTTTATTACATTCCACAGCAAAGACAAGATCACAGAATAAGAATATATTAATTGTACAGAGGAAATAAGGCAGTAAATTCCCCTCCCCTCAGCAGACACTGTAGCTTCCCCCACTACTCCAGTTCTTTTGCAAATGTTTGGGGTTTTTTTCCAGGCCATTCTCCAAATCAGTCATCTTTCTTTTGTGCCCTTTCATTACACTTCTTCCTTAAGTTCCACATCTTTCTTTTACTGTTCATTACCCAAAACTACCCTGCTCCCCCTTTGGCTTCATTTACTTCCTTTCTGGATTTGTTTTTACATTTTCTATTGCTGCCTTTCCAGAGCCAAGTTTGCTTCCAGTGTGCGTTCTGCTGTGCGCAGAGAAAAGCAATGCAACAAAATATTTTCAGTATATTGGCATGAGTCCCCACCTCACCACTTGTGATCATTTGCTCTCAAATCCCTAAAGACATTCTGCTTTGAACCTCTGCTGTGGCAAAGAAAACAAAGGATACGTGGAAGAAATTCTGAGGAGACTTGCCAATTGCAGAGATCTGTGACAAGCCATTTCTGCAGCCTCTAAAGTGGCTGAAAACAACAGGAAGGTGGACTTGGGAACGCTGGAAACCCAACACTGAGGCCAAACACAGCTTGCTAAATGGAAGCCCCTGGTTATCTGTAAACCTAGCTGCTCTGCTAATCCTGCCTTCATCCAGGAGCTTTTGTCCTTATCCTCTCTAAGGTGAATGCTGTATGGGGGAGCGTTCTTCAGAGAATTGAAACCAAAGATTTTAGTGACAGACTGCCTTGAGCACTGCTGGGGAAAGTTAATGACTAGCTAGAATTTTGGAAGGATCTTGCTTCCGTTTCAAAAGCAAAACAAAAAATCTTTCCTTGTTCTTTTGCACAGCCTTGGATTCTGCACTGCATGTCACACTAAAGCATCTCTGGGATACTGCTGACCTGCCCTGGCAATTCCAGTGGGGTATTATTATCCAAAAAATTAACAACAGCAAGTTTTCATGAACTAGAACTGTGAATCTCTAAAAGGAGGCCAAGTGGTATAGTGTGATTTACTCAGGAAAAAAAAAAAAAACAAAACAGGAAAATAATTCAGTTATGATCAAACCACGTTAGAGGTAGCCAATATTGAGAGAGAAAAATACCAATAAGGCAGGCCACCTCAACAGACAGCTTATTAAATTCTCTGAAGCTAAATTCCTACAATCAGTTCAGCTTTTCCTTCATTTTTTTCCATCACAAAACAAAAAAGACTTTTTGACTGTTATAAGGACAGAGCTACGATGTCAGTGGCTACAAATTAAAACCTTTAGTAAACTTAGCAAACACACTCCATATACAGCAACAGACAAGTGCAGCTCAGGTTCTGTACCAGAGGAAATTCTTGCTCATCTCCTAACAGCTGTTCTGAAGTAGTGATAGAAATTCTTATCCAGCAATGAAGCCACAGTATGATCCTGAAAGCAAAACTATACCAGGGTAATAATGTATCTGCCAAAATAATTACCACTACTCACCCAGCCCTACCTACCATGAAAACTAGTTCATTCATCTTTTATCCAGAGTCATTCTCATTGGTGTTAAAATTCCTTACTTTTCTTAAACCATTTCCCAGTGCAGTTCTTGATTCCTTGCAGCTCTCTCCTGGTCTTACTCTACACTAAAGGGTCCTATCCCTGACATCAAGAGAACCACCCAAGATGCTCAGTGTTTAGCACACACATGGACTGTCACAGATCCATGCTCAGTGTTTAGCACACACATGGACTGTCACAGATCCATGCTCAGTGTTTAGCACACACATGAACTGTCACAGATCCATGCTCAGTGTTTAGCACACACATGAACTGTCACCACTAAGCACACACATGAACTGTCACAGGATCCATGCTCAGTGTTTAGCACACACATGAACTGTCACAGATCCATGCTCAGTGTTTAGCACACACATGAACTGTCACAGGATCCATGCTCAGCACTAAGCACACACATGAACTGTCACAGATCCATGCTCAGTGTTTAGCACACACATGAACTGTCACAGATCCATGCTCAGTGTTTAGCACACACATGAACTGTCACAGGATCCATGCTCAGTGTTTAGCACACACATGAACTGTCACAGATCCATGCTCAGTGTTTAGCACACACATGAACTGTCACAGATCCATGCTCAGTGTTTAGCACACACATGAACTGTCACAGATCCATGCTCAGTGTTTAGCACACACATGGACTGTCACAGATCCATGCTCAGTGTTTAGCACACACATGAACTGTCACAGATCCATGCTCAGTGTTTAGCACACACATGAACTGTCACAGATCCATGCTCAGTGTTTAGCACACACATGAACTGTCACAGATCCATGCTCAGCACTAAGCACACACATGAACTGTCACAGGATCCATGCTCAGCACTAAGCACACACATGAACTGTCACAGATCCATGCTCAGTGTTTAGCACACACATGAACTGTCACAGATCCATGCTCAGCACTAAGCACACACATGAACTGTCACAGATCCATGCTCAGTGTTTAGCACACACATGAACTGTCACAGATCCATGCTCAGTGTTTAGCACACACATGAACTGTCACAGATCCATGCTCAGTGTTTAGCACACACATGAACTGTCACAGATCCATGCTCAGTGTTTAGCACACACATGGACTGTCACAGATCCATGCTCAGTGTTTAGCACACACATGGACTGTCACAGGATCCATGCTCAGCACTAAGCACACACATGGACTGTCACAGATCCATGCTCAGAGTTTAGCACACACATGAACTGTCACAGATCCATGCTCAGAGTTTAGCACACACATGGACTGTCACAGATCCAGACTCTGCCAGGACAGCAGAACACCTCTATTGGTCAAGGGCTGCATTTGTGCTGCCATCATAGGGCTGACCTAATCTGATCTCTGCCGGATTCACACTCATGGAAATCAGATCACTTCTTAAAAATACACCTGATTCCAGCAGAAAATTACAACATTAAGAGTGGTGAGTGGAAATGAAATCTCTAGAAACAACTTAGTGGTTTGGTTTTTTAAAGACTCTCCAAGTGTAAGTCCTGCCTGGCAACGTCTGGATGGGCAGGATTGCTAAGGGACTGCAAGTACACCATCACTATACATTGATTTGTCCATTATTCCTCCAAGCACCAGCCCTGGAAAGAGTTGCTTTGTGCTCTAACTGACTTCCATGAATTATCTCAGAAGCTCTCTGACTCCACACAAGATGTCAGCAGCTCAGAGGACACTTCATTAGAGCTTTTAAAAGGCCTCTCCAACAACCCAGGCAGTAAAGGACCCTTTGCTAACTTCTATAATGACAACACAAATGACTAACAAAACTCCTCTTGAAGATTACACAAATGAAGCAAGATTCAGAGGGAGGTTTCTGATATGCCCTAGTTTCCTTTGAGATTGATTTCATTTTATTTTATTTTTTAATATACAAAGGATTTAGGAGATGCTTTATGCTGACAGGTTTCTTACTTCAAGTAAAGTATTAGCAAAAGCTGTACTTTAGCCTGTCTTATCAAATTTCAAGACTTCTTACAAAGAAATAGTTTAAACCTTACCTTTCTGCCCTTAGTTAAAAGATGTAATGCAGCAGAGGCCTCTGATTTACATTTGGCACAGACTTTGGCAAAGTCATCTGTTAGTTCATAAAAAGGCATTCTTTCCTACCTCTGCATTTGAAGAGAAACTCTGAAGGGAAATCCTACTTTAAAGTATTCTTGTAATTCCACTACAGGAATAAAATAAACCCCATAATCAGTATTTCACAAGTCTTGGCCTTGGTTTTATCCTTGACTGTATCTAACAGACCTTGCTTCAGCGCCAAAACACTCCAGCCAAGCTCTACTAATACATAATTTAAATTTTCCCAATGCTGTCTACAGTTTTGCATATATATTTATTTCAGAAGTGCATGGCATATACTTCTACATAACTATGGAAAAAATTCCTGTCTCACAGGTCAGGAGCTGGCAATGCTATTGGATGCACATCAACAGCACTTTGCTCTATGGTCTGCCTCTGGGGTTTGATTTTTATTTTTCCTTCTGTCTTCTTTCAGCCATATTGTCAAAACTAGCTGCAGAGTTCCAGGCCATATATTCCCCATTCTTCATACAAACCACCTCTTTGGACAGCATGCCATTTAAAAAGATATTTATAAATGTAATAAAATAATATTAAAGAAAAAAAAAGGGAGAGAAGGCTCTCTGTCCAACCTCCTTCTAGGGGTTATAATTTCCATCACCTCTGCATATGAAATACTTCCAATACATTTGAACAGTTGCAGAACTAAAGCACACAGACATATTGTTAATTAATGCTGTAAATACCCCACAGTCTGTATGAAATGAAACATTTAAAAAGAACAGCAGCCCCACAGTTTTTCACCCCATGATCACCACACCTGCCTCATTAATCTCCTGCACCCATGTGAAGTAAATACATAGTACAACTACAAACTAAAAATCAACAAAGCCTTTAAAATGGTTTAATTTGCTTCTGCCAGGGAGGTTATCATAATCCAACTCTGCTTTCTCACATTCTGCTGGCAATTTCCCTCAGCTCAGTTTCCACACTAACTTTGTTCTCCATCTCACAATCTCTCATGCTGTTATAATGCCAGCTCAAACGCTGTTTGTAACAGCGCAGCAATTTCTCTGAAGTTGCCAGCTTCATAGTGTGTTCCTTCAGAAGTGCATGGAAATTATTAGATTAAATTACAAATGAAAGACTCTGCAGTCGGTCATTATTACCAGGACATTTATGTACATTCAGTTGATCAGGAATTCTGACTTCTGTTCCTTTGCAGATCCTCTGTTTATACTCCGTTCTGCCAAATTACATGGGAAGTGAAATTGAAGACAACTGGAAAAGAGCTGTATTTTCCCCACAGTCACCAATATCCTCACAAGACAAGGCTTGACACCCACCTCCCCCATTCCCTACTGGCTCAGTGTCAAGAGATCCCCTAGAACCATTTTTAAAACCTCTGTGAATACGAGCACGTCTCACAGACAGCAACTCACTATTTAAGGAATTCACCAGAAAAGAAATTTGCTTTACAAAGCAAGACCTGCAACATCCCAGGCGTCCCCCCTGGTTTATAAGATTTCACATACCAGCATGGAACCAAACAATTAATACATCCAGAAATACCTGAAAACATTGATCATTCTGCAACTGGTGATCACAATAGGGTAAGCAGCAGGATCTTCAATTATCTCACTGCTGGGGGTATCATTTTCAGGAAGGTATTTCAAACCAATTTCTTGACCATACACTGCCACTGAAAATATCTAGTAATTTTCTACAGGAATAGAGCTGTTTGACCCAATTCCAATGCAGATAATTATATTATCTGTATCCAAAATCCCTCTGAGTGTTTCAATCAGGTATGGTATTCTTCACTTTCCGTTCTGATCTGCTTAGCATGGCTGAGCACCATTAAACAGCTGTCAGATTCCACACAAGAAGTGGCTGGATTTCAGTAATAAGCAAAATGGTTCCCAATAGTGTTTAAAACACCTGGGGATCCTTCCAAATGAACAGTGCAATGAGGCTAAACTATAGGATTAAACTGCTGTAAAATAAGCCCCACAATTTCTTCATGAAAATACACACCCCAATACACTTGGTCTCTGAAGAGCTCAGTTGCTGCCAAGAATGAAACATACCTAGATGAGACTTCAGATAACGGTATGAGGAATAATTCACAACCTTTACATTCAAGAAATTAGACAATTAACTCCTCCTGACACACAGCCCAAGCTGTTCTCATGTTTCTATCAGCACAGACCATCTACAACAG
This sequence comes from Melospiza melodia melodia, assembly GCF_035770615.1. Lineage (NCBI taxonomy): Eukaryota > Metazoa > Chordata > Aves > Passeriformes > Passerellidae > Melospiza > Melospiza melodia. The sequence goes on from NC_086208.1 coordinate 1,225,834, forward strand.
ATATGCTGAAGTGCTAAACTGTGAGTCATTGAACAGAGCTCGCTGTTAGTTCAGCTATCACAAAATAAAATACCAGGCTCTTCTTCATTTTCAGTCCACAGAGGTTTTAGAGAAAACATTTAAAGAAGAAGTGAGCTAACTGATTGCGAATACAGTTACTCAGGAGTGAAAAGAAGGTTTCTAATCATCAGACAACAAAGCTGTGGAGGAGCCTCCTATCAGAACACCGGGACCAAAAAAAAAAAAAAAAACCCCTAACAACCCTAAAAACCAAGTGTGATGTGTTTCTGACACCAAATGTGCAAGGTGGGTCTGGTGGCAGCAGGGGACTCAGACTCTGCTCTGCAGGGCCCTCCTCTGCACACCTGGAAAATCTGTGCAGGTAAGGATGCCTGGCCTGTCTGTCAGCTGTGAGGACAAACAAAGCCAACAGCTCTGTACAGTGCATTTCCAAAAGGGATTATCAGGGCTACAGAGGCAGCCCCAGCAATAGGTGAAATGCAAAATACTTGGAAAAAGAGTCAAAGAAAACAAGACAGCAGAAATCTGCATATGAAGTGTGGATGCTTCCACACATTCAGGAAGTTTCTTCAACACTTTTCCCACCAGAACTTCCTCTTCTGCCAAAGCCATGGAAAACTGCAGAACCCCCTCAGCAAGCTCAGGTCCAGGTAAAAGTGTGACAAGCTGCACAGCACCCACACTCCCAGGGCATTCAGAGACACTCCAAATTCTCATTTCTTTTTTCATTTTTTCAATTCATTTCAATTTCATTTTTTCCTACAAGTGCCCGTCACTGAAAACACGTTCTTAAAAATATTTCAGTGAGGAATGGATCACCTATTCACAAATTAATTTCAAGAGTGATACAGACACCACAGTGATTTAAAACGAGGTTGGGTTTTCTCCCCTTTTCACTGGGATAGCTCTCAGATTAACTCCAGCAAAATCGACTGAGTCATTTCAGGTTTTTCCCAACACGTATTTTTGTAGCTTAAAAACCAAATATCAGAAGGGAAAAAGAAAAAAAAAAGAACCTTGCAAAGCTGAAATTGCTCTTTCCATTCAGATGCAGTGCTATACCCAAACTGAAATTGTCACACAGCCCGTTAATCTCCATTACAAACTATGTTCTTTATTTAGTAAAATTACAGCATTTGGTTGAATGATAACAGTATTTACATACTGGTTTATGAGCTCCTGAGATGTTTCTCAAGCAAATAAAATAAGAGAATAGGTTACGGTTTATTGGAATAAGAGAACTGCATTGTTCCTAGGAGAACAACATACTGCTGCTATTATTGCTCCTATGCTACACATGTTTAAAACAATGCTGTACTTTAAAGGATTCAAAGCACATATCATCTACCAAAATAGGACTAAATCAGTGGTGCATGCAGAATAGTCCCCAATGATGACAAAGGCAACCCAAAGAATCTACAGAAAGCATTCGAATTTACAAAATTCAAAGAGTCCTCCTGAAAACAACTTGCAAAATTTCATATTGTGGCTATGCTCTGTAGAACTGTATAAATCCAGAAATTGATAAAATCTAGGGGAAAAGAAGGTATTTGTAAAGAAAAGAACACCACAAACCTATTGTTGTCACTATTAATTATGTTACATCCCTACTTGTGGAGCATCACCCAAATTTTAAAAAAAGCACAAAAGCAAAATGCCACAATCTACCAGAAGAGAAAGGATCAGGATAAACAGATGACATCCAAAGGGCTCTGGAAAACAACTAACACACCCAGAACCTCAACAGCAAGAACAGAATAACAAGCACCTACATAGATGCAGTTTGCAATTATTAAATATTAAGCATCATACAAGTATTTGCACATAGCATCACCCAGTGATGGAAGAGCTGTCTTAAATATTTTTCAGCAAGACATCCTCTCCTGACTTACCTCTGAGACCAAGAGCTCAGTCCCATACAAACTAAGCACTTTCTAGCAGATTTAAAAGCTTTTTATGAACTTTGCTTTCTAATGAGACAGTAGTTCTCTACTAAAATAGAGTTTATTCAATTACAACTATTTCTAGGGGGACTAATAGAATATTAAGCCTGAGACTGCAGCATGGGTAGAGCTCCATGGACATCCAGGCCTGCAAAGTGAAATAAATGTCAATAAAAGCCACAGTCCAGGGCCAGAGCTGGCGAGGGAAGCATTCCTTCTACCAAGCATGGCAAACCACAAACCCTTGTTGCAGAACACACACACACACACACTCAGACTGAAATCCAACCTGCTGGTCAGTGACTGGTCTTCAGAAAATTTTAACAACTACTGTCAGCAGTAAAAACATCCCTCTGGGGGGAAACCAGGCCTTTTAATCCATCTCCTGCTTTTTCCAGTATGGTGACAATTTCCTAACAATCAGTTTTAATATCAGACTGCAGGGAATTTTTTGAAGCATGCAAGTATGCATGCATGCCCCCACATACTAAATATATCACATAACAACTCCCCATTTGAATAGTGCTTTTGGTAACTCAGAATTTATGTTTTCAAGTTAAGTATTCTATGCAGCAACAAAACCAGCATAACCTCTGCAAAATAAAAACCAGGTTATGTAAGGATCTGGCGGTACAGACAGGTTTGTATATCGAGCAACAAAGTATTTTGAAGTTATAATATTATAATAACTAAAGCTTCACTTAAGAATTTATTCCACAGCAAACTTTCCCTAATTCTCCATCCACCGTCCTCTCTTTAATTTTGTTTTCCTCATTCCTTATGTACACTGGTTATTATAAATCCTGATGTATCAAAGCAGCTTTGCAATGTGTGCAGCTGTGAAAACTAAGGATGTGAAACAAATATTTGTAGTGTTTGCCGAGTCAAAAATAAGGATTTTTACACTTAGACAGGTGTATAAATGTGTACATATACCTAAATATCTGTGTACTTGTTTCTATCCTCCACACAGCTCATATAAGAGTCCAGAGCTGCTTACAACCCATGGCAGAATTGAGACCCAAACAAGTAAATTTCTGAACTCAGTACATAGATGAACATAGGAGCTTAAAAGGTAACAGTTCTAAAAATAATTTCACCTTTACTAGTCACACATTAAGGTCACATTGTTGCCATAAGATATAAAGGACCCCATTAAAAACAAAAAGGCAAGAAATCAAGTGCTACTTCAATAGCTTAAAAAAATGCAAAATCCCCAAACCTACAAGTCTACAGGGACCCCTTACACCTAATCCATCCATCAAGTCCTGACTTCGAGGAGGCCAAAATGTTGTCATTGTCATGTTTTCCTGTGTGGCTCTGTACCTCCAGGTTTTAACTATTAGAAAGTGTGTGTATTGTATAGGTCAATTTACTTCCAATACACTAATTTCTGCAACATTAGCACAGAATGCCAGCTACAATTCCCTTACTGTTTGCACTCTAGGAGTAGACTTGTATTTTCTGCCAACTCCATTACATCATCCGAAAAAACCCAAACACTCTTTTTTTTTTTTTTTTTTTCCCCAAATCCCTGCCACTCTCCTTTTCCTTCGCCCCTCTCCCTTCCCAAAGCAATCACTGCCGGGAGCTCTATTTCGCTGTGCAGCCCGCCGAGCCCCGGCGCGCAGGGCTCTCTGGCCATTGTGTTGCGGGGATGCCTCCCTCCATCACTGACCTTCGCTTTCCCACTCAGACTGTTACATAACGCAGAGCCTGCTGCGTGCGCGGCCGGCAGCCCGGGCAGCGGCGGCGTGTGCCGGGCCCCGCTCCTGCCCCTGCCCCAGCGAGCCCGGGGCAGCAGCGGGGACATGTGGGTCAGCAGGTTAGCAGGAGCACAGCCCCAGCAATTCGGGAAAACGCTCGCACCGCCGGAGCCGCCCGGGCTTCCCTGCACCCCGCCCCCCGCCCTCCCGCCCCGCTCCTTTTCGCTTTTCGCATCCGTAGAGAAGCGACAGCCGAGTGTTACATAATTGATGGGATCCCAAAGTTGCCCCCTGCCCAAAGGCGGCGGGGCCCGCTGCCTCTGCCGGCAGCTCCGTCTGCCCGCGCCGCCGGAGCGCTGGGCCGGAGAGCGGGAGGGGGCGCGTTGTGTAACACCCGCCAACTACGGCCGGCTCCGCAAACATCCAGAAAACTCCCCGACAAATTAAGGAAATTTTCTCCAGTGTTTCTGATTAACCTCGTTACATAAGGCGCTTGCATTCCAAATCCACTCTCGCAAGCTCTAAATATACCCCGCGCAGCCAAACGCTCCCTGCGCACACGCCCGTGGCCACCCGGCCTCCTCCGGCCGAGCCCGCTCCTCCTCGCCTCGGCATCCGCCGAACGGCGCGCTCCCCGCTCGCAAATCGCCTCTAATTAAATGTTTCGGCGTGTGACATCTCGATGGCTTTTACTGTACGCGGATTCCCTGAGTGGGAAGCTGCCTGGGAAGGGGGGGTGTGGCCAAAAGGGGAAAAATACTGTAAAACACAAGCCAACACATGATCAGCCATATTCCAACCTACAAGCCGAGCCCCCTCCGTCCGAGCAGAGACGGTCTCGCCGCTGCCCGCGGCCGGGCATCGCTGCCCCGGCCCCGCCGGCGGCCGCCGAGGGGGCTGCGCTCCCGCCGGGCACGTACTTTTCTCCGCCCGTCATTTCTTTCAACGGCCGTGTGTATTATTACACAGCGTTATTTAATTCATTTTTACCCATCACCGAGGGATTTTACCGAGCGAAGCCTCTCTAGCGCGCTCCCCCCTCTTGTAGGAGCAACGCTTCATAAATTATTTACAAGTAATTAAAGCCGCAGCCTCCTCCCTCTCGCACGTCTCGGCAAAACTCCGGCGGCGTTTGAAGCCGGGCCGCGCTCGGTGGCCGCGGCGGGAGCAGCCGGTCCCGCACGGCCCCGCACGGCTCTCCCGCCGCCGGCGCGGCTCGGGCCAAACTTCACCGCCCCGAGCAGCTCCGGAGCCGGCCCGCACGCCGCCGGGGCGCAGCCTGAGGCGGGAGGGCTTTGACAGCTGGCGGCGGAGAAGGGGGGCTCGTTTGTTCGCCGCGCTTTATTCGGGGGCCGGCGGAGAGCGGTAAGAGAACCCCCGGGCGCACGGAGACCCTCTGCGAAGTTGGGCACCCTCACCAACGGCAGCTACGAGATCATCCGCTCCGCGATGAAATAATTTTTAAGATACACTTAAATGAATTAAGGGAAAACAGCGCGCAACAGAGTGAATAAGTCACCCGCAAACCGCAAATCTCCTGTTTAATCACAGATCCCCCATTCACAACAAGCCACAGCACACCAGTTGAGAAACTGTCAAAAGGAGACAGACGAGGGGGAGAAAAAAGGGGGGGAGGAAGGACACTGCAGCTTTAAAAGTTTGTTCCCTTGAATCCCAATACTCCTGCTGTTGCTTTATATATTTATAAAATTATGTAATTTCAGGGGCACAGTACCCATCCGGATACCACAGGCAATAAACCAGAGGGACAGGAAAGCACCAAACACCGCTCAATATTTTCATTGCATTTGTCCCTCCTCCTGCAGCAATTAAAAGAAGCTATAAAAGTTTGCGAGGTTTTGCAGGGGGTACAAGCCCGGCTTGTTTGCGTGCGCGGCTTCAGCAAGCACGAGCGATAAACCAGGGGATTAAATTGCTGCATTTCCCCCTTCTCTCTTACCCCCCTCTTCCTATTCCCACCCACCCCCCGATCCCACTCCCCCGGCCCCCTCCCCCTTCCCCAAGTCTCCCTACCTCTGCTGCTGCTGCTGCTGGAGTAGCTCTGCCTGCGGACGGGAGCCGGCGCATCGCTTTTCCGGGCAGGCTCCAGGTTCACCGGGGTGTCCCTGGCGCCGGCGGCCGCCTCGGAGACGCTGCTGCCCGGCTCACTGGCTGCTGGATCGGGGGCTGCCGGAGCCGACTCCATGTTTTTCCCAATGTAGATCGCTTGGAGATGGCGAGCTCCTACACTCCCTCTATCTTCTGTTTCCAGCGCAACTCTATGGTAGGAAAGCAGAAGGGAGAGAGCGAGCGTGATCCAGATGGGATGTGAGCTTGCCTGGCTGTGACCACAAGCAGCGCTAGCGAGAGCTGCACACCCCCCCGCCCCCGCACCCCCCGCGCTCCGCCGCCAGCCCCGCGCCCCACGCCCGGCACCGCCGCCCTCCGCCCGGCCCCGGCCCCGGCCCCGCCGCAGCGCCCGCAGCCGCGAGGGGCGGCGGCCGCGGGCTCCCTGCGAGCCCCGAGCGGGGCCGGCGCCGCACAAGGTGCTGCCATTGCCCGCGGCGGGCGGGGAGCCAGCCCGACCTCCGCCCGGGCCGGCACCGACGGCTCGCTGAGGTGATGGGGCCCGGGCGGCAGCGCCAGCGGGCCCGCCAGGAGCTCCCCTCCGCAGCCCCGGTACCGGCGGGAAGAGCTTCCACGCAGGGCTGTCTTCCCTCCCCCATGACTGCTTCAGCTGAAGCCGCATCAGAAGATGCCAGCTGTATTAAGCGTCTCAAGACCCACATGTTCAAGCAGCCACGCAGCCGGAGAAGGCAACATTTCAGACAATACCTCTCTCTCAACGAAGTGCGCTTTGACATAGAACAAAAGGTGACTAGCAAGGTGCCAGAAAACCTCCAGATCTGGGCTGACTTCTGCAAGCACCCTTGTGCAGTTCACAGTCTCGGTAATGGTCAATTGCTTGTCCGCTGCCTGATGTTAAATCCAGTAACAGCTGCCACAAACACACCCTGGAGAACACATCGCTCGTGTACAACAGAGGCCATGTTCCCTGCAGCCCCACTGCCTCCTGCACACAAGGTGCTAAAGCTGCCTGCTTTGACTGCTCTGACTAGCAGCATATCCCAAGTAGACCAAATCATGATATTTTTACTGAAAGCGGTTCAAGCCTTTTCCAAATGGCACTTGGTCATGTGCAAGCAGCTGATATGCTACCTTCTGCCAACCAGGACTGCTGCTGCAGCTTTCAACACTGCTGGTGCTGGTACCTGATGAAACTTTTAGGTAAACCCTGGGCAATTCCATATTCTGCAGTATGATCACCAGTACTGCACGGCTCTCCCTCAAACAGCTGTGGAACGTACCATGAGTCCTGCTTGCCCCTGGAGCCTGTCCACAAATGGGATTACATCTTGCACTGCTGGTAGTCCTTTTGGTGGAAGGGTAGGATCTTGGGTCTGTTGATTTGGAAGTCCTGAAGTTCCAATTACCCGTGTCTGGAAAAGAAACACCACAACAGTTTTGATTATCTCGTCTGCTTCCGTCCGAGAGGAATGGGCAGAGATTGCAGAAGACAGAGCGACATTAAAAAATTATTCTGCATTCATTTTCAGAGCATAAATACATTTGAGATGGTCAGAGCTGGGCTCACAGACCTTGCCCACTGAGTAAAACCAGGTCTTGTTCTTTGTGATGAAGTGCTGGGTTGGGGCAGGCCTGGGAGCACATGGTATGGATGAAAAAGGCTACCAGGTTTTCCATCAAAGGGTGCCAAGCTGGATGGAAGCTGTTCCTAGAGAGCAGCCTGAGATGGAGAGCGAGTGGAAGTGGACAAGGAAGCACAGGTTGCTCCCCAGGACCCATGTGGGGACTGTGAGCATCCCTGGAACAGACACTGGCACAGGCAGAGGGCACAGGCTTTGGGCATGGTCTCTCCAGAATCTGCAGAGGGCAGCAAGGTGGTCCTTCTGATGCAAGTTTGGTGGATTAGAGCTGCAATTTCCTGCAAAGCCTCTCCCTTTTGCTAATTGGCAGCCTCCAAACACAAGTAAGAATTATGTGATCTGTGGAAACCAAGCTGCCTGCTAGCCCGAGAGAAAGCTTATCCCTCCCTCCTCAGATGGGGGTTTTAGCAGGCTGGCCAGGCAGTGTGTGGTGGGAAACTTGCCCAGCTAATAAAAAAAAAGAACTTCATTCCTCAAAGCTGCCAGACCACTGCCTTTCACCAGTGCTGGCAACAACTGGACCACTTGCCACAGTAAGGATTATTCACGTGAGTGTTTTGCAGGACTGGTTGTAGTATTGCAGCTACTTCAAATTATCAGTGAGTGGGGGTTTTCTCCTTCTATCTGTTAAAGGCTGCTGATATTTTGTACACCTACCTTGTTATACAATTGACATTTAGTGCATCTTTTTCCCTATTTTCTGAATTGAAACAATTTTTCAATTTACTTAGAAGAGAAAGGAGAAGGAAACACTGAAGGCTACAATAGGATAACACAGTAGATCTTTTTTTTCAAAGTAAATCGTGAGGGAGGGGAAATCACAGGAGTAAGCCCAAATGCTTAGAACATCTGAATTAATGGAGAAGAAAAATTAATGTTATGTTGTTTCTCAACATCTCTCTCATAAATCACCAGCAATTAGAACCAGCTAAAGCAGGATAAATTCATAGCATGTTTGTAGAGGCCACAATCTAGGAGCACCTACACAAGGAAAAAGACAAAGCTGCTTTGCTCTAGCAAAAAGAGAGGCTGCCCACAAACTGAAAGCACCATGGGGAAAGGAAATAGGTAACAGTTCACTTGAGATATGTATAATGAATGAAAACCATCACAACTTTTATCCAAAGCTCCCTCTCCGTGAACCTGTTCTGCTCAGACATTTCCTGGGCATTAAAAAGGTCTTCCTCGTTCTTCTGTCTATTTCTAGCTTCCAATCTCTACCAAGATGGTTCATTAACTTTGATCACTAAGCTTGTTTCAACAAGTGAGATGGCATCAGCAGCAAAGACAGGTATGCTGAGAAACTTGAGGATAAATGTTTAGTTAGATGAGAGAGGGCTTTAGAAATTGCTGCAGATATTACCTGCAACAGATCCTACCAGAAGTATCAGTAATGGAACAAAAAGAGACAAGTATCACCAAACATCTATTGACTTAGCTATTTTCATGTAGATCCAATGATCAATAATTTTAAAAATTCTAATTTAAAAAGTCACATAAATCTTACATGATTCTGCGGTAGAGGAGGTATAAAGATCATCTGGACGCTTTTTCAGTGGCAGAGGAAGTGGCAAAAGAGCTGTAATGCCCACAGCCACCAGACACACAGAAAGCAATTCTTGGGCAGGACAGGCAGGAGGTAGAGAGCACACAAATGTGTGCAACAAAACCTCAGCTCACACAGGAACAGCACCCAGCATTGTGTTCACTGCCTGCTTTAAACCCGAGTCACTAAAGGTCTTCTACACACACCACCAATCCAGCTGTTCAAACACCTCCCTCCAAAAAGAATGCCAAGGCACACTGCTGACCCAGGAGTTGCATGAAAACACAGAATATCTCAAGTGGGGAGGGGCCCATAAGGATCACTGAGTCCAACTCCCTGCTCCTCACAGGACAGGACTAACCCTAAATCCTGGGACTAAGAGCATCTTCAACAGCAGCCCAGTTCTGGGGCCTGGCCTACCCCTGGCCACAGCACACCCATGTGCAAGGGGCTGTCCAGCCTTCCCAGGGAGCTTTGGGAGCTCCAGTCCAGCATTGTACAGAACACACTGGTGCAGAGATCAATAACCATGAGGGCAAAGCTTGAATAACAAGGCAGAGTCACAGCTGCTCCTCCTCTACAACTGTAAGGCACTTTTCCTTCCATTGGACACATCCCTGTGGTTCTGATGTCTTTGCAGGAAAAAATAAATTAAAAAATTCAGAGATTGAAGACAATCAGAAGAGCAAGTAGGACACCAAGGAGGTCCTCAGTACAGTTCTGATGTCATCATGCTTATACACCAATATTCAAAGAAGTGTTTAAAATATATACATCTATTCTTTGCAACTGCATTCTGCAGCATATCTTTTAATGGTTCGCAAAACTTTAGTTAATTAAATTTTACAGTAGGACAAGAAACTGCTTCCACTGGAAACACATACAGCAGCCTCCTCACAATTATGCAACCCATTAAGCTTCAGCAAAAACAGGCAGACTGGTAAACTACAGGTATGGAACCTGAATATTTGGCAGTAATTAAATTAAACACTACCTGAACAGCATTCTCTCATATCCTAGATGAAAACAAAAAATAATAGGAAAGGAATAAGACAACTGTGCTGGAGGCACTTAGACTGGATGCAGCTTCAGTGGACCCTTTCCCACAACCTTTATCTCTAAGCAAAGTGGAAAGCTCATCAAACAGTTGCTGGAATTTGCACTCACAGACATAATTTTGTTTGTTTTAAAGACTGAGGAGCATTTGTTAGCCAGCTAGCACAGCACAGATTCAGTGGAATCTCCTTCTTCCTGCTGTAAACTCATCGTGTAAACTATGAGCTGCTTTTCATTGTTTGTTAAGCCTCCATTTCCACTCTCCTCTCTGCCATTTGGATTCATTGCTTATTGGATTTTCTGTTTCTGAAAGAAAGTGGAGGAGCACACAACATACAAAGTAAAGAATCCTTTGTGCTTATCTGTCGAGCACAATGTCCACAATCAGCATCTCCTGATAGAGAGTAGCACAGGTCAGTTTTTAAAAATGGAAGACTTTCTGTGAGTGAATTCAGGTAAAAGGCCCAAAGATATATCCACCTCTCTCAGCAAGCTGGTTTTGCTGCTGTTTTCTTGCAGATAGTTTAAAAAATTATTGAATATTTTCCTTTAGCCAGATGAAGACTTTTCTTGCTTTCCATACACTTGCAGACAACTTCTTCCTCCCACAAAGGTAAGCTAATTGAATTAGAGGAGCAACTCAGCCTGCCCATGTTCTCTGGAGAGTTGAAGGGAAACAGGGAAGAGAAAAATCTGATCCAGAGATACAATTTTGTTCTCAAGAAAATGGAAGATTTTTTTTTTAATTCAAGATCAGTAAATGAGATGCCATTTCTGAAACCTTGGATCACTTCAGTCCAAAGTGGGTATGGTTGATTTCTCATTAGCTCTTGCTTCAGCACTACCTTCTCCACTGTGTTTTTATTCAAGAGCTGCTTCCTCAAATACCACATTTATTATAGAGGTCATCCATAATATCAGACTGATAACTCACACTCATGCAAAAAGACATGCCTCTCTAAAAGTAATAATAGGTTAAATGCAGGTTAAAGTAAGGAGAAAAAAATAGCTTATCCTTGATAAAAATAATATTCTTATGAATATTGTCTAAATGACAATTTTGTACATGCCTTCATACATCTCTGTCGTTCTCCCAATGAATTTCCACCTATAACCTCAGCATTTCCAACAGCACACCTTCCAAAAGGTGGGGAGGTTCTGGTACAAGCTCTGTCCCTTCCCAGCCCACCCCAACCCAGGATCCCAGCAACATTCTGGAAGGGGCTGCAGAGCTCTCCCTGGTTTCCCTCTGCAACAGCAGGGAGCTGCACCTGTACCCATCCTGATTTGCCTTCTTTTTCTCCAGGTCACAGAACTCGATCTTCTAGCTTAGAAACACAGAAATTACCTTCATTGTACATGTAACAAAAAAATTACACAACCCATCAAGTATAATCAAGCAGGCCAAATACACAGCAGAGACATTACAGCTTAGATGAGCATTAAAATTGAATTATGCCAAAAATTCAGAAGAGAAAGTAGTAATTTTATTTTAAATAGTCAGGTTTTACATAATTTGAAGCCTCATTTGATTTATTTAAACACTGTATCTAGTAAAATATTTTTATTTCAAGGAAAATGGAAAGCTGTCTGCTGCATGCAAAGGTCAACTTGTATTAAAGAAAACATATATTCTGCTGCCCGCTTTAACTCTTTGAGAGCTTCAAGCTCCACAGTAGAACAGTTTGTGTCTTTTATAATAGTTATTAAGTCCAAAATTTTATAGATTTTATAGAGACTAGAAAGATTATTATGAAGCTTTCAGTATTATGCTGAAAGAAGAATCTTGGAAGAGGAATTTCACAGTGAAAATATTCCAGTGTGTTAATGGAACACAGGTATAGTAAGAGAGAAGAGATCTGCTTTTCTCTGTTTGGAGATGAGAGGGAAGAGGGCAGAACAATTTCACTTTCACAACTGACAGTTCTCATACTGTAAAAACAAATTTGGTTGTTGTTAGAGTTGTCTTCATGTTCTGTAAAGCACTGGAACCCAAAATAAGCCTTGCAATTTTTTCAGCTTTTTTTTCATCTGATGAAAAATAAGTACCTTATAACCAAACAAAATATTTAAAATTAAAAGTGTGGTTTGTGCCTTGATTTTTAACATGCTTGTAAAAGTGATGTTTAGATATGTTTCAAAGTAAAACAATATTTTCTGTAAAAAACCAAACAAAACCAGCAAAACTCAAAACAAATTCTTGAAACACATTTAAAAAGGAACATCAAGGTCCTGCCTGTTTTGCAATTTCTTCTTCTTCAGCTGAATAAATCAATCAGAAGTTAGAGTTCATTAAATTGATCCAGCCATGATTTTCTAGCTGGAGCAGTCCCTCCATGGGGGTGCAGCTCTGGGGAGCTCTGTGGTTGCTCTGTGCAGTGACCATGGGGATCCTTACACACGATCAACTCCACAGGTGCTCACAGGCTGCTCAGGAACAGCCACCAGAGACCCTCAGTGTCTGAAATGAGGAGCTTCAGCCATCCTCAAACCAAATTTCAGCCTAAGAAAGCCCAGCAATGAAAAATCCCAGCTCTCTGTTTCTGAATCTCTCCAGGCCTGTGAGTGCAGCCCTGACCGAGACTGCTAATGCATCTCTCCTCTTTTCCTTTTTGAATGATTCATCATTTTTCTCTAACAGAAACCATTATCTAAAAGCAAAAACGGGCTATGTAAAATATCCTCACAAATGTATTTGCACACACTATATGCTCTCATTTAGAAAAAAATTGCCTTACAGGTTTCATGTAAAAATAGAAAGCTCTTTCCTACACAAAGTTTGTTTTAGTAGTTGAGGTTTGAATCTTGTGACTGGGAGACTTCATGATAACCCACACAGTTATTTTGAAGTTTAAAGCAAAAGTAAAACCTGCTGTACTCCACAGATTCTTAGAGTACTCTTCCATTCCAGTTTGTCACTTGGAGTAAATTTTTTGTTGCATTTCTTTCTCTCTTTACTACCTTCCATAATATGTAGGATTCATTCTTAATTCCTCAATGCAATCCTTGTTGCTATTTTAGAGATTTAACAACCATTTGAAAATGACATAAAGCAGAAACTCAGGCAAAACTACCAAAGATTAAAAACAGAAAAAATAAAATTGTTAAAGTAAAATCCTAGGTGGTGAATAATTAACATGAAAATCAGCCTGCTTACAGAACTATATATATATATATATTTAATATTTGATATATTTCATTATTTTTATCTTTTAATATTTTATCTATTTTAATTTTTTCCCACATCCTTCATAGCAGTGTTAGCCTATGGACATAGTAACCAAGTCCACAGGACTTTTCCCAGATTCTTTCTGCAGTTTCCACCACGTTTCATCCCTGCAGGCCTGCCACTACTCACCCAAAGTACTCAACACAGATTTCACACCTTAGCATGATGGCACTCATTTGCCTCCAACTCAAGGAGAGAAGGAAATAATTAAATATTTACAGCACTGGCTTTACACTAATACAATTTTTCTTTAAGTTTTCTCTAACCTTTATAAAGCACTGATATTTTCCTGGTGCATGTACCAGTGAGCACTGCTGCTGCCTCCCCTCCCCTCCTCAGCTTCACAGGTTCTTTATTGTGATTTTCAATTACCATAAGGAACCAAGAGATCAGAGAACAATTTTCAAAGGAACAACAAGTGGTTCACTTTAAAGTTCATTCCTAATGTTTGTGGCTTTTCATAAATCAATACAAGCAGGCAAGAACAACACAGCAGCTCTCCTTTAGAATTTCTGATTGTCTGAATGTAAAACTGTACTACTAACAAATGTTCTCTTTAAACTATCTTTCCTTCCCTAATGCTGTGAAATTTGTCTGAGAAATTGTTTGAAATAAATTGTTTAGAATTTGAGAGCCAAAAGATTTATATTTCTCACAAAAAAAAAAAAAAAAAACCAAAAAAAAAAAAAAAAAAAAAAAAACCACCAAAAGCCAACCTGAAATACTTGATATCCAGTTTTCCACTGGGAATTTTAAGCTTTCCCTACTTTCTATCCACACCTCAAAAATGCCAAAATCTAACAGAATCAGGAGAAAGAGGTTTAATGAATAAGGAACAATTAACAGGGCTTCTAATACTAGTACTTTATGACCCTCTGCATCAAGCAGATGTACGATTTTCCAGAATGAATGGTATTAGCTATTCTATCATTTCAGGTTCACAAATCCAGGAGAGCAATTTCTCATTTCAGATTAAAAATCCCTTAATACTTTTCCACCTCAAAATCTTCCAGCTACATGATGGGATCTTGTGTCCTTGCATCTGGCATGCTGGGCCCCTGTCTGGTCAGCTCTGGGCTTATGTTCCAATCCCCCAAAAATCAAAATTTAGGGTATATCCAATATCCTTTGCATTGGTGCAAAACAGTAGAAGCTTCATGTGATATAAAGTTTACATTCCTTCTAATCTCATCTCATAACTCTATTCCATGGGGACATCTTTATCAAGGAATAGATTCTTGGCCTAGGATGCTGAAATTAAAAATTCCTTACTAATTAATTTTTAGTTGGCACAAATCAGAGTCTTTTTAAGTTCAGTAGGAACTGTAAGTCTATTCTCCTTGTTTAACCACTTATAATTAAAGATAAATAAATAGCTCAGCTCTGTTTTTTCCCCAGATGAACGTACTGATTACCACAGTAGGATTTTTTGCAGAACTTCAGTCTGGGGATGAGAGATTTTTAAGAATCCAACTCTCCAAATGCTTTCCCCTGAGAGAGGCAGGGATGGGGGAGGTGAATAGTTCTGAAAGGATCATAAAAACTTGCCAGCAATATTTTTTAAAAGCCCATAATTGTAAAGATGGAATAGTTGTTTAAATGACCATGCTTGCATACAACCCCTTTATAACACATTTGTGCACACTCTGGACACACAGACACAGCACAACCACACATTTAGTCAAGACTTTGTCTGTCAGGTATTGTGCCCCTTTTGGCTCCACACAATTAACAGAATGTGTACCTCAGGCTGCTTGGGCCAGCAGAACATCCAGAAAGCAAAAACCTCAGGGTCAATGTGTTTACACATATTTATACATGGAAGGATTGGGGGCTTGGAGAAGTTAGACTTGGAAAAGCTTATAACTAATGAAGAGTAAAACTAATAAAGTACTTTACATGATACATGCTTAAGTGTTTTGCTGAACTCAGACCTGATAAATACCAGGAATAGGGTCCTTAATATTCTGAGTTTGAAAAATGGACTATTAAACCACAATACATTTATATTAGTAAAGCTTCCTCCTGACAAAAAAGAAGGAAAAGAACCCCTAAAATATAAGGTCTGTCAGCTTTTTTCTTTTTAAATGTCCCTTGTTTGTGAAGTTTTGATTCAAACACAAGAAACTGAGTGGTACCATTGGTCACAGAATTACAATAAACTATTTTACTATTGGAAAATGAAGCTGTCTTTTTTGAGTGCTCACCTGATAGCAATTCTGTTCCCTTGCCAGCAGCTTTGGAACTACCGAGAGGAGAGTTAGAAGAATGATGACACAACAAGCCTCTCTGTGATGGCTGTGTTCACCCTGAAATCACTTTCCATACCCTGTGCAATCCAGCTGCTCACTGCATGGACTCGGTGCTTGGGTTTGTGACCATCAGCAAAGCAGAAGAAACAACACAGAGGTTCCAAACAAGCCCCTTGCTGAAAACAAATGTGGAGTGAGTTCATGCTTCACAATTGGCTCCAAGGAAGCCTAAGCCAAGTTACACTACTTGTTTTGCCAGTACCAGGAAGCAAGACATCAAAATAACCACAAAGAGTTAAACAATATCCCTCTGTTCTTGTCAGGCAGAGTGACAGGGATGCAGCAACCTGCTGGAGCCTCAGAGGTTGGAGCTGGCAAAGCAGGGATGGTCAGCACAGCTCTTCCCCCTCTGCCCTGTCCCTTTTGCTTTACTCTGTTCCTGCTTGAAAAAACAACACCCAGCTCTAGAAGGGCTGCAAACTCACAGTGGGAACAGCTCCAGCTCTGCAAATCTCCGTGCTCAGGGGTCCAAAAGTAGGACTTGACCTACAGCTGGAGAATTTTGGGAGCCACTTCAGCACTGCCAAAGCCCAGGAGCTGTAGCAGCCTCCTGATAGAAGCCTGATATCAGAAATCATTTAACCATTATACAAGTCAGCTTTTTCACAATCTTCATTATTCCCCATGTGTATGGCACTACAAAGTAGCAGTAGAATGTATTTAAGCTTTTATCCAGATGCTCCTTGGTTTGTGACTGTCTTGAATTCACACTATGCCCACCTTCTAAAGTGCTTTAAGGGTGGCAGAAAGACATTAAGGCAAATAGAAGAATGAACAAGGGCATGCCTGGTTGAAATAAACTAATTTTTAGATTTAACTGCACATATACAGAAACTTGACCATGGTATTCAGTGATCTGCACTTTGTGAAGCACTGCTGTCCACAAACACAGAATTCAATAAATAGCTTTCAAGGTATTCATTAAATTTCTGGTGTAGATAAATAATGAATAAGAGGCAGCTATTCATTAGTATGCAATACCTGAAAATATCTGTTATCCCTTCTTGATGAATCTGACCCAAGGTCTCCCTGCTACTGGGAGGAACTAATATTGTAGCTCACAGAATATGTGCTTTACCTCTAAGAAAGCAGAAAGAGCAAAATGAGTTAGTTACTCAAATAAGCAAGCAATTTACTCCAGATTTGTAAAAAGCTGTGGAAAAAATTCCTTTTAGGAAAAGAGTTCACAGCATGCCACTGGTCTAAAACATCCAAAGAGCATTCAAGCCTTCCAAGATGCAGAAGAGGTGTCAGCTCTTCGTGACTTAGTCAGCAACAAGTTGTCTGCCTAACCCATTAAGTCTGTTGCCTATGAACCCTCCCTGGCAACAGGGAAAGGGAGAGAGGCTCCTGCATAAAATCCACTCATAATTTCAGAACTTCAGCCCTGACTCATCCCTGCCACAGACTTGCTTTTGGTTACAGAGAATTTGTTTTGTTTGATTTTAATTTCATTCTGAATTAGAGCAGCATTATTATTCTTGCCAGGAAGTAGAAGGGGTTAGTGTGCAGCTATTTCATATTTAAGCAAGATTGTGTTTAATGCTTTCAATTTTAGTGCCACTGCCTCTGCAGAATCCCAGATATTTCAGTGTTTGGTCACTGCTACTTTCTTTATCCCAGCAGGTTCCCAGTGCAAGCAGCTCATACACTGCTATGCTGGCTCAGCCAAGCAAGACTGGCAGTTTTGTGTTTGTACTGCCTGTGTCTAACCAGAGCAGCAGCAATTGATGAACATTCTGAAAAGCAAAACCTCTAAATGCTCGAGAAAAAAGCTAAAGCACTTGGCTCTCCAAAAAGAAGAAAGGATCAGATGGGTGTGCAGGGCACAAAGTGCTGTGGAAGCCACTAATGGCAGAATGTTCTCCATGCACTGGAGGGACAAAGAGAATTAAAACACTGCTGCAGCTGCCCCCAGGAAGCCCTGTAGATTCCCAAATGGATCCACACTACCACTGGCTTTATTCACAGATGAGCATTTACATTTACTGGTCATTTACTGGAATGTTTCTCACAGTTGTTCTAATTTATGGACCAAGAGCCACGCTTCTGGACTCTTAAAAATGATTAGAATAAAAATTGGCAAGCTTCCTCCTTACCTCCCTTCCAGTTTTAACTCCAGAAAGGGCAATTTCTGGATGAAATAACTTGGGCACATCTCTATAGTTTCATTAGGAAGAAGGATGCTCAAGCTACAGACTTTGAAGGGCAATTTCAAATCACACTTGGAACTCAAGGGGGTCTAACAAAGTAGAGGGCTATGGGTGTACAGAATGATGGATGCTTCAATACTGAGTGTAAAGTCTTCTATGTTGTTTCTACATTAATGTTTTAACTCATTAGTGGGTTTAATTATGCTGCACAAGCTAAAAATGGAGCTTTCTCAACTTATTCCTCCATATAAGTGATTTGGAAGCTTTTAATCTTTTCTGGTCAGGGTCTTTTATATGATGTGATAAAATAAACAAACAAAAGCTAGAATAGCAGCCATATATTAATCTCTGAGCATTCCCAGAAAGGAAAAGTCATCTGTTTCAAGTTTCTATGCACTATTATAGAACCAGAAGAAGCAAACAGATCTGCATTCTGCACTGGAGCCTTAGGGGAGCCTTGAAGGGGAAAATGGCAGGGGTTACTCTTCATAAAGGGAGAGAGGGATTTACTGAACAACAGATAAATAGAAAACTGAATGCCACTTCCTGGATGCTAGTCATCTTCACAAACTACTCATTTTACTACATTTTTCAGCTTTCACTTTTATCCCTTCTCTCTGATAAAAGTACCTGTAAACTCTTAGTTTGCATCCATCTCAGCTTTACTAAAATGACACGGGAAAAGAAACTGTAGTCAATGACCTTATATCAACTGGGCTACATTATCATCTAGAGATACAAATGAGGTTTGACACTTAGTCAGGTTTTCAATCAGGGAGAGTTACACATCTTCATAAATATCACCCAGGTTTATGCACGTCTACTGAAAACAGGGCTGTCCTGAAACTTGTTTTTCAAGGGGATGTACTGAGTATTTCGTTTTCTAACAAATTTAAATTCTGTTTCCTTTAGTCAGAAGACAGATTTTTCTACTGATTTATCTGAATTTTTCTCAAAGGCACTGGTACAATGTATGAAATGGGAATATGAGAATAAAGACTACTTGCAGAGGTCATATCAAGACAGAGGATAACAATACTGGGAATGGTTACACTGGAGCACAACCTGAGAATTATTTTTGGATAGTGCTGATTGTCTGCACATCATGAAGCTCTAGTCCCTTTTCAGTAGAGGCTCCTGTATCACCTTTGAAAATTAGGCTTAGAAAAAAAAATTAAATATTTTTAAAAGTACTCATGAGCTTTTGGAAGAGAATTCACAGAAAGGTTTCTGCACAATGATTTGAGCTTCACAATGTCTAACTCTCAGTCAAACAAGGCTTAAAACAATCCCCAGGGCCCAGTTTGTGCCCAGGGCTCCTCCTCAGTGCAGAAGGAGGGTTAGGCAGGGATGAGGTTCACACAGAGCAGCAGAGATGTCTTAAGGCTGCAGACACCAAGTGAGCAAATCCTCACTGCAGGGAGGCTGCTGCCCCCACTCTCTCCACTTCCAATACAAAGGCTTTTTCTGCCATAAACTACAGGGTACACCTGTCTTTTATGAAAAGCTGCAGGAAAAACTCTTTCTTTATCTAATAGCTCAGCAGTTAGAGCTCTCACAAAAGTTTTAGGACAGTTCTAATTCTTCCTCCAGCTAAGGTTCAAATCTTTTACCCAGGGGAGCATAAGGCAGATACATCTACAACTTCTGCTGTTGAAAGCAGCAGAGGACAAGTGGGAAAGAGAATGGTGTGAGTATAAGGTGATAATTATGTGCTGCTCCTTAAGATCCATCCCTACACAGAGTCCTGTCCTAGGGGCTGGGAACAGACTTGATTAGGCAGGGGACTTGCTGAAGTGACACGAGCTAAGGTGCAAATACCACTGTCACTGATTCCTGCCCTTCTGGGGCAAGGCATCCAGAACATGCTCAGATTTTCCATCCTCGCTCCCCAACACCAAAATGTCCATCCTGCAGCATCATCAGGCTGTGGTTCCCACACCTGAAACAGCTCAAGGACAGACATTCCTTCCACAGACACGAGTTTGCTGATTGGCACCACCACACATCATCTCCAGTGTACAAAGATACAAATCTCAATCTTTACTTGCATGTTTGAAAACAATTCTAAAATTATCATTGTGACAGGACCTCTCAGGTCTTGCTGAACTCTTATTAAGCAGAAACTGAGTTGGAAAAAATGCCTTTTCAAAAGCAAATGAACAACTTGCTTCTCTATGACAGTGGTGTCCTCATCCCCCTGTGTTCCCAGCTTCTGTTGAAGTTGAAATCCAAGAGAAGCTGGGATCCAGAAGACACCTTCTCCCAGCATTTCCCAAAACCAGCTGCAGAGTACGAAGGGGAAGCAGGGATGCTGAGGAGCACAGTGACAGCCCCACAGTGCCCTGATTCCAGCTGGGAATCTACAGGGGCAAGCTGCAGGGCAGAGAAACTTTCCAGTTTAGCTGCAAATGAAACTCCCAGCATTACCCCCATAAGCAGTGTTGGTGTGACCATAATTCAGCCCATCCCAGGAGGGTCACAGTGGGCAGAGGAAAATTCTGCTCAAATTTAATGAACATGCCCTTGACTGGTTTAACTGCTTAGCTCTACCTTTAAATTAAATGGGCCAGCTTCAACTCATTGCTCTCCAATATTTGGGGAATTGTCATGAGACTGCTAAACACACTCAGAACTTCCAGTTTAGCTCCTCCTAAGTTCTACACAATCTCAATCCAGTAAACCCTTCCATCTCTGACCTTGTGATTGCAGCTCCTAAAAAACATCTTCACTGCCAAAAGGTTTGGCTGCTCCTGCTGAAATAGTTCAGATGTCACCATGGCCTAGAAGTTTCCTGCAACTTTTCAGCAGCCACTGGTATAAAAGTGCACTGCAAGCTCAGACAAGAACTACAGATACACCAGCACCTGAGAAAGTCATTGCAGTTTTTTACTGGTTTGTGTTGCAGTGAAAAATAATTATTTTGAGAATGCACAACAAAAGGGTATATCATTCATAAAAGAAATCCACCTATCATTTATAATGAAAACTCTTGTGCTTAAAAGTATGATGTTCAACATTATTTTTTTCTGATTCAAACTATGTATCAATGCTACTTTTGGACATACAAAAAACGTTTCTAAAAGCCTTATCAGGAAGAACTTTCACACCTCAACATTTCTAGTAAAAAACAAGATATAATTTATACTCTTGGTGCTTTAAACCTCTTTCAGCTGAGAAAATTACAGTGAGTAAAGTATTTGAAATGTCAGACATTAGTGTAGACGTTGTCAGACAAATAGTATTAATTACAGGCAATCTCAAAAAATCAAATAGTTTTTAAATTAAAACTTGATTTAAGTTTCTTGTCAAAATAAGAAGATTGCCTAGGTCTTAGTTGTATTTAGGCAAATGGCAGCAGAGTTTTCAGGCCTGGAGGAAAATAATAAGAGTTTGGTGCATCTAGTTTTGCCATTCATGTTCCTCATCTGATTGAATTCTGTCCTCAACAGATGCTTGATGAAAAAGTTCAGCTTGATGAAAAAGCTCAGCTGACACACATTTTTACAACTACTCCAAGTCTTGGTGGGGGGAAAACCAAACTAACACAAAACAAAAGTGGGAAAGGTACCAGAGCACCATGGGAGACAGACTGCATATTTTCTCTTTTTCTGAACTATAGAGAATTAAAAGGCTTAACTTTTTAGAAAGCAGATGTACAAGTGTACCTGCAAATCCTGCAGAGAGGTGCAGTTTCAGCACGTCTGTAAAGCAGCTCTGAGGCAGAGGTGCAGTGCTGGAAGGAGCCACTGACCTGTGGGTGTTTCTCCCAGGGCACAGAGACATTCATATGAAACACCTCAGCCTTGGCAGTGTTTCACAATTGTTTCACCTACAGCTTGAGGTGGAAAGACTGACAAATACAAAGGCCTTGTCTCAGCTCCCATCTCACTAATTCCAAACTTCCACTGGGTTGAAAATTGTCAGAAAGGGTTGGTCCGTGAGTGAGGCAAATGAGCTCACCTGCTCCTCCCATAGAGCCAGGAGGAATTACAAAGCTGTCAGCCAGTGTGCTTGTAATATTTTATTTCTCAGCATACACACCCCTGGCATGGCACTGTCCACTTCACCCACCATCCTCAGGGTTCTTGACCAGATATTTTCACCAGGAAGCCACCTTCATTAAACTTTCCCTGAGAGTTTTACCTTTTCATTATGATCATCTTTGTGTGATGTTATTCCAGGAATAGCTGTGCTACAAACCAGAACAATAACTAACTCCACCAGATGGTATAAATATGTCTGACTGATTACTCCAAAAACATAAAATGCAACTTTGCTCATAGTTCGGTTCATTAAGATTGGCAAAGGCTTGTATATTTGCTTAAATCCTGGCTGAATGCAGAAGAAATACTGCCCAGACCTCTTGCTACACTCATTCACAATTCTTTTACTACCATTGGGAGTGGAAGGAAAGCAGAAATTGTGTGGGTGTTACCCTGAACTGATACACTGCGTGCACTCAGTCCAGCTGCAGAAAAGAGAGACTGGGACCTTCCTTCAAGGAAGGAAGCACTCTCTGCTGCCACTGAATAAATGAACACAAAGACAAGATGTGCTTACAGAGCTGCAGAATGCTTTAAGAGCAAAAAAGGGATTCTCATGTACCAGACCCAAACTTCAAGAGTGCTTTAAGGAAACTAATGCAACACAGAGTAACAGAGGTCATGGCAGTTCTTCTCTAATTTATCCTTAACTGCAAGCTAAATTCCTTTCTCTTTCTAAAACCAGAGACAAATAGGCTGAACAGATAAACTTCTACACATTGCATAATTTGCACAGCTCATCCTGTTCTTTAGTGAAAAAACTTGGATGGAAATGCTCTAAAAAGAGGTATTGCTGTGATCCCAAAGAGAATTGTTTGAGTGCATCCAGTCAAAAGACACGTGGCAAGAACTAAGGCTTTCTGTATTTTCAGAACTGGAGTGCAAACATCACAATTCATCTAAGACATTCTTCAAAGAGCCTCAGAAAAAGACAAAACTTCTCACATTCTTACCCTAAGACATTAATTTTTCTTTTTCCTTGTGCAAAAACATTTCCAAATCAGAACTTTCACAGACTGGAAAAGTTAGCAGACTCTTCACATAAGAGCAGACTTTAGATCAAGCCCAAATATATTCATTTTTGGATTTTAAGGAGCATGGATAGCAGGAATCTTATTTGTTCTATTCCCATGTTATCATTGTTTCATCTTCTATTCCCTGTTGCAAAATTAAATTCCATGTGATTTTCGTACACTATAGACAAGAAAATCCCTGAAAGAACTTTTTATTGATTAGCCTTCTAAGAAAATCTTCTCAGTCACTATAACAATGAATAATGACTTCCAAATTCAGGCCTACAGAAAGCAGTCCCAGAAAATCCTGAACCATACAAATAATTTTATTAATATGTTTCATCATTCTTTAGCTTTTAAAGCTCTCTTTAGATTTTCTTAAACAAACTCCTTAATTGTATCTTAAATATTTACATGTGGTCTTGATACACCTTTTGTATCAACATAAACTTAGATAAGGGTGGGGTTTTTTTTTTTAGATTTACTTGCTTATTACGCCACAATGACATGACTCTACACATATCCATTTAATTGAATTCACACTGCTTGGTGTTACTTAACATACTCTGAGCAAACTCGGGCAGATAAACTGGTTTTCAGAAAAAATAATAAATTTCAGTGGCACTTTATAATCAGCTTTCTTTTCAGAGTCCTTAATAGTTCAGTACTTGGTTTGTTAGTGCTACAAAGAAGCAGTTATTTACAGCAGCTCCTTCAGAATGAGTTTTGAAAGGAGTCTCCAAATTCCATTTCAGCAAATGCTTACCTTGAGGTCAAGTAGGAATTCTCAGCTATAGTGAAATGCCACACTCAATTTTCATTAAAAAATTGGGCTGTAGCAACAAAAAGATAACAAAAAAAATCCTCCAAGAGAACCAAAAAAAGAAAAAAAAAGGAAAGAAGCAGGTCAAACTAAGAACATCAGTTTGGGAAAATAAATCAAAGAAACATCAGAATGAAAGAATAAAAAGCCATCTGTTTACTCTTACTCCTTCATGAGGAAATATCATAGCCTTTGATTATACAATAACACAATTTTTTCATGAGATTCCTACCTCATACAAAAAAATATGTAGGTTTTCATTCTGTGCATGCAGCTCCTGACTTACTTGCCATGAAATGTTCAAACTTTAAAGAAATGATCATTTTTGCTTTGTTTTCAAACTTATTTTTGCCAATTGTCTCTACAACATTCTCAGTGCTTTTTTCAATGTCTGCTTCAGTTAAGACTGGGAGTAGTTAAGCACATTTACAATTATACAGCAAACAGGCACCACAAGAGTGCAGTAAGAACAAGAGCCAGCAAAATTGTAATGAATTTCTGGATTGAAAAAATTATTTTCTAGATAATCTTTATGTTAAGAATGTATGCGTCTTCCAAATTTCAATACAGTTCAACTACTCCAGTTATTTTCAAGGAAATGGACTTCACTCTATATCCTTTTTTGTCTTTCTGGTTTAGCCTTTATTTTTTATCATTTCTTTTGTCACTCTCCATTTATCACTGTCCCTCCTCCCTCCCCAGTTATCTTTAATGTGTTTCATCCTCCTGGAGTATTTTTTCCATCTCAGTTTCATTCCTGTCTCCTATTTCTGGTTCAGCCTTGAAGTTCCAAGTTGTCTCATTTTCACAACAGAGTTTGTCACAGATCAAGCACCATCTCAGCTGCACCCTTTCCCCACCCTTTTGATCCCTGCAACTTTCATTGTTTCTCTGAGCAGAAGGCTTTGAAAAGGAGTGCTGTATTCTGATTCCAAGGCAGAGATGCTGCTTTCCTCTTACTTCCTCTCAAAAGAAGTCAAGAAGGAAATGAAAAAAACACAGAAAGGCGCTTTTTTCCAGATTCATCAAAACTTAGGGAGCACACAATTAAAAATTACAAAATTTAATTTGTAGGCTATATTTGTATATCTGCTTCAGTTTTCTTGGATATAAGGCAAAGCTGAGGAAAAAGTAGACCCCAGGAACACATAGATCTTACATAAAATTAAATACTGGACTTGAACATCCTCTGCTTGTGTTACAGGCAGCCCACAGCTGCCTTGTGCCCTTTGGAACAGGCCCATCCTTGTCTCCCTGGCAAGATCTCCCCACAATCCATTCATTCATTTCAATTTGAGTGGAAGCAGCACCTTAAGAAATAGATCTGAAATTCAAGTGTGTGCACCTCTGCATTTTGATCTGTTTTGGTCTGTTCTCTGATTTCCATAGGAGCATGCAAGCAGCTTTGGCATGTCACAGATTCCAAGTTCTCCCTTGCAGGGCTCCATTGGGGCTTGGATTGCAAGCCCTGGGGGTATGTAAAGTGACATAAAATGAAGATCTGGATCAAAAAGAAGATCCTTCTGCTATATTTGATAATGGGAGAGGTAACCACTTCTTGTCAGACTCCAATGCAAGTCTCACATTCTAGGGACATGCTTATTTCATGAAAAAGGCAAGCTCTTTGCAGGCAGAAGCAAAACACTTATAAGGGACAGCATTAAGCTTACTTCTAGTATTTCTGTCCAAAATTCAGATAATTCCTGCAGACTCAGACTCAATAACATCAGCAGTAGCATTTTTGGTGGATGTTCAATTCCATGTCAAACTTTCCCTGAACAAGGCAATCATGCTGCTTCTTGGCTGTGAAGCTCAAAGGAGATTATTCCTCCACCACATATTTCTGAGCTTTGCAATCAAATGCTTTCTTTGGGAGATGGAAACATTTGAGAATCATGTTAGACCACAGAGAAGCATTTCATCTCCACTACATCATCTCTGCACCATTTGCAAAGGCCATTGCCAAGGAGTTGTCACTCCCATCTCAGGAAGCCCTTGGAAAGGCCATTTACACTTTTGTCTTTCTTCAGGATTAGATGACTCTAATTCTTTATTGACTGCCATGCACAACAGGGCTCTGCACAACCTCCAGCAGGCACAGCCTCCTGCTCTTAGTTTTGTGAGAAAAGGATTATTTGAACATATTGTGCTGATTGCAAAGCCTTTCCATCAGTGGCAACAAAGTCAATGAATTGATTATAAAATTGTTCTGTTTACTCAGGGCACAAATTATGGTCACTGCCTTTTAGCTGGTGAGTTTAATTGGAAATAACTAGTTGAATCCTGACAGAAATCCTGTACTTTATGGGACATGTCACACCCTCTCTTTTCCCAGCAGTGCTCCCAAGCTGCTTGAAGCAAAATATGGCCACTAGAAGCTCTTAAGACCTACTGTTCTACACCTCCCAGCATGAATGGGGTTTATCTTCCTAAAACTGCAGCTGAAAAAGCCCCCACGCTTTCTGGCAGCTCACGGTGTTAAAACTGATTTTATGGGGGGCTGTTTCACTCAAAGGACTGATTTCTGTGTTTTATTAGCCAGGATTTTGATTGTTTGCTGTATTCACTTCCAACTGCAGGATTTGGATTATCTTCTACCCTCTCTATTGTGTCTACCAAGATAAATAGCCAGTTGCACTTCATGTAGCAGGAGACTCATTGCACCCCTTACAGACCAAACTGTTACTCACGTTTACTCTGATACTTCCATTAATGCTTCATTTACTCCTGTAAATTAAGTATTGCTCAACTCAAACTCAAGCAATTTCCATCTAAAGAACCTAGAGTTAATACTCATTGTCCTAGACAAGTTTTTAGCCACTTCTGGTGCTCAGACCAACAGAATTCATTGTGTTCAACCCAGCAAGGCATCATTTCTCCAGAACTGTAGGGTTAATTAGGAAATACACACACAAATATATATATATATATATACACATACACACACACACACCCCTATATATTGGCTGTACTGAGAATATCCATCAAAGCTGAACCTCTGATTGCCTTTCCAAGTTCACCAGAGGGTTTTCCCAGCCCTGGTTCCTAGTTGCAGCTTCCTGTCCCCAGAATGCCAGATCATTTCCCAGAAGGTGCTTTAAACCCTATTTCTCCTGGGTCTGGTTCCTTGTTTGATGAAGAGAATTCTCCTGCCCACATGCCTCCTGATTAATTATAACATGCCTTAACAGTTGCTCATTATTTGATAAAGCAACAGAGAGAGAACTCCAGCAAGTCATCTACCTCAAAATTTGTTTTCATGATTCCCTGCTTGTATTTTTTCTTGTTTACATCTTCAGTTCTGTACAATGGGGTCCTGTTAGTAAAGCACAGCACACTGGTGTGCATAGCAAGGAACACTGAGCAAGCCAGGAGGACTCAAAGGGCCTCTTAACACATTTGCAGTGAAAATTTCCTGCAGCATAATAGGCTTGGTGCCCACTGACACCCACTAGAAAGTTGACTAGTGACAATTTGTTATTCTAGTCAGACTTGTTCCCAGCCACTCCTGACATTCAGAATTGTAGTAAGAAAGTATATTTTTATTATACTGAAAACACTCTTTGAAACAGATTTAGAATTGCAGGAGATCTATTGATGTAATTCATCTCAGCTGAAACTACAGAGCAGTGTGAGGCTTTTCCTTCCCTTCTGTGTTTGCATATTTGACAGTAGCTGTTTCTGTATGCTTAAAAAAGTGATGTGTCTGTCAGTTATTATTTAATTCTCCTCTCAATCACATTAGGCTGAACAAAGACAGGTCAATTACATACTCTTCTTTAAAAGACACTTTCATTAAAATCAAGTTTGATCAAGAATCAACATTATTTGAAGTCTTTTCTCCTGTCATCCCTAAAGCACACAGAGATTACTGAAGTTCCTTAGCCAGAAGCAGTGGAGAGACTCCCTTCCCTAACCTTTCTCTGGAGAGGGGGACATGGCAAATGCAAAATATTCATCTTATAGACTGTGGTTTTGGTAGGATGGTACTATATTTTCTGGATAGATTTTGACCACATTGAAATTATATTAAATAACACAAAAACCCATCAAAACATTCAAAATATTCATAGGAAGATGGGCCCACTTTTGAGCCCAAAATGTGTCTCACAGAATTTCATCTGCTTTCTGAGTGAGGATGTTTTTCCCAAAGCTTATGTAAATATTAAAAACTCTTAAATATTTGTTACATGCAAATGGATTCCCAGAAGTTAAAAACAGTGCAGAAGATTGACATCTGAAAGAATTACTTGGAAAAAAAAAAAAAAGAAAAAGAAAGAATATCTATTTAATAAAGAATCCAATCAGGTTGAATTAACACAAGTTTAGTGTACCTGCTGTTCCAAGAGTAAATCTCCAGCAGGAGCCATGCTGGGAGTGGAGCTGGGAGATTTTGGATCCAGAGGTAACAGAGGGGATGACAGAAGATCCAGGCCCTTTCATTTAGCTGGTAGTTCATGACCAGACTGCATTACCTTCTACTTACCTGCTTTTAGTGAGGAGAGCAGAATACATTTCCTTTAAGCCTGATTTACGTTTGCAGTCTGCTCTCATGCATTTTGGAGAAGTTTTGAAAGACAGAAGATCAATGGAGGACTTTAAACAGAAGATCACCCCCTCTGAAGGTGAAGCAGAAACTGGGACAGTTTCCAAATGTTTAACAGAATCATCTAATACTTCTGGCAGCTCCAGAGATCATTACAGTCTTAAATGAGAAAGCAAATCAGGGAAATATAGCCAGGACATTTAAGGAAAATATAGCCAGGACATTTAAGGAAAAGACTGGCTATTTAGAGAATTAAACACAAAAAGTGTATCAAAAGAATACTACACACTAAAAAAATAACTGTGATGTTGAAATCTCTGGCAGCTAGAATTATCATGACAATAAACAAGAAGAGGGAAGACCCTCCCTCTGTGCCAGAGCACCACTCAACGTGGGAATGGGAAAATGGAGTGGTGCCACATCCCTGCTTTCAGCTCCTTACCACTGAGACAGGTTGCTCGAATTTATCCTGGCTCCTTTAGGTTACTCTAATTTATGCTATCCATGAATGACCTAAAGAATCACAAGCCAGACAAGGATCAGCAAGCAGAAACTAATTTCTGTCCACTTAAAATTCTTTCTTTCAGGCATTTGCAGATGAAAATCTCTTTGCTGGTGCTGCTTCATCATTTCAAAAGGGCTGATAAGGTGGTAACCAATCCAACCTTCCCTGTAGAAGCCTTAGTTGTTTACCATAAAAGAGATTTTTTTCTATTAAAAATACAGCATTTGGAGAGGTTTACATATACAGATCTTTCAGTGTAACATGTTACTTACTCCAGACTGTCAGAGCAATTTAAGGTATTAGTGCAGGTGATGTTTGGAAACAGAAGAGATACCTTGCAGAGGTCAAAGAAAGATAGAGACATTGCCTGAAGATTGTCACAGAGGTGATTTTCACACAGCACAATAAAAAAATAAAGCATGGAACAGAGCTGCAGAAGAAGAAAATAAAATAGTGGAAGGAAATAAAGACAGAAATTCAGCTAAATATACATTATAAAACTCAACATTCTAGTGCCAATGAGCTACTAATCTCAAAGAGAAGAAGGTTTGATCATGGTATATTGTTTCTTTCCTCCAAGATAATGTAGATTTTCAGAATTAACCCTTCCAGCTCCCCCATTGTAGGTCAGAGCCACACAGGAGCTAAATCTCCTCAAATTCCCACCAAGAACATGCCAGCTTTGGTCACAACAAAGTCTTCATGCCTGCTACAATAGAGCCAAACCAGAAAACAACAATTTCTGTGGAAATGTATAATCTTTCTAGCTTTGTGATACCTGTGTAGATGAAATGCCTTCAAGTGAAAAAGCACACTGTGTCACAAGGCACTTTGGGGCACAGAACCTCACCTCATGCACAGGAAAAGGCTCTCCTTGTTTCCCAGAGATGCTCCCAGCCTGTTCCCACAGCCTGCCCTGAACAAAAAGGAACATGTGCACAGGCAGAGCTGACAGAGGTTCACAATACAAACAGATGCTGTGAATACTGCCTGGGCACTAATCAACAAGCACCAGGGTTTCAAGAACAACACATTTGCAGAGTGATTTTTCTTATTTTAACGTGCCTAGAAGTAAACAAAGCAACTTTCATTGAGGGGTAAATCACATCTATTTGTAGTACAAAGTCCACAGGACTCCTGTCAATCACAAGCAGTATAGAAACATTCATAGGCTAATCATGGCTAAGCTAATTTTGGCTCTTTCAGAGCCAAATTATGGTGGCTTGTGCCAAACCTTATTATAAATTAATTGCAGTCCTAGTGCACAGTCAGGAATTCGAAAGGCAATACAGAAAGGTGTTGCTGCACCTGGACACCATTCAGAGTTCTGCTATTCAGTTTTTCATCTTAGCTAGAAAAACACAAAGCACATCAGGCATAATGCCATTAAAATTGATACCCAAACCATCCAAGAAATTACTGCAGAATGTTTTGACAAATTAGGCATTAAAAGTCTCCTTTTGCAACTCAGATGCTTTAGAAGTAAAGACTGAAGAATAGTTTGTGGTAGAAGGGCCAACTGGCCCTTCAAATCCTCCTCCCCAAAAACCCAAAAATGGTATTGAGTGCAAACCCACAGCCATGGGGCAAACACAGAGCTCCTTGCTCTGGGGGCAGGGTGCCCACTGGGATGCACCTCCCTGCCCCAAAGAATGGCTCACATGCAGTCATCTCCAACTGCTTGGTGCTTCTTTTGACAGAAGGAAGCAAAGTTGACCTAGTTTTGACAGTTTTTGATGAGTTGAGGCTAAAAATGTTATAAGGAATTTTTGCTGAGAAGAATTTGTCCATAAAGACAAAGGTTCCAGCAATTGTTCTTCCAGTGGCCAAGGGGTTTGGGCACTGCAGGTTGAAGCCTGTTTAAAAGATCAAGAGGGAAAGTAGAGATCAAATTCATCTGAGTTCAACTCTGTGCCCAGCAGCACACTGCTTGTTATTGCTATAGCTAGGAACAGGGAGAAAGGCAGAATTGTTCCCAGAAGAGAGGAGGATTTTCACTAGGTAGAATACAGTGTCCAGGTCACAACACAAACTCTTCCTAGCTGCTTTTGGCCCAACTGCAGTACTCAGTCTTTCCAGTCGTCTGAAGACAACTGGCCAGCTGATCCTAAAAACCCTCCCCACCCAATCAGTCAAACAAAAAGAACTAAAACCATGTAGAAAAAAAAGCAGATTTTGAACCAAGAGTAAAATAAAAATAAAACATACAGAAAGAAAGCACCCATCTGTCCTGTAATCAGTCCAATATATTGAGAGACATCACCTGGTAGCTGGCCAGTCTACCCTGGCAATGACATCATTTGTTAGCAGAATCCCCACTGCTCCAAGGGCTGCCGGCACTTTGCATGATGTAATTTCAGACTTCTATAATTATCTGCTAAATTAAAAGAAAGACTAACTTCACACAAGTTTTTGGCCTTGATCTGATAGCAACACTGGCCTACATGCTTAGGTCTGATATATATAGCAAATACTGCTAAGCTTGTCTTAACATCTAAACCTAAATATAAGCAGCCCCTTAAGCATGCCAATGCCTCTACAGAAGTATTTTTTTGCTCTATAAATTTAATGACTAATGCTATCATTAAGTCAACAGCCTAAAAAATATATTATTAACCTCCTGAAACATCAAACTTGTCATTAAAGCTAAAATTGAAGTCACTTGTTTTTTTGACTGCCTGACTTTTGACAAATTGATCCTAATAATTTTCTTGGCTTGACTGGTACAACACACTAAAAAATAATACAAAATTGTTTTTTTTTATTTTGCCACAAATACATAAATCATCATATCAACTCTTCTGATAGAAACAGCACTGAAAGAATCATAAAAAATCTAGACAAAAAAAGAAGCAAATTTAAGGATGTTAATGGTAAATAAAGATAAAACAGAAAAAATAATTTCTTCACTGCCTCCAAGGTCTCACTGACTTGTACTGACTTAAAGGATAAAAAAGGAAAATTCAGGGAAAACCAGGACCAAACTGAAGTACTTGGCAGATTTATTTAAGAAAAGAGTCTATTAAGCCACTTAAAAGTGAACTGATATGCATGGGTTATCATCTACTCCTTGTCTTCAAGGTTAGAGACTGTTTAGCAGAACTCTGCCAAACGCCAGTTATCTGAAGGGAGCTAGAAATCATCTCTGCTGATGACAGACCTCTGAGCAGATGG
This sequence comes from Melospiza melodia melodia, assembly GCF_035770615.1. Lineage (NCBI taxonomy): Eukaryota > Metazoa > Chordata > Aves > Passeriformes > Passerellidae > Melospiza > Melospiza melodia. The sequence continues at coordinate 1,257,635 of NC_086208.1, forward strand.
TAAGTAAATCAAGGTCCTGATGTGAAATGTTAAAGCTTTTATGCTGGAAGACACTGTTAAAGCATTATCCAGGTTAAATCAGATTCTGAAAAATACCAGTTTACCAGTAGGCAGGCGTGAAGTCTTCCACTGAGGAATTCTGCAAGTTTGGAGGTTTGGTTTATTTGGGGAATTTTTTTTTTTTTTTTTTTTTTTTTTTTTTTTTTGTTATTTTTTTTTTTTTTATAAAATACTCTAACAGAGTATTTTAGTTGTAACTTAGTTGGGTTTTTTGTTGTTGTTTTTTTTTTTTTTTTTTGTTTTTTTTTTTTTTTTTTTTAATTTTGAGCAGCCATTGTAGTAGTCCTAGCAAAAGGGGAAGGTGAGCAAGGGAAGAGCCATATTTTTGTCATTAAAATAATTTCTCATCTTTTTTCTTTAGGCCAGTAGGATGTAAGAAAGGCAGGCAGCACTGAGAATATAGTTGGGCAACATACTAGATTTTCTTCTAAAATCCCTACTTAGATATGCCCAGGCATTTAAAACAGTATCTTGGCACCTCAACCTCTGGAAAAAATCTAATACCACAGAAATAAAATAAACACTTTGAAGAGTACAGTAATCAAAGAGTCTCTGCTAGACCCACGTGGGAAGGCTGGAAAAAGCTCTGTAAGTAATTCTGTGTAACTACAGATGGGGTGAACCAATTTCATTGAAGCAGAGGAAGCAGTAATGCTCCTTTAATTTGCAGGGCACAAATCATCTTGACTACCAAAGTTAAAGCACCAAAATTTAGCGGCATCCCTAGGAGAGAGCAGCATTCATTGATTTGATAATTTGGACTGCTAAAATTCATGATTAACCTACATCAAATAGAGATTATGACTTAGAGACTTGGGTCAGTGCCCCATCATGGTCCATGGCTGATCCAAGCCCCTCCTGTTGCAGGAAATTGCCTTGAAAATCATGTTGAATGGATTGACAACACTGAACACCTGATTCAAGTTTATGGCTACACACACAGCTAAATGCCACCAAACCCTTTGTTCTGCAGCTACAACATTCAGCTTCTCCAAACCTTGAAGTCCCTATGGGAATACTATGGGTAAGGGCTCACTGCAAAAACAAACAAACAAAAACCAGTCACAAATCATTTCTAGAACCTATCCAAAGGACTTGGATCTAATAAATTACAGAAAGTCACAAGCTACCAGAGACTGCTCTTTCATTGGAAAACACGCTAATACAGAATATTTTTCTTTAAGTTTTTCTTTGGACACTTAAACTTGCAACCCAAGTATTTATATATCAGCTTCAGAAACAGGTTTTGCATGCTCTTTTTAGGGACCTGAAAAGCTTCACATGGCTAGAGATTGCACTATTGCTTTTTCTTATGTAGTGGTGTGCACTGTTCTAGGCACAAATTTTAAATTTCTATCCTGCCAGTAGTATGGCTCTACCTTCTCCCCCCAGCCCCCATCTTGCACAAGAAGATCCATAATCCCTGTGCTAATGCTTCCATTGTCCTTTAACTTCTGGAGTCAATTCCAGCTTATGCTCCAAGGAATGGGGGGAGGGAGAAAGAAAAGTACATTTTTGACAAAGACCCTAAGTGATGAATACAGCTACAGGGGGGAGAGATTCCCCCCCAAAACCTTTAGTCTTTTCACTCACTCTCCAAATGCACTGAGATTAATAATGCCTCTGGGCTACTGTATGCAGAAAAAAGATTATAATTGAATACCCTATTTTGATGGGCAAGGAAAAAGAAAAGCAGACAGACAGACAGGCCTCAAAGGCTGAATTGGCCTGGTTTGGCTTTCAGCCCACAGCACCTACAATTATCCTGCAATGATTTTTATTTATCTATTTAGTGTTCCCACTAGGCAGAGGGAGAACCTAGTATTAATTTAGTGCTCGTGGTTAGAGAGAGAGAGAGAGCTTTAAATTGAAAAATGTTATTCAAATGGATAATGAAATGTGGTTGGAGCCTTAATGTCCTGCTTTGAATGAAAATAGTACAAACCATAGCTCTTCTGTAAATGTTTTACAGTCTCAGAGTTTATGCAAAAATTCTGCTAAATTACATTTTTACAGAACAGCCTTACCAATGTAGCACTAGCAGACCTTTACATAGACAAGCAGCTAAGCTGTTGCCAAGCATCCCAGAGCCTCACAGCAAAACAAGAAGTGAAGGGCAGGAGCAGGAGAGAAAAAGCAGCTCTGACATAAATGAAGGAAAGGATAAAACCTGAAAAGCAGGATGGCACCTCCACAGCTATTCACTTGTGGAGTCTACATGAAGCCATCTAGTTTGCTCCTAAGCATCCTTGACAAAACATCCTCTTCCAAATTAGTGCAGGGTATTATTGCTGGGAGATTCTGTTTGCTGAGGACCTTGCCAGTACCAGCATCTGCCCATGACCCTCAGCAGCACAGATGACAGGAATAAGAGAATGAAACACCAAACAAAATCCTCTTCTTTAGACCACGGTAAATTTGGATGAGCTCCATAAAAAGGACCTGCTTGAGTTAAGCTACTGCTCTCTTCAAATGTTGGAAACTGCACTTCATGATAGGAAATCACAGCATAAAGGAAATAGTTGCTATTTTAGCTGTAATTATTTCATAAAAGCACTAAAGAAAATATGAATACAAGACTCCTTGAAAAAAAAGATATATGGAGAAATTCAGGGAGGTGGCAGAATGCTGATTGTGCAATCAAGAACATGCAAGTGTTGATCAGGACAATTGAGAATGAGGGCTTGAATAAACACAGAGACATTTCTTGACTCACCCACAATTTGAAGTTTAAAATATATTCCATAAATCTAAGGATCAAGCTTAACTGCCATGGAACACTAATGCTGCATTCCAGAAAATAATCTAAATTGATTATTTTAACTGTATTGTCACTGGTTTTTTGAAAAGACAGTAACCACCACAATTGCTCCATTACTTACCATAGTGCATAAAATGTCTAAGGCTTTGGAAAGCAAATAACAGAAAAATATGGATTAAACTGATAAAAATGATAATTCCAGACATGATTAGATTCACTGTGTTGTGTAGCCTGCACAGCAGGTGGGGGATCCTTCAGAAGAATTAGAGAAAGGTTTAGGGAAAGCAGATTAATGGGGAAAAGATTAAATGGGCTCTAAAAGCAGGACAAAACATATTTTTAAAATGACAATTCTAACAGCAGTGCTTAGGGATGCTCTGGAATGCAAAGTACACATACTCCATTTAAATACCAGATGCACAAATGTCTCCTACTTACAATTATGCAGTGCATTGTATGACTTTAAATCATAAGCTGAATAAGCATTTGACATTAAGTGGTGCTAGTGACAAATATTAATCAAAATATACCCAAAGAGTTTCTAGCACGCAGTAGTCAAGCTCTATTTTGCCCTTCTCTGCATGCAACTTTCTGCAAAACTCATCCTACAGATAAAGGCCTCCCAATCTGTTTCATTTTCAACAGCAATATATTTCTGGATACAAAATGAAACACAGTAATAGCAATTTCTAGAATCCTGAATAATACACGTTGATGTCACAGCCCTCTCTTCAGTGTTGAAGGCTTCCTGTCTTCTAATGAGATGCTGTGCATGAAAATAGGTAAGAACAAAAACCACAGTGGAAAGGCATCTTACTAACATTATCTCACACAAAGAACATTCCCTTTTCCTCCAAATCATCTTGGATATGTGTGTCACCCAAGGCTGATTGGTCAGGAAATGCACAAAAGGTATTTGGAGGTAGAGCTCTTGGAGCTGCTTGGTTCTGCTCCCCAGGGGCCTGTTGGTGCTCCTTGGTGCTCCACTGCCTGCTGTCTTTGCAGCACTCTGCTGGCAAACACCTCTGCCTTCTCCACAGCTGCACCCAAGTCAGCCAAGCCTCCCTTGTGCCAACCTTTTTTTGCCTTATTTTGTTTTCTGTGGTACATGAATCACTTTTAAACTGCCTTCTTCCTACCAGTTTGAATTACATGCTGCTTAGCCTCTCTTGACCTGCATCCATGATTCTTCTCAAACCTGTTCCTGGTTTTTAATTCTACAAATGTGACACAGAGCAACCTCAAGCCTTACAAAGTGAAGTCCACAGCCATAGCACAAAGATTTGCATATCACTCCCAAAGTGGCCACGTGGGTTTGCAGCCTTTCTCCCCCTTTCATTTGCCCCGATCTCCTTTGTTCTCCCCCATCCATTTGTTCTGTTGTGGTTGTTTTTATGCTCTAATCTCCTCCAGGCAAGCCCATCCTTCTGTATGCTCTGCAAAGTGCTTTTTCAGGCAATAAAGCAGAAATTGTGTCTCTGGGTTTCCCCATTTGAAGGGGCAGCATAGGAACACAGTGCTCACCTACCAAGGCAGCTGGCAGGTTAAATTTGTTAATGGTTGTGGGCATGGGGAGATCCTCTTATGGAGGGCTCAACAGGAGTGTGAAGCATTGTCAGAGGTCAAAAGTGAGGCTAACAGCTTGAGTTAGCTTCCCATTCTGGGTTGCTATAATTAAAGGGGGGTTACTAAAGAGTAAAAGGGTGGGCATGTTACTGAGGAAGGAGGTAAGGGCACTGCCTAACAAATACTCTGGTATCATAAGGTGATGAAGGAAAATGAAATGTTTCCTCTTTTCCTCCATTTAGCATTAGGACATGGGGAAAAGTGCCTCATAGGATGTCATTAAATTCAAACCAAGCTTCTTAGCTAACAGTGTTTTCAAAAAAAGAAATCTAGACTTCTCTAGCTTCTGTGTAAAATAAAACCCATGTAACTGCATACTACATTAGACATACAGAAAGGTATGCCACTGTTAAGAGTCCAAGAGATTTCAGCCAGACAGTCTGATTTTACAATTTATTTTTTCATAATTAAAGTTGAAAGTGCTCAACATGCTATTTCCTTAAATTTTTCATAAGAGTGTAAAAAGTGTTTGGAATAGGTCCAGCCTCACTCTAAGCTTCTTATATTCAGCCCTCCCTTATGGTAACTATTATATGACCAAACATCAATTTATAAGGTTCCTCTCCCTCTACTTGTGCTTTTATTTTATTTCTGGTCAATATTAGAAAATTTGAAATACAAAATTCACCCCACTCTTAGATACCAGATATTCTCTGTATCCATAATTGCAAAGGACATTAGAAGCAGTACAGCCAGAACACTCAATTAAATTGGGCCCCTCAAGCCTCTGCTAATCCCACAAAGCTGCAGCACACTCTAAACTCTGCTCCACTCCCCACAAACCCAAACATGCCTAACAAGGACTCTCCACTGCTGCACTGAGATGCAGGAGGGGGAATCCATCCTCCTCCTCCCCTTCCCTCCCCACTCAAGCAGGCAGCCAAGCAAAGCCATTGTACAAGGCACTATAGCATGACAACACATTAAGCAATTAAGGGTAACTTCAGGGCAGAAAGAATGAAGAGAAAAACGTGCTGCATGTGACAGTGAATTTGTTGGGCTTTGTACCATTAAACCACATTGGGAACAAGTTGTCCTTCTCCACCACCCACTGGGTAATGGAGCAAATTTTAAAATTTGCAATACTTACAATTATACATGGCTGAAAAGCAAAATCAGAAAATATACACTATATAAAACAATATAGAAAGTCTTACCTCTCTTCATTCCCAGCCTGTGATTTTATTTTCATGTCCTTGTATTGCACATCTTGCTTGTAACAACTGTACTCACCATAAACAAATCCTCAGCACTCCAGGAGCAATCTGCTCACAGAAGGGGGATGTGTTGGTGCACTGGAAGAACTTCCAACTTTAACAAGACTCTTGCCATAGAGAAAATCTCCTCTTGCACTTGCACAGATAATGTCAGATATGATTTACCCTGCAACAGGGAAAAAACCCAGTGTGTTTACAGGAAAGCAAGTAGCTAAAGAGAGCTGTAAGCAAGACAACTCATCTGAAAGCTGTCACTGATGCTGACATCCAGGTTATAGTAAGTGTCACCCCCGTGTGTGCACAGATCTCTCTTTGTCACACTTTGCCATTTTCCTGGGACAACTGTTGTCATGAGGCTGTGAAACAGGACCTTCCTGCAACCCCAGGAGAGCCATGGCTGCCTGTGAAAAGCCAGGTAACTGAGTACTGCCTGTCACAAACACACAGCCCACAGTTACATAAACCCAAATAATCACACAGAGCCCCTTGCAAGGCCATGGTGCCCAGGGAGCACCCAGCCCACAGGGAAAGGGCTGGGCCAGGCCATGCAGATACAGAGCTGTGGCTTTGCCTGGCAGTGCCACACCATGGGTCAGTGACAGAACTAGGATGGGTTTCAGATAACTTCCTGTTAGACCTTGTAAAATATCCTGTTGAGGTAACACCTCATTTTTGTGTTTGCTTTGCTTAGTACTCAGAAGTTAATTCCCAATTAATTCTTGGGAAAATAAGTCCAATTCAGCACTTTATAGATGTCCACCTAAGCAGGCTGTATGCAGGTGTGACCTGGCAGGGACAGATTCCTGCACACTCTGCTCTGTGCACTAGGATGGACACATGGCCTGCTGAGGCCACAGCTGTCTGTCTGTCCATCTGTCTGTCCAACTGCTGCATGGCCCTAAATGCAGCAGAGCTCTGCAGTGGCAGCAGTGGGTCTGCAAAGCCACCTAAGAGCACAGAGAGAATAGTCACAGCCTTCTCTGCACCTTGAGAAAAGGCAGCACAATGAGTCAAAGGCATTCACTGCATGTCCCAGATGGAGGAAGGATAAAGCTCCCTTCATCCAGCTTCCTGAACAAAACCCACACACCTGAGCTCCCAATGACAAAAGCAACAGTTAAAGAATTATCTGGAACATTGATGAGAATCGCAGAATGGTGAGACTGGAAGGGACCACAGTGGGTCACCTGTGCAAGCTCCCGGTTCCAAGAGTCCTCCCAGAGCACGTGGCACAGGACTGCATGCAGACAGTTCTGGAACATCTCCAGGCAGGGAGACTCCTCACCCTCTCTGAGCAATCTGTGCTCAGTCACCTGCATAGCAACACACACTCCTTATGGGGTTCATTTTATGGCACTGGAACATAGGTCAGTAAAACATTTAAACTCAATTACTTTTAAAAAGCATTTCGCTACCTGAAGATTCCTCACAGTTTCTAAAGAAACAGAAATGGAGAATTTGCACCTCTCACGACAACACATCGATGCATTTCCAAGCATTTCTGTACATTGTGTTCAGCACCTGGCAATTTCCACTAAGACCCAGTTCTCAGAGTAAGAAATTAAACTACATTTGAACTTGCTGGAGAAATAGGCATGTAACCAAGTGAGGAAACCTTAATGCTCAGGAAGAGTCTGAATGCCCAGACTCCTCCATGCCAGCTGTCAGCACCAGCCTGGAACACAGGCACCCAGTCCACCACGGCAGCACACAAAATGTGCAGAAAGTGACTTCTCCCTTCTTTGGTTTCAAGAGTTTTCTTTGACTCTGTCCTCTAGCTGACATATTTTAGTCTTGGTGAAGACTCTGTTCCCCACTGTGTTCCCCCAGAAGACTGAGCAATGTTAAGAATTCAGACATGCTTCTTTGCTTCATTGTATAATTGAGTTGCTTCATATTCCAAGAAGCTTTTGTGTAATTTTAGAGCTGTCTTGAAGACGACCATGCAACTAGTCTCAACTGCAACAGTATGAAACATCTGGGAGCAGGATTATTTCTGTCATGTGCTGCCAAAATAATATTTTGCTTATGGAATTAAAATTTTAGGGATTTTCCCAAATCCACATAATGTTCTTGAATGCTTAAATTTGCATTATGACATTTACATTAGCATATACACGTGTAAAAGACCATCTTGCCAGCCAACTCCTATTGGTTATTCAAAAGCTTAACTCCACCTAAAGCTAGGATTAAAGCCTGTTCCTGAAACTCTTCAGTTACAGCAACAGATTTTCTTCAGCTAAGTGCCTTTCCCCATCTGCTGTTACAATCACATCTGCATGTGTCTTCAGCAATCACCTTGCCATAATTATGGACACCTACCCAACTCCCTAGACAGGGACAGATTCCCTGTTTTGTGCATGTACTATTTCTGTATACATTGAAGTTTCAGCTCCTTAGGAGAAATGACCACAGCAAAATGCTGAATATGATGCAGTAAAGGATTCTACTACTTGCCATAAATGCTTCTCAAGTAGAAATGCTTGCTGGAAAATAAACCAGCTTCTGAACACTTTGCACCTATATCCCAGCTATTGCAGTGCACAGCTAAAGGAATTATGCATTTGCAATGTTTATTTTCTCTTTCTGTAGGAATAAGTTCCTCTGCTGAAAGGAACATTTTGCTTTATTGTTTCAAGGTGTTCTAACAGGCAGACCAACGAGGCAGTGCTCCCACTCAGCTACAACCCCAGATGAGAAAACAGAAAAATTTACCCTTAACTCCTGTAGTTAAAGATAACTGAGAAAATAGTGGTTGTATGAGAACCCATTCCACACAACTTTATTGGATTTGTTGAAAGTCAAAACAATAGTAATGCAGAGTGTCAACTACTCATACATTTCAGTTGAATTGCAAGATGAAACTATATTGTTTGCTCCTTCAGTGTTGAAGGCATAAACAACATGCTCATACCCAGCTTCCAAATTATTTCCCACACCATTCCCAACACTGATAGTTCCCAAACACCCTTTACTCAGCTGCCAGAACTTCTCACTTCCCTGTGACAACCTCCATGGTGCAACTATATACATTAACACAAATCTGTCATATCAGAAACAAGAAAGGGAAGACAGTGCAAAATAAACACTGTTTACTATCCAAATATCTGACAGAAGATGCATCAGAACTGCAGTACCTCATTCCCCAGGCCCAAGGTGTACCCACTGCCTCAGACCCTATGTCCTTACTGTTTCTAAGAATGGATTCCCATGTTTCTGGCTTTTGCCACTGAGGAAGATGCTCTGGAATGATTGTGCTGGAAAATAACTGCCCTGCAATGATCTCAAGGCAATGAGAGCCTTCAAAGACCTGCTCCTCAAAATTGCCTCACACTGCAGAGCTGGAAGTGGTGCTGCCAGTCTCACACCTGCACAGATGTGCTCTGCAGCCCAGAGTTTACTTGCTTACCCTTTCTTCCCTCAAACCCAAGATCCCTCTTTCTACTTTCTTGGTAAGAACAAAATCAACAGCTTCACTGGCCAGGAGAAAATTGATAGCCTGATAACTGCCTAGACAAAACAATTACCAAAAACTCTCTCATTTCCCACTTACACATTGCAGTACTTGATCTGTTCTGTTTGAGTAAATGAAAAGGGACTGCCCAGAAACATCCATCAGACCACTGTAAATGTCAGACAAACCTTTTCATAGCCAGAAAAGGGAGGACAGGCCTGGCTGATCACTGACAAGGCTAATGGTCAAACTAATTGACTTTGGAAAACCAGCAGATTTCAAGTATCATTCTTAAATCCTGCTGGCAAACCTAAAAATTCAACCATATTTTTCTTTCAGGTCAAGTAGTCTCTCTACCAAACCACATTTTCCCCAAAAATACCCTTGCTCACATCTGTAGCAGAGTCCTCATTCAGCATGAGACACCTTTACCACTCCATCCCCCATAGCATTACCTTGGCTTTGGCTACTCTTATTTAAAAACCATGGCTATAATTTACTGAAGCAATATTACATGAGGTCAAAACATTCACACAAGGCAAGTGGTTCACACAAGAATTTATCTTCTCACACTCACCTCCAATTACAGCCCAAACTATGTGACAGTGCTGTTCATAATAGCCCAGAGTAGGTAACAGTGCTGTTCACCTACTGCTCCTGCAGACTTCACACTTGTTTTAATACCCACTGTACACATTGTTCACAAAGTGGAATAGTCTGGGGCTTTCCAAGTGCCAAAAACATGCAGCTAGCAAGTCTTCATGTTATCAAAGCTTTTACAAAGGTCATATTTGCTTTTGTTTCCTTAAAAATTACATACATCTTTTGGCAATTTTTGTTCCTGATCATTCACACTTGACATGGGAAGTACATGACCTTTTAACTCTTATTAATAGTTTATGCTACATCACATGTGAATTCCCCATTCTCCCCTCTTACTTACCTGAACTGAGTGAATTTTGTCATCTAATTCACAGGCCTTTAAAAGGCCCCAGACCTCACAAGCAATATACTGTGCTTTTCCATGAATTATTCAAGCACCAGTGTTCTTCCATCATCCATCTCTGGCTGGCTCTATTTCTTCCACTCTAGTGAGGTCTTGACTTACGAGCAGACTTATGTTATTCTTTCTTGATTGTCACACTTTATTACAATTAATATTAATTATGTGGATTCTTGTCCAATACGTAGCTTTCTGGGCATAAAAGATTGTCATGTTGTAAGATTTTTTTCTTTGCAAACTTTCTGTAATAAAGCATTCTCCTGTCAGGAGCTGTCAGCACCACATATATCTAGTTGATAATAGCTGTACAGTAATAGAGTTAGCTAAAGAAGTTGTGTGCAAGCAGACATAATTCCCATGGAGAAGCCAATCTTGGAGCTTATCTGTGATTTCCTATGGCTGACATGCAGTTAAACACAAAGTGTTGCAAACAGCCTGCTTGACTAAATGAATAACCTGTTACAGCCTTGAAAGAAATGCTGGCCTAGGATGTTAAACTTCTGTTGGAGGCTTAGGTATAATAAGTAGATTCTGACAAATACTGTTCACACAAATGTTTGCACAATGAGAGTGTTCCATGAATATTAATGAAAACACATTTTCCTGAGTATTTGCAATCCACACAGTACACTAGGAGTCTTTGACCCTTCAAGTGCCTTGTCCACATTAGAGGGACAAATCTGATGTTAAGATATTTTATCCCATGGCTGAGAAGTTGGAACACTTTTTGGTTATTCAAATCAAAATCCACAGCACATCTAACAATAGTTACAGGAAGAAGCAGAGAGAAAACTACAGTTGTTAAAAGACAAAAATTGCATATTCTGCATGTTCTCCTGTAACATCACCAACCTTAGCAGTGGCCATCAGTTGTGGATCACAGGAAGATTAACAAAAAAAGAGCAGACTTTTATTAAGCCTGATTAAAGGGTCACACTTGGACTGAAAACAATGAAGACAAAACCCAGTCTAGGAACAGCTGGTCAATGCACAGTAATGGCAGATACAAAAACCACACTCTGTACTGCAAGGAGAAGGTTTGCAGGAGAGGAAAGTAACACAGAATGATGCAGTGTGATGGTATGAAATAGCATTTAAACTCAAAAATAAATCATGTTGCATGGGAGACATCGGGGAAGTGAGGGCACCAGCAAAAAGACACTGAAAGACAAAGATTCAAGTCACCATGCAGCTGTGAATTAGGAACAAAGTATGATGAATATAATTCAAATTGGACCCATGATAAATATAGCAAGGGAAGAACAAGTACTGCTGCCCTGTCTGGTAAGCACAAAGTAATCATTTGCCCTCAGGTAGGACCCAAAATTAAATATAAGAAATCAGAGAGCATCACAGCCCAATGATGTCTATTGGCAGGGTACAGGCAAGCAGCCAAGAAGAAAAAACTAATAAAATAGGTGTTCTAGAAAGCTATTTTTAACTACCAGAATGAAACATTCATTTGTAGTGAAAGGAGTAACAGAGCTGGAGAGCACTAGCCCAAAAGCAGCCTAGAGAGCACATGCAGTTCTGGGGACAGACAGAGACCAAGCAGAGATGTGCTGGGCTTTACCAGCTGAGCTACACATGCAATTCCCTCGGGGGAAAAAGTAAAGCCGAGCACATGCTATTGACAGTCTGCTGCAGTTGTCATCCTGCCAGCCACAGGAGCCACAGCACACACTGCAGTGATTCCACTTGCCAGCACAACTCACAGGGAGGGCCCTGAGTGTCAGAGGCTGTGTCACTGCTCAGTTATCCGTAGGTGTCAGCTCCAGCAGCTCCTTTCCCTCCCAAAGGTCAGCACAGCTTGGCTTGGCTGCTCTGGAGCTGCCTGTACTCCTGAGGATGCTTCTCCTCTCTAATTGTACCTTTAGCTGTGTTGGTTACGATGCCTGCTTACTTCAGGGGCACAAATATCTTGAGAACTGGGGGATGAAAAGATCTCTAAAATACAAAGGAAATTATCAGAGTGAACAGTAGAAGAAAATAAATCAAAGCCTGGACCATAATACTGGTTACAGCTTGACTGCCAATGGCTACATGGCAAGACCAAGACCAGCACTTTCCCCTAATGATATCTGAAAATTTCTCTGTGTTTGAATGTGCTGTGCATAAAGTCCACTTGGACAATAAAATTCATCTTTCCTACAACCATCCTTAACTTAAAAATTGCTCAAAGAAACAGAATTCACTGAGTGGCTGGCAGCACCCTCAACTGAAAGAAATCCTCTAACCACTTTTGTTCACATCATGTGATTGAAAGATTACCTGTAATAAAAAGAAACAGAAACAAACTCAATGGGTTTGTCTATATCAAACAACCCTTTTATAGACAAGACACATGCCCTAGGAGTCCTGCAGGCTCTAATGTGCTTCATGATAGCAAAGAGCAAAGCAAAACATGTTCCTTTAAATTCTTGCTGACTAGACAGCATAGTTCCTTCAGAAAACTCAAATGAATGGCCTTGAAATAAGTTTAGAAACAATTTTTAATACACAAGGTATTTTTACTGAGTTTGGCACACAATTGCACCTGCACCATGATGATGCATTGCCTCCAGAGCCAGGTTTCTCAGCTGAAGCTACTAAGTGACCACAACTGTGGGTCTCAAAGCTCCTTTGCTGCTGGAGACTCTTCACCTCCAGTAACCCTCAGGGCACAGGCAAAAGGGCCAGGACATAAGGAGGTAATCTTGCACAGAAGGAAAATATTCTCCTCTCTGAAAGAATAAGTTTTATTGTTCGCTAGCACAGCAAAGCTCTCATTCAAGGGGAAGGGAGGAAAGGGTACAGCAAAGGCAGGAAAAGTGAGAATAGATTAAAACATGAAGACACTGAAATATATTAGCATGCATATGTCAAGACATTATGGATGCTCTTCAGCACATCTGTCAGTTCTATCAATCCCCAAAGTTATATAGTGCTTAATTATTTTGAAAGAATTTTTTTGAGACATCGTCCCAGTGTAACTGGGAATCTACAAAATTTATTTCCTCTGAAATTCAAAAAGCATTTCTGTTACAAATACCAGAAACCAAGAGTCAGCATGCAAATGAACTATTGCAAAGTCAGCTGGGGTGTGAACTTACAGCTCTTGGGGCTCTGTGGTGTGGCTGCAGAATGGAAGTGGTACAGGAAGCCTGGTCCTTCAGGGGCTTTGCAGGGTAAGCACAGCCACAGCAGGCGCTGCAGAGTAACCAAGGCACTGTAACACACACCCTGCCTTCTCTCAATGTTTCATGGGCCCATGGCCATTACAGCACCCTGCACTCACTGCAAGGAGATACCCTAACAACACAGCTGAGCTTCCTTCCCAGGGAAGAACTCAGCACCAAAACCTCGTCTTGCAACAATGCAGAAAGAAAGACATGCAGCTTTTGACATTTCTGTGCTTTTGATCAGTCAAAGCAGTTATCTGCTTTAAATTAATTTTCAGCAGTTACATGAATTTTCCAGGTAAGAGACATTATGCAAATGTCTAATGTTATTTAGTCACACCTCAAAAATATTATTGTTCAGCAAACAGGAACACAGGTGTAGAGTGTATCCTGGTCCAGAACTCCCTGAACACTGTTAAAAGCAGAACTGGTTTAGATGAGCACTGGATGCATACTGTGATTATGTTGCTATCAGGACAGTAATTAAATACTGCATATCTGTGAAATCCAGCCTGTGGTGTCTTGTCTCTTGAGTCAATAGTGATACTCCTCTTTCCCAATGTGCTGCGTAGAAGTTTTCCACAAACATGTTAACTTATCCATTAAAGGATAAGTTACCTTACCCTACCTGTTTCTAAATGCAGGAGACAACTCATATAAGGCACTTCCAAATTTGTTTTTTGCCACAGTTAGCACTTCCTTCAGGACCACTTTATCAACAGCTGCTAAAAAAGGTATTTATTTGCACCTTGCCAAAAATCTGGGTGTAGCAGTCTGATAAAACTATCATTTTTCATTCCCATGATAAAACTCTACACATTTATGTCTCAAGAAACACTGAAGGCAGCTGAGGGACAGAAATTGTGTGTTTCAATGCATCTAATTTCAAAACAAGCATACGGAGATCAAAGCAAAGTATTTACAAGGGAAATATGTACAAAAGGTGATCTGACATTTATCACCTTCTTGTGTTGATGAGTGGGCATCCTCTGACCTTCCCTTGACAGCATTTGCCAGGCAACAAAGAATGAAACAAATAGCAGGTTTGGTTTTTTATCATTTCTTCACTGTTCTGATAGTGACAATGGTCATGTCCCCCATTCCAGGTTAACAGGGTTAATAGTGAGAATTTCCCAGTTTGGTTTATCACTGTGCAGGGGCTGTGGCTGGAAACAACCAACTGGTTATGTGTTAGCCCCCCAACTTGCAGGCAGTATGGGGCAAACACATAACCAGTGTCAGGAGAAGTGTACTTCACCATCTGTGCAAACCCCACCTGCTGAAGAAGACCTGCCTCTCCTTGTACCAGAATTTGTGAAAGTGAGGTGCTCAAAGCAGGGACCCTTGTTACATGTGTGTCCAGACAGATTTATATGGAGCATAACACAACTATGTTTTCATCAGATCCAAGCATGAGATCTTTTTTTTAGTTAATATTCCAAATTTGGTACAGCTTGATACTTTTTGTTGATAAAATATTCTATATTTTTTAAATTCATGTCTGCTTAATCTGCAAATTCAGTAGGTGCACGTGACACTTAAAGTGTAATGAATCATGCATTTTTATAATGAATCCAACAGTGAAGGTGAAAAACACTCTTTGATCTTTCTTCTAACAGCCCAGTTATTCCTGGCTTTATACATAGTAGGTGTCTACGGATTACTTTCAATTAAACAGCCTATTTTACTTTTTATTCTGTTATGAAAGGAAACCCTTTCAAGTCTACAGTGACATAACTCATGGCTCTGTAGTCCTACCTGAATAGGTGGAAATGTAAGCTCCTAATCCCCTGTTTGCTTTACTGTTGCTGCAAGACTGCCCCAAACCCACCAAACCGTCCTCTTTAGGAGTGGGCAAAGAGGACCAGCACATATCTGCAAGAATTTCACCATTTCTCTGCTCATTCTTCTCCACTGGCAGTAGCAAAACAAAAAGCAAGAGACACATTGCAAACAGACATTCCCCCCATTTCAGCAAAAAAACTTCTTCCATGCTGCTGCTACTGACCACAGACCTGAGATGCAATATCACAGGATATGCACAAATGTGGAGAGCACAGAATAAGCTACTACAAGGGTTTGTGAACAAGTTAGAGCTGTACCATAATCCAGCAGTTTACTGGTTTCCTTATTTCTGCCCAGCTGTCCTTTCTGGCCTGCTGGGCAGCCACAAGAGCTTTACATCTCCTGTCTGAAACCATCACAACCAGAGCTTTTCTAGTCCTGTTGTTGTCCTGCACGTTGAGACAGTGACCAAAGGAGTGAGAAAAGCTGGAAGAAGCTGGGACAACAAATTAAAGCAGCACTGCTCCAGCTCCTGCACAAAGTTATGGGGCAGATTCTTTTGAAGCCATTTTTCTCCTTGAAAAACATGCTCTAATACCCTTTTTGACAGTTTCCTCAGAAATTCATGTGAGCCACTCTACAGAGGGCAATTTATATTTGCAAGTACAGATGAAAGATATTACTGAATTTCTAATGTGGATTGCAAATTTAAGTTCTGATGAACTGTCAGTGCCATTTGTTCCACAAATAAACACCCACTGATTGCAGAAAGCAATAGGGCTCTTTCACACCTGCTATTATGTTGCTACAATTGCCTGCACAGGAATACAAACACAATTCACATTTCTCTGGTTACTTAATTGAAAAATAATGCATGTTGTAGACCTCAGCATGGAATTAATTCAGCAGACCCTTTCCTAGCAGAAAAATAGTGGATTCCATATTGTAATCTGTGCAACACCTACACTGGGAGATCTCCTTTGTTCTGGACACTCAAAAGGACAAGATGCATAGACTGATTTAATTAATAATAACTGTGTTTATTAACAGCTACCAGGAATAGTGAGTTTATGCTCCCATCTACTATAATGAAATATATATTTTAAAATGTATTTCTAAAAAATAATAAAGCTTAGGAATAGTTAACTTCTAATTGGAGTAATGACTATAGATGATTTTAAAATTTCTGCATAACTGCTAAAGGTAAGGCATGCAGTAAATCTCAGTCCAAATGGCATCTTGTTATGTGGAGCTTCAAATCAAGTGGAACAAACAATGGTTAGAGGCATGTTGTGTTCTGCATAATGCTCTTTTGTATCTATTGTTTAGCTTATATACAGATCCATCTTGAATCTAGTTAACTAGTAATTAAAGGTCTGCAACATTCTGTTTTGTCTGAGATACTGCTGCAATACACACCAATTCATTTCACAAGCTTTTGCAGTGGCCCTATTTTGCTTATTTGCCATTAAGTAAAAAGAGACATTTCATATTGCAATCTGAATTTAGAAAATATGTGACTTTTACTTGCTGTGGTATCAGATACCTGCACTTGAAAAACAGACCATTTTCCTAACCAGAACTATCTCTTTCACAAGATATTAGTTTCCTTTTTTTCCCAGAAAATCCATGTACTAGCACCACAGCAGAAGTGTTCATTATCACAAGTCCATTTGTTATTTAATCAGAAAAGCTTTGTTGAATTCTGAATAGAATTTCATTATGAATACTTTACATAGAATATGCTAATTTTGTGGTTAGAACAAAATATCTATCTTTGTCACTTTTAACTAGTTTCAAGGACAATAAATATCTACTGAAACATACTGGTTTTTCTAAGAGTTACCTAGCTAATATCCTAGTTTATGACAGTATTGTTTTTTTGGGGATTGCAAACATTAGCCTCAAAATGCAATTCACGCAATTCTTGTATCTGAAACTCTTCTGAAAAAAAATCTAAGATTTAAAAACTGTTTGTGGTACAACCAGCCCAAGAGGTCTGAGTTCAGATGGACATTTCCCTCTTTCTAAGAGCTGAGTAAAGAAAGGAATTTACAAAATAAACCTTAACAATGGTCTTTGCAGGTCAAATAGCCAAAGTGAAAATAAAGAGTTCTGGAAAGCTCCTTCCTCACTCTAGTTTAGAAAAGGACTATGGAATGAAATGTAAAAATCTTTGCAGTTTTGCCCAATATCTGAGCTTTTAAAAACACTTTTGAATGTATTGGAGCAGGTTATGCCAATAGAATTGAAAACATACAAACAGCACCAGAAGCTCCTGTTATCCAGCCTGACTACAGGGCTGCTACAGCAGAAACACATCCCAGTCTTCCCACTGTGAACATGTATAACATAACAAAAGATGACCAGATAAAAATCTACTGAGCAAGGTTCATTTACAATATTAAGACATTTGGTGCACTCCACACTATGCCATTAATTTCTAGCAGTGTCTTGTATACCTTTTATAAAATCATCCTTCAGTTTTTCTGATGTTCTGTACATTGACTGACTTTCTCAGCACTTGCTAATTACTGCAGCATCTCCCCAAAACTTTAATATGCTATTAAATATTTAACATCATTCACACACAATATTTTCAGCCATCACACTTGCTCATTTAAGTGAAACACAAGCCAGAAGCTACTAAAGCCAGTCAGATGCTAAAGCTGAGGAAAAAGCATCTCTTGCAGTGCTTTCAGACCAACCTGGGGCAGAGGAAGAAGACAGGCAGCCCACTAGAAGCTCTCAGAAGCACCGCCAGCCTCCTTCCTTCCCCTTCTCTGCACAAGTCCCCACACCTGGCTGCTGCAGAGAGCATACCACAGGCTCGGAGATAACGGAGATAAGAGGCAGGATTGGCCAAAAGCTACAGGCCAGGGCAGGGTGCCGTGCCAGTGCCTTGACAGCCTCCTCATCCCTGTGCCAAGGCTGTGCCCGCCCGAAGGGGAGGGCAGGGGCTGTGCCAGCCCCACAGCAGCACTGCATGTCCTCCCAGCTCTCAGGGGCAGTGCCTCGACAGGCTGCCACAGCCAGAACGGAATGTACGTGCCCCAGGGAGCTGACTCAGCCCAGGTTCACTGAAGGACTGGCAGGCAACAGAACCTCAGTGGCACTGGGTTGTGGGGAAGTGCAGGATGTGACACGGGCTCTGGAGCAGGCATTAAACTGGATAATCTGCTGACAACACTTTCAGGGGCTCCATGAGAGCTCCAGTGGGAATGATTTACCTCAGGCTGCAACCAACTGAAGAGATATTTTTGAAGGCAGAGTTGGCTGACTGGAGTCATCCTATATTCCAAAGGCAAAGCTAAGCCATGATTCTTTGGTTTAGCTGAACTGGAAGTACTGGAGTTAGAGCTGTTGTGTGGAGACCTCTAACAGGCCATTAGAGGGACCCTGAATTCCTAAGGTAGAGCTGAGAAGAGTATCAGCCTGGAAGCTCATGTCAAACCTGTCTTAGCAATCAAAGTCTGAAATAACAAAACACAAAATAATGTCAACATTTGAGAAGAAAATGTCATATGCCTCCAGCCAAGCTTTGTAGGATTTCCCCTCTGAGTAACAGCTGGTCTGTCACTGTCTTACAGCCAGCCTGGCTTAGAGACAATCACAGGACAAAAATTAAGGAAATAATCTCCCTGCAGCAGGTCGCTACTGGCAACCCACAACTACTACTGCAAATACTGTCACCCACTTTGCTCCACGTTCACTGCTGTTTGTCTGCTCTAGCTGAGAGGGGAATGTGCTCAACCTCATCAGATCTACAGTTTAAAAGACGCTGGTATGCATGTCTGTATGTCTGTGTCAGCCATCAGTAGCATGGGATCCCAGAGCAACTTCATGTTACTACAGAGATGTGCTCCATAGGAATAAAGGTTAAAAGATTCCTGCCATATCAACCTGAGAGTCTAACAAAGCTCACCCAAAACTGCTGTTTCCACCCAGCCACCCCAAGTTCCATGCTTAACAGAATTAAGAACAGCTGACAGATCTAATTAAGTCATCATGGGTATCTTATCCTCATCTTGTAGTAGGTCAAAGGAAGCTACCACTTGCTTTGTGTTTTGGTGGCATGGACAGAACCTACCATAAAGCCAGTAAACACACTAATCCCTGCACTGAGAAACAGTCCCTTCCCCCCAGAGGAACTAATTGTCTCATTAAGAAATCCTGTTCTTTTTACTGCTCCTCAATCACAGTGCATACTATTTGAACTTGAATATAAGCTCCATGTGTTTATGCACTGCGGTGCAGGTTATTCATACATTATGCAGCTCAAAATCCAGCCAAGGTTATTTAAGCTTGTGCTCCTTTAAGGTTAGCTGTAAGGGAATTAAAGTTGTTTTGTAATTGAAATTATTCTCTGCAATAACTATTATATGTGCACCTGTCACAGAATAACTGGCCTCATTAGGGCAAACTCAGTCCAGACAGGACAGCAGACACGCAGCAGCCTCCTGCCCAGGGCCTAGCAAAGAACCTGTGCTAGCACAGGAACCTGCACTGCCTGTGGGAGAGGAGGGACACTGAGGGGCTGAGAGGCTCACACAGGGATTCCAGAGGGACAAGAATGAAATCTGGATGAGCTCTGAGGAATTCAGGAATGAGAAACATCTGAGAGAAAAGGGCCTTCCCTCTCATCCTTTCTAAAACAACAAAGGTCACGAGGCAGTGAAGTAACCAAGTACCTCTATATTCATCCCTGAACAAGATGAAACCCTGCAGTGCAGACACTCTAGAACCTTGCAGGACTTCAACAAGTCTGCCCATTATTTAACTAAAAATAAATATTGGCCAATGAATATCAGCTCAGATGTGACCTGAGGCGTATCAGTCATCCTGATGTGTAGAGAAAGCAGTGCAGGACTCTGATCAGAAAGGAGCAACAAGAGCAAGTCTGGCAGCATTTTAGCCTACCTTAAAGTTGTAAGCCATCCTGCACAAATATTGTGCCTTTCTATTTTACCAGATGGCTGCTATCATAAAAGGAGTCTTTGGTCCCTGTCACAACTTTTCATCACTGTGTACAAAATACAGCAAATATTTGCATCTTTTAGCATCAGTTACAGAGCATTTTCCATCATCTCTGGTGTGTACAGTAACATTATATGGTAACATGACTGGACTGATGAATATTGCTTTATGCCTGAGAAAACCTACCAGAATTTTTCTATCATATCCCATTCAGACTATAAAATAAGCTCTTGCACTAGGATAGCATCTGCTCTCCTCCCTCATGTCATTTGGAAAGACACATGTATTTTATTTGGTTCAGCTTGCCTTGAACTGGAAAAGAGGATTCATTAGGGTCACAGCAATTAAGCTGGCTGAGACACAAACAGATGTCTACACCAAATTCTATGCTACCTTGACCAGGTGAGGAGGTTTTGGCACACAGTGAGCAGCAAGCCCTGCTGACCAAACACTGCCACTCTGCTGCAGCCATACCTGCCATGGGGAGAAAAAGCTGCACTCCTCCAGGTGAGACCGATTTCTCACTTTAAAAACCCATTCCTGAATTAGCAACCTGAATATTAACCCCAAAATTGCATTAAAATGTATAACCACGTTATTGCAAGTCGGTTGTTTATTTTCCTCCTGTGTAGAGAACTGCAGGCCAATAATGTGCACCAGACAGCATCACGCCCACTGCCACAGCTCTGCAGCAGTAGGTGGTGGTGGTGATAATGGATGGCAGAATCACACTAAACATTGTAATCGTGCTTCCAGAACTGCAGTACCTGAGAAGTGCACTTCACACCAAGAATATCCTGTCAAGAGGATGCCAGTAAATTTAATAAGTATGCAACTTCAAAACTTTACTTTTTCAAAAGCAGAACACCGAGTCGTCACAGAACCACTGGCAGAAACATTTTGTAAGGGCCAGAAGCTTTCATGAAACAGATGAAAACTGAAGAGTTGGACTAACAGCTGCTGCTGGCACTGATATGCTCAATATGAGTATTAAGAGAACATCACTCACCTCGTACAGCACCATTAGTAAGCACTGACAAATTCACCTGTTGGTGCAGATTATTACCACGTAAACTCCACCAATCAGCTTGCATTTAAGTAATTAAAAGCTTGTGTTTAGACTTTCTAGTTGCAAGAGATCCAAAGCAGTCCCCACTAAGACAGCATTAAAACAGTCTACACCATTCAACAAAAATCCTCCAAGTGTTCCTCACCACTCTAACTTCTAAATCTTGCAGTTGCTGCCCACATTCAAAAGGACAGAAAGCAGCAAGTTTAAAAATAAAGACATAGAAGCAATTCCTTCTGTATGATTTACATTCTTCTAGGAGGAAGCCAAGGGAAGCAGGAAGTTCCTCAGGCTGCTGGCAGAGCTAATTAACTCAGCTGATGAAAACTCCTCCCTTGCTCATGAGCTGAAAGATTCATACATGAACTTCTGTGAGAATCTGGAAGAGATCCCTGCAAAATTGGTCATCCATCCATCCATCCTGAATTTCACCTGTCATCACAAACATGCAGAGCTCTTCACTGTTCCTGCCACGCAGGCAGGTTGGTTTGAGCCACACATGGACATTTGTAGCTCTGGAATCCAGCCCCCATCTCCACTGCAGGGACAAGCACCACGGCCTGCAGCACTCAGTGCTAATAATGGCCAGGTTTTCCTAAAGACAGCTTTGCTGAATTTAGGGGTTTTCTACAATACAGCCCTGCCAGGACAGCTCAGCAATGCTGGATGTCCTGTCAAGCACTGTCCTAAGAAGTCCAGATTTGGTCATTAGCACACAGCATTAGATTTGTTCGTTGAGGAAACAGCATAAAGACAAAACAAAACAAGTTAAATATCTGCTTCTAGCCCTCCTGTAAAGCAAGATTCTTACCTATTAAGAAAGGGAACAACACCCCTGTCTGACTAGTTACCAACTTTTGTCACCTGTCCTCAGCTCTGCACATGGAAAAAAGTCATTCAGAGCAGTCTGAAAGGTGCAGACGTGCTCTGTGCTTGCCATCTTCCTATTTCACTCTTTAATGCTCAAGCCTGGACAGACACTTGCTCTGTAGTCTCTTCTAACTTCTAAAAGGCCAAGGCAAAGGAAACCAGCTTCCTTCCTAGGCCTCACTGGATTCTTGTAAAAAAATTATTTTATGCTTCTGTCTCCTCATATTTCTACTTAGGCCTTCCTAATGAGAGTATATCATGCTCCTTTCCTAAGGATAAATGCCAAAAATACCTACCTTGTTGGCTTGTCATTTAAAGTTGCTGTGTCTGAAAATCAGCAGAAATAGATATAACAGTAACAAATGGAGATTTTGTTACAGCAGGAAATAAAAATATAACAAGATATTCAAAGCATCTGTTCATGTTACGATTAAGAGAACCAGGTAACAGTAAATCCCCTGCAACAGAGAAGAGCTGTTTTGCAGTTAAGTATTTTGTAAGCAGACAGTACTTTGGATACAGCATATCAAATATTGCACTGAAGGACAGAAGTCACACTCGGAGGTGCCATAATTACCTTTTCTCTCCGCTGGGCTCCTCGGCCAGGTGAGTGAGGGACTCGGGGCTGGCAGCTGCGGGTGGCTGTCCCCAGAGAGGAGCGGAGGCTCCTTGTCCCGTCCCCACAGGCAATTGTTGGGCAGCAGATGGGAACGCATCTCTGCCTTGCAGGACCTGCTTTGAATGGTTCTATTAGGCTGGTATGGGAAATGGGTGTTCATGTCTTCACTACCGACCCGGTCTGAAAAACCATCCGGGAGCTGCCGAGCGGCTGTGGGGGTCTGCGGGAGCATCAGCCGTGAAAGTTTGTTACAGAACCCAGACAATTTGAATTTCTGAACTTAGGGAGATGGCAGAAATGGGTCCGAGTAAGTTTGTTACAGAACCCAGACAGTTTGAACTTCTGAAAATGACCGCACATGTTCAAGGGGGGATATACGGTAGGCGGCTCGGGAGGGCTGTACCTTCCTGGGGCCTCAGAGGAGGGCAGCAGGCGGCCGGGAGTTTACTGCGTTGGATTCTGCGGTCTCCAAAATCTTGGGACCCAGGGGGCTCTCTTCTCTTTATTCGAATTAAGTTGCAGAACTTCTGTCTCCTTTGTGGACCCTGGCTTTTCAGAGCGTGATTTTTCACGCAATACTAGGAGGTGGATATTCTAAGTATGCGATGCAGTCCAAATCCCATGAAAACAGTAATGCTGATATTTTACAACGCATGAAATACTGCATCTACGGCTACAGCAACACCTCTCTGAGGAGGGAGAATGGGAAAGCACAGGAGTTATTCCTGGCTGATACACAAGCCCTTTAACACCTGAGTTACCCGTTAGCACCGCACAGGAGCAGCAGGCCCGGTTGCTGAGCGCAGGGCGTGCAGGGCCGGCCTCACCCTGAGGGCGCTGGCTCTGGGCACCGAGAGCTGAGGGCCGCACGCCGCCATTCCCCCTCGGAGCTACTCGAGCGCCGTCCCCCTCACACAGCCAGCTCAGCTCCGCAGGAGCCGAGATCCGGATCGCAGCTTCAGGCTCCAAACCACACTCTGGCACTTGTCAGAGGATGGCGAGGGCCAGCTGCTCCCCGGAGGGGGCAGAGCAGCAGTGTCCACAGCTCGGGAAGAGCCCAAGCCGAGCTCCCTCACGGCCAGGGGCACAAGGTGGCGATGGCCCAGGTGAGGCTCATCAGGACAATGAAAGGCTGTCAGGCGCCTGATGGAGAACCACCCCTCATCTCACAGAGCATCAGCTGTGCAGGTGCCCTCTCACCCCAGAGAAAAGGTATGAGCTGTTTCTAAAACCCCTTGTTTTCACTGCTGCTAGACCAGCTCGAGGTTCATTGCTGACAAACACGTTTATAACAGACCATGCTCTTTCTTGCCATATTTTCAGCTTGTTTAAGTGCTCACTGCCCATTGTATTTTGACATCCTAAACTGAACAAACTCCAAACTGAGTGGCAGCCGTCTTTTGTCTTTTTTTTCATAGTAGATGTATCAACTAGTTGTATTGGAATCGCAGGTAAGAGAGCAGGATTCATAGAAATCCTGCCGATAGGAGCAGGACTTCTGTGGCTAGTGCAACAGGGAATAGTTCTTGAGGGATGTTGAAGAAACTTGGGTTAAAGAACAGAATAGTGGTTAGTGTATTCATGAGTATGATGTTGGCATATTTGGCTAAAAAGACTGTCTAAAGTACTGTTTAAAGTGATGTTTTAAGCCAGTTATTTCATTTGAAGGGATTCTTTTTTCTCTACATCCCTCTGAGAGTGACAAGCTTCCTGCCTTTGAGACACCTGAACTCGGGGGTGGACACAGAGCTGTGTGCCCCAACAGCACAGCTCCCCACCCTCCCCAGCCAGCAGCGTGGGCAGCAGCTTCAGGCACTTGCCTGGCTCCAAAGGGGGCTCACAGCCAGGGGGGTTCAGAGACCTTGGCACAGAGCCCCAGACCCCTGTGCCTTTGATCTTGACCCAAGGAAAAAACAATTATCAACCTTTATATGAAGAATTACAAGTCAAGAGAGTTTAAGTAGAATAATGGTTAGTTTGTCCCGGGGTGGAAAATAGATTTTTTGGGGTTTTTAGAATGGGGGTTCAGGAGGCAAGATGGAGGAATTTGAGGGTGTCCAGCCGTTCTTCTGCTGCTGTGGTGCTGGCACTTTTGGATTGGTTTAAGGTAGGAACTCAGTGTCTAACATAGGTGATAGATATTGGGAAGTTATGGTAAATAATGTACACATAGTTTTTAGTGTAAAAAGATAACACCAGAGTGCCTCAACCCAACCTGCCGGACAGACCTCGGCAGGTCAGAGAAAGACTTTTATAGGTAAGAAACAATAAACAACCTTGAGAAGGAGAACAGAAGAATCCTGACTCCTTCTTCGACTGCCAGGCTGGGAAAAAGAGACTTGTACATATCCGAGAGTCACTGTGACCAGCAGAGATTCTGAGAAGCCCCAGCACCCACTAATTGCCTACCAAGAAAGTAGGTTGCGAATGAAAGTGTGACAGGCACCGTCACACAGGGTGATGAGAAGGAACTGTGGCAGTAGAGAAAGCACAAGGATATAAATGTGGATAATTGGAATGATTTAATTTGCTAATGTTGCATAAGAGGCGTAATTAGTTCAGTAACAGTGAGAGCAGCAGAGGAATCAGACTAGTAATCACAAATAATTACGTGCCAATTACACATAGTAAGGGGGTTTTGTTGTTGTTGAATGGTCAGAATTTGGGAACTAGACCAAATAACAGACCTCACAATCTCTGTTTCAGTCACTTTTTCATTCCTAAAGCAGCAAAGCCTCTCTACCTTTTCTGTGGTAAAAAAAAAAAGAAAAAACAAAACCCAAGAAAACCCAAGATGTGATGTGCATCCAAATTGGACATTATTCTTATCAGGAAAGATAAACTTCTAGCATCTTTCCAAAGCTCCCTTTCTGTAGCCAAAATCTTTGTCTTGTCCACACTGTCAATACCATCTGCCAGCAGCCTCCTCAGCTCATAAGCCATCTGCCAGCCATTGACCTAGAGCTTTGCGTGCTCTCACTGCCATGCTTGCCTAAGCTTCTGCATTTCCACATCTCTCACAAGCCTCCTACCCTGCTCTCACACATCCTCCCAGAAGAACTGATCCAGACAAATATTACTAAGCCAACAAGAATGGAAGGAGTTGAATACTGGTTGCCTTTCCTGTGAAAAAATGACCCCCCCCCCCTTTTTCTTTTTTTCTGGTTATTTCCTAGTTAAATAATATAGGGCCTTTGAGTTATTCTGCAATAAAAAAAACCCAAAACAGTAGTGGAATAATTTACTATTCAATATGGAGCATAAATTAGTTTCTTTAAATAGACTATTTTTTCTTAATTACAAAACTAAAATAAAAATCAAGAAAAATTGAGATCTATATTTTATTATCATTGACACTAGTCACATATTAATTCTCATATCTGACAGTCTTTAGCTGAGGGAAACTGTAACTGCCTTGAGTTGTAAGTTGGACACTTTACTGCTATTAGATAAAGTTATTATAACAAACTAAGAAAATGCTGTATATAAAAAAGAACAATGCGGCCACTACCGCTAGAGTTTGAAATCCATGTTTGCTGATGTAAAGTTTGTTCAAATCTGAAATTATGTACTTAGAAAGATGAAAACAGCTTTTGTGTCTTTCAGGTGTGCACAGAAGAGAAGGACATCCCTGAAGCCTCCACTTTGATTCCCATACATCCATAAAAGCACAGAATGAGATTCCCTGTATTGTGCCCAAATGAAAAAAGGACCATCCTACAGCTGCAGATAACACACTACTGTGAAAGTCAGCGTCTGGAAACCCAGAGCATGATTTTTTCCAAACGTAAGAAAGTATCAAGTACCCCTTTCCTAGGAATCTCTTAGACTGTAGCAGAAAACATCACCATTCCCACAGAAACCAGTTCACTGGATCCTTTTGGAAACCTTCTAGTTTTCCTTGCCAGAAGTTTCTTGAAACTACTTTTTAAACAAGGTTTGAAGATTTAAGTGTGTGTGTTGCTCTTACCCTTTACTGAGAGAACATTTTAGGCAGCATTTAGTTTCTCTCCAGCACTGTAAGCACATAAACTCTTGAAGGTTTTGAACAAAGTTGTTACAATAATTTTTCTCATAAATAGGAGCAAGCATAAGAACAACACAACACAACTGAAGAAAGCTTATTTTGCAGCAGAAATATTAAAAAGCAGTTTTGTCCCCAGTTGCTAGCCTGCACAAATTTATTATCTACTCACAAATGCATGCTGCTGATGTAACCTCATAGGGGCTCACGTCCCTGAATCCTCACTAAAATTAATTGGGGCAGTATAATATATGATCTAGTTCTTTTGTTCATTTTCCTCATTTGTGTAACTTTCTGAGGATATGTTTGTTACATGTTTCCTGGTAGAATTGCACAGATGAAGCTGCTTTGTTACCGTGGGATGAGGGCAGAGGAATATTGGTTCTTCTCAAAGCAGGTGGCAAAGCAGGGGCACAGGCTGTGCTGGAAATTCTCAACACCATCCAGTGGCTTCTGGGCTGTGCACCTGAGAGTTGCAGGGGTGCTGCAGGGCTGGGCAGAGGCATCTCACAGGGAACAGGAGCTTTTCTGCCCCTTCCACATCTGCCTACACATTCCCACACTGCAGGGGCACCACGGGGTCTTTCCTGCACTGGGCGAGCCTGAAGGATTATCTCCTTTCTCCTGCAAAAGATGCCTCATCTGGGAAATTTCATATAGACATGAATGAGTAATACATTTAGGGAACATGATGCAAGGTTGTGGGGGAAATACACAGCTCTAAGTGCCCCATCCCCATTTGGCAGCCTCCAGTGTCACAGTGCACTCAGGGCACCAGGAATCATCATGGCACAATCCCTGTGTGTGTACCCAGCCCAAGGAGCCACCTTCTCTGCACCTTTTTCCTCTCCTTACAAAGATAAATCCATGCAGCATGTCCAAAATAAAAAATCTCTGAGCATTTCTTCCCCAGCCTTCCCCTCCCTCAGAGCTGCACAAGGTCCCTCTGGGCTGCCTGATCCACAGCCATGCTGCATCACTTAACTGCTGCCTTAGCTCAAGGTTCACTTCCCACATTTTATTAGGTAAAACAGGGAATCAGTTTCACTGGGGCTTTATTTGAGCTTTATTGGAACTTATATTGCAAGTTTTCCTGAATACACTTGCTTTAAAAAATGGTTCTGATTTCTACCCCACATTCCCTTTTCAGATGTAAAAATGTTCCTTGTTGAATTTTTTCCCATTATTTCCTCTGGGGAGGTGCTGACATGACAGCTTGGTAGGCTTTATGCCATTCTGTTTGCAAAGCTGTTGTGATGCTTGTAATTTTTTTCTTACGTATTTTCCTTTAGAAAAAAAAGGAAAAGGCTTGTTTTTTCTCCCTATGATTGATACAGGGAAATACCTATCTATGAGAATTCCCCAGGAGAACCAAGAAAGCAAGAGTTAGAGGGGCAGAAACCTCACTTGCAACACTGAAGAGAAACAGAAAGTCCCTTGGCCCTTCCCTGCTCTGCAGCAGGAGCTCTGTTTAGTTGGTTCATGGGCTGTTTCAGCCACTGGGAAGTGCACAAATGAATCACAACGCTGAGTTCATCAGATTTTTATCCCATTGTCCTGTGGCAAGTCACAAACATCTCCTAGGTCTGCAGAGGAACTTGTGATCCTTCTGCAGAGAGTGTGTTACTTATATTTCCCTAAGGATCACAACCATGGCCCTTATGTTGCTCTGGGGTGCATGAAATGCTTCAGGCATTCGACCCCAAGTCAGCTCAGATAATGGAACTCAGATATTGAAAAGGAATGAAAAACCCAAATGATGCAAATCCACTGCACCAAGTAATTGCCAAGGCCCATTTGCTAGCCCCGTTGGCAGCTGCAGATTTCCTGTGTGGAGGTGAGGAGGAGCAGATTTAATTAGAGGAGGCTGCCATGCTGAAGTGTCTGTGTGTGTTGAAGGCAGCAGCGATCGATGCACCAGGAGCTGCAGGGCGACCCACGGCTCTCATGGGCCTCAGGTGAAGGAGCCTGGTGTTTCCCTGCTGATGTTTCACTAAATGAGTCAGTGCCAGCCTGGTTTATCTGCTGCTGAGGGAGTTATACAACAATAATACTGACATACTTGATTGTTCCACAGATAGAACCAAAGCAAGTGCCATGCTGGTTCTATTATACCATTTAATAACCAAGTTTGGGCGCCCCAGAAATCTGTTTTCATCATGAAAACTCTCTTTCTCCAGCATATTCAAATCTTCTCCATATCTTCTTTTAATGTGGACAATTTCTTTACTACTTCATTGTAAAAAGATTAGGGAAAATCATCTGTAAAGCGTGTCAGAGTCTTTCTTTCCATCTGCTCAATAGAGATGCCTTGATGCCCCTTGTAGCCCACTGCCTGTGTGAGCACAGCAGCTCCCCTGTGGGCAACTATCCCTTCTGTGGGCAAGCCCAAAGAGTGAACCTCCAGCACGTCAGTGCTCTGCAGGGTCCTCTTCAGGAACTTTCCTTTGCCCACCACAACTTCCTTTGTGTATTCAACATACAGCTCAGGATTCAATGTACCTATAGAGAAGGGAATCTGCACCTTAAGGAATTAAAGAATTTTAGGGCTTTTTAATAGGCTATTATTAAAGCTTGCAATTTGACACACAGAAGCCTACAGGTTATTAAAGTCTGCATTAGTTTTGCAAAAAGTGCCAGTCATGCAGGCAGAAAGGTTTTTTCAAAGTGTATTACAACAGCCATTTCCCCCCACTGTAACCTGGGGGTCAATGGATCAGCTCTTCACTCACATTTTCCAAAATTGCTTTGGAGGCCTTCTTTCACTGGGTGTTTGAACATGATAAAATACAGTGCCTTTGTGCCAAACTCCCCACGATTTCCAAAAAGGTCCAAAAATACTCCTCAAAACACTTCAGAGCACAAGGGTAACTAAAATAAGATTCAGACCTGGTGTAATCTGAAGGGGTTGCCGGTTAGTGTCAGAGAAACAGTGTCACTTCAGCTTCCCCTGCTTTGTGAGAGGTTTTGCTTTTGCAAGGGACTTTTTTAAGGACTGCAGCCCCAATGAAGCTCTGGCTTTGGCCAGGGAAGGGGCACACACTGAATTCCAACAGAACCTTTAGTTCCACTGTCAGTGTTTCTCCCTTAAGAAGCAGAAACCTCTCTCCAACATTCCCTTAGCTAACATCTACCTGAAGCTTTAGAAGAAAAAGACAGACATTTCAGGTTTTAGAGTGACAAATGTCATTCATTTCTCTCACATGCCACGAAGGAAGTGTTTACAGAGCACTTGAGCTCAGAGAAAAAAGGTGCAATTAGAACATCTAGTGTTAAACCCCAGCAAAGGGCTCCCCAGGAAATTTGATGCAAGCCGCATGATAAGAGAAATGTGAGCAAGTGAGGGGAATGCCTTTCTTTTTGTCAAAATGCAATCAAAATTATAAAAATGACAAACAGCAAAGCTGTTTCTGGTTCTGTCTGCTTGGGACAGAAGCAGCAGGAGGCTGAGTGGCACAGGGGAGGTGGCACTTGGGGACAGAGCCCAGCAGCCAGGCACAGCCCTGGCAGGGCTCACACAGGCTCTGGGGTCAGGTGCTGGCACAGGCAGCTGCCTTTGTCAGAGACTCGCAGAGGAAAATCACTGAGAGAAAAGAACACTAACTTGAGACCAGATTTGAAGATTTGATTGAAGTGAGAACAGTTTCCCTCTTCAGAAAAAAAGAGACAAAAGAAATGCCCTTTCTGTAATAGTACTCTTTTTGCTTGAGAAATCTCTTTTTTTTCCCTGAGAAACAAGTCTATGTGGTAGCTGTCTAAACAAAGAAGTTGGAACTAAGCAAATAATGTGATGAAATTGGCTCCCTGTGAAAAAAATAGTGTCTTTATTTTAAAAAAACAATTTTGATACTATTTTTATGGAATAAAAAGCTAGGAAATTAATTAGTAAGCATAAACAAGAGAACTTCCCTGCTCAATAAATTTATGTTGATTTACAGCTCTCAGTAAATCATAGGTTTTGCTTTCATGGCACAATAGCTGCTTAGTGCTTTTGGTGCAACTCCTCATGGAAATACAACAGTTGGTTCCCACATGTACATCTATATGAATCTAAAATTCTCTTTCTGTAAATATTCTTCCTAGTAAAATTGGCTCCCCAGCATGCTCACATAAAGATGAGTTGTGAGAGAATTGTAATTTCAATATCTGAATTGGGATCTACAATACATAAAAAGGGTAAAGCAGATTTATTATATTCACTGTGAATAAAGTCATTTGAGAGAATAACAGCTTTATGTTTATTCAAACATAACTGAACCCATTATTCTTCAAATGTCAACAAAATCACAGGAATAGTTCTCTGCTCCATGGGGTGAAATGCTCAGAAGTTTTCATTTTAACTAAATGACTAAATGATACTCTGACTAAAAGCAAGGGTGATATAGGATATAAAACACCTGCTAGGGCCACAGTCAGCATGACAAAGTTGGGCATGGAGAGATTTTATCACACTTAAAATTTAACAAATTTTTTATCAAGGTCTCTACATGCCCAAAATTGACCTGTTAAAACCAATTTCCTGTATCTTTCTACCCTACTCCACTTTTCCTCCACTGTCTCAGACAAACTCCTGTAGCTGCAGTCTTCCATCCAAAGCCAAATCCTACCCTTGCAAGGCTAAACTAAAAAGCAAACTAAGCAAAACTCACCTCCAGCTCTTTGCCTGAGCTTTCTGTGTTCCTTCCACCTTCCTGCTTAGGTGTCACTTTTAGTATATGAGCACTGTCCTCTTCCCTGGGCCTCAAACTGGGAATCTTTCCTGGGCTTTGAAACTTTCCTGTTTTACTCTTTCCCTGGCACTGTCATTAGATAGCTTCCACACACATGTGACTTTTCCCTGGAAAATGGAGCAATTCCTGCCACAATCCTTTTCCATCCTTTTCCTGCAGCTGTACTGTGATCTTCTGTCCTACAAGGCAAAAAGAAGTAGTGAGAGTGATGAAGGTCTTATTCTGCATCCCTCTAAATGCTCCTCTGACTTCTCTTAAAAGAAGTTGTTCAGCAAAAGACAAAAAGTAACATCTTGAGTACCTTTCAAAAATAGAGAAAAAAATATTTTCCCTGAGGAGTAGTAAGTGAGGAAGCTTCTGGAAGTCAGTGCATCCACAAAGAGCAGTAAGCAAAGAAGGTTTTGTAGGAACAACAAACAGCTAAAATACAAAGAGCATTTGAAAAGAGGAGGCTTTTGATATGTTTGTTGCCCAAGTCCCCACCCATCTCAAAATCTTTAATCATTAATATAATGAAAATCTCAGCTGTTTTGAGGAACTGACTACTCCAGTTGGCCAAAAGGGAGAAGTCAATGTGAGCAGACAGTAAAAACTGTAGGTGCCCTATGAAAGACAGATTACCAAGAATTTATTATATGATGATTTTTTTTCTCTAAGTCACAGAAATGAATCTACATTTTTAGATTGAGCACTCATGTATGTCTTATGCTCAGAATATGTCAGGTTGAAACACCCAAAACATATAAATTAAAAGCCATAAAGTGACATTGCTGATTTAAGAACCTGAGGGCTAAAACTGTGCTATCATAAAAACCCCTACTACTATTTACTATCTTCAAATGTGAAATTGAGATAGACAGATATATATATATATATATATATATAGTTATTTAACTTTCCTTGAATCAGCTGTAATAAACAACTGGAGAAATATACAAGGGATTTGAGAATGTGTATGAAATAGAAGGAAAAGGGAATATTATAAAGGCTGAGCAAAAGAAAAATTCAAAAAAAACATGACAGCTGTGGTCATTGGGTCTCAACCATTAGCCAGCACTCTACTCAGCCTGTTAAGAACAAGCAGGGACCTGTAGGGGATTGTTGTCTTTATTTATCATGGTCAGACTCACAACAACTTCAATGGGAGGATTTTTCTCTTGGCAGTAGAAGTTTTATTTCTGTCATTAGCCTGCTAGTGCAAAAAGAGTCCAATCACTATGAACATACAGATACATTCAAAACAGATGCTCTCAAGGCTCTCTATTAATCAAAAAATTCACTGCTACTTTTAAAAGATTCATCATTGTTTTCAGAGCTGAACAAATAATTCATGAGTAACTTCCTCACTAAATTCAGCCTACTTTGGTTCAAAGATTATCAATGTGGAGATCATGATTTCCTCAAATGTATTCATGTTTGAAGGCGATGAATATGTTAGCACATAGTTTGCTCTGTGGATCCTGATAATCCAACTGCAAACTGTATTCTTTGCTGTGATTTGTCAAAATAATCAGATGGCACTTGGTGTTTGATCAGTGAGTGTGAAGGTACTGCCAAACAATCGAGATGGTTCCCATGTTTGTGTCCATAACGCTGTAACACTCAATCTGAGAACTCAGAAGCTGGAACACGAGAAGTAAAAATGGCATCAAAATGGGAAACTAATTTATTTCAAAACAGATTCACTCTGCAGAGAAGCAAAGTGTATGGCTCAGAAAGAAAAATTGCATGCAAATTTCAGACACCTTTTTTGCTCTCCAAATTTACTCTAGCTAGGTATTGAAGACACTATATGTGTTTTAGTCTACTACAACTGTAACACTATTTATCTTCAAATTTAAAAGCTCAGAATTGTAAAAGGAGTCTCCAGTTGTGTCTGTGGCTATACAAACCTTCAGCTTAATTATGCTGCATTTCTACAACAAACTTTCATACCTTTCCCAGGTCTAGTCTTTTATCAGTTTAATCAAACACATTTTAATTCAGGTGATGCAGCTCCTGTGAAGAAGCTATGATCCAGAGACCAAAGAGCAAAGAACTGTTTTTATAGCTCTGAAAGAACAGCTATAGTGATATCAGTGTAAAATCCCTAACAAAAACTATAGTCACAGAATACAGTCCCTTTTATTATACACTTCCAAGTCTTTAAATAGAAAAAAGAACAGATGCCAAAGCAGAGCCATATGTTTTAAATGTAGCTGTATACAAGCATGATTTTATTTTTTCTGACAGAAAATCTATAACTTGAGTGGGAACTTACTGAGTGGAATCCTCAATGCCATATTTCTGGCTAAAGAAATAAACTCCCTATAGAATATGTCAAAGTCTGAACTGAGAGATTGAGGCATTTTGATAACAACTCAATACTTGCTCAAAACATCCCATTGCTTTGAAGTAATTGGTGGGAGGAGACAAACTGTTAATACTGGATTTATTTGGCAGAGTTTGTGTCTTACACTACAAACAACCACTAGCTCCCCTTGAAGTTGTTGGCAGGTAGCATGCATTTA